>NC_137032.1:6186120-6286120 GCF_032717465.1 Coenobita brevimanus
GACATCACACAACACTGTTTCAGTCCCACATTGGAGATCAAAGAACTCACTCAGCTCACCATCCACTCGGCACTGTAGCCCTAGCTCCCTCGTACATACTCTTCACAGCACTCATCAATATCCCCCACCACTCCATATATTCTTAATACCTTCCACAATTCTGCTCATTCATTCTGTCATGTTTTCTCCAAGTCCATGAAGGCAGCATACACTTTCCTTCCCTTCTCTCTAGATACTTCTCCACTAAACATCTTAGAACAAACATCTGATCTACACAATTCTTTTCTCCTTCCTAAATCCCCCTTTGATTGCTTCTCCAACTAGCTCCTCTTTCACTAGCAAAAAATATAATGGAGGCACTAGGAAGGAGTTTTATAAGGGATCTTATCAATAAATTCAAGAGGGTACTAGTAAGAAATTTAACAGGGCACTGAAGCAAAAAAGAGTTCAACAGGAGCACAAGCAGGACATTGGTGAATCCACTAGCAAGAAAATTAAGAAGACACCAAGTTATAAATTGTATTGAAGGCACTGTCAGAGAAATTGCAGAACATCGGTAATTCCCATCCTTCATCTATCCAACCTTGTAGTTAATTATATCGTAGTTTGTAGCCGAGCTGTAATTTAACAATGAGTTGATTTGTAGAGATAGGCTAGTCTTAGTTAGTACTTGTTTGTCCACTGAGAAGGGAAGGATAAAGATTAGTACTGGGGTTGGTTCTAGCTTTATTTCTTCAAAGGGGATCTCAAAATTTATACTAAGTATGTCTCACAGGAGCGTATTGAGGTGAGTGCGTTTTATGCTTGCTAACTTCTCGCGAGCCTGCCCTTTTCCCCCACCGTGCTTCTCTATGGAGTCTAGACCCCCTCTTCTCGCTCTCTCTCCTGGCTCCTTCTGCCCCCTAACTCCCTTCTTTTCTCATATAGGAGGAGATTGTGTCACGTGTAGTGCATGGTTGAGTAAAATCTTCTCCATTCTGGAGACTTCCTTATTCTAGGCGTCATGAGAGTGCTGTCTGGCATTCCTTCTCCAGAGAATGTGTGAGACGTCACTTCCTCTTAGCCCTGAGCTATGACTTTTTACTTTCTAACCTCTAGATTACATATGTACGCTACCACCTATTATGTATCGTCTGATGTTACTTTAGAGTCCTGACATTCAACTCGAAGTCACGCCCTACTGTCGAACACTCCGACAGCAAGTAGCAACTTTACATTCTGATCTATTAATACTTAGTACTGATTATAATATTGTAGAGACATAATAATATTGTGAGAAACATAACACACTCTAGTAATATATTGTATGTATAATGGAGTAAATACAGAGTAGTAAAATTAAATGTAGGATACTGCATAACATATTGTAGTGAATATAGTGGTACAAATGTGTATGTGCAACTTGAGACATACGCATAATATAAGTTTATGCAATGGTAATACTCCTAGGTCATACTAACCGTATGAACATAATGTAACGTTACTAACTGTTATGTAGTAAAACTGAACATAGAATATTGTCTTATGTTATTTTAGAGTCCTGGGACAGCACATCCTATGCATCACCAGAAGCATAAGGGTCCAAAATTGTCATGTAGCATTTAGTTCAGACATATAAAGGTGAGAATGGCTACTTTGCACAACCTCTCAAGTGATATTCTGTGTGGAGTAAACCCCAGTCCTTCGTCCGGACTACATCTGTTTCGGAGCATTTTTTTATGCAGGGATGAATGAACCAAGGGATCTAAGCCCGCAAGATTGTTCCCTTCAAGATAGCAGAGAGCCAGATTCCAAGATCCATTCATTTTGCAGATGTCTGGACACACTGCGTTTGAAAGACTGATCATAGTCAATAGGAAATAACAAACAGAGAGAAGACATTTCTAGAGTTGACCTGTTGCATAGTAATGAAGGGCTGAGAGTTACTATTAACATCATGCATTGAAGAGAGTTGGGACAGTGTGAAATGGGACAAAGAGTTAGCTGCTAGACGGGTGCTAGACACCCGCTGTAGTAGTGGAGGAATGCAAGCAGATGGTTCAGAGGAACAGTGACCATTGCAGTAACGAAAAAAAGGATAACGGCGTGCAGCAATGAAGGTTGAAGGGAGCCGAGCAAGAGGAGGGAAGAGTTCAATGAGGTTCACGAGAAACCTTTGATTCCATACCTTGTTGCAAAAAAGATGTATATGGGGAGCCTCCCCACACATGAAAGTTGTACTTTACACAAGGGTGAATAAAACCCCCGTACAAAATCAACAACTTATCACAGGGGTAAAGGAGTCACAGAGTTGGCTTAGCACACTTAATGGGAAATTTTACAAGAGAGGTAATATGATATATCCAAGCAAAACTCCGAGAAGATCAAACCCCAAGTATCTTCAAAGATGAAGCAGGACTGAGATTGATGCTGTAAAAAATTAGGTGATATTCCTGTGTAAGATTTTAATGGTTCAAAAGATGTAAGAACTGAGTTTTAGATGCATCAAAAACAACAAAAATATTTTTATCCCAATCAGATATAATGGCCGAATTGTAACTTAAAAAATTAATCACAATGTCCTGGCAGGGATTCAATCTCAGGCCCAAGCTATTCATACATGCGCATGTTACCACATAGCCAAAGAGATCCCCGCTTTGCCTCTAAGCAACACGGGCTTTAATAGACCCCATTACATCACTTTTTTTCTCTCCTAGGTAAATAATTTGATCAGCTTAGTACACACGGTAGCGTAGCATCGGAGGCCATCACTGGAGACGCTGCGGACCACACTGAACAGTTCATCCTCAGGACGTAAGGAGTTGGATGCTGCCAGCTAAACAACACCATTGCCCTCCCAGCCTCAACTCGCATCCCACGCCGTTGCCAACCAATGTCATGACCGAAAAGAAACTTAATAAATTAATCACTGGTCTGGCCGATATTCGATCTCAGGCCCTCTCGCTTCATATGCACGCATGTTACCACTGAGTCAAAGAGAGGATCCCTCCTTTGCCTCTAAGCAACGTGGGCTTTTATAGACCCCATTACACAGACATATGAGCTAAATTAGACATTAAGTGTTAGATAGCCTTATCCCTTGTTTGTCGAAGTAACTGCTGAGATGGACACTTCAGGAAGTGGATGGTAAAGGTGAAGTGCGGGCATTTCGGTACATGAGTGGACAAGGTTAGATGTACAGCTTAGGTCATTGATGAAGAGAAGGAAGAGAGTTGGTAATAGAGAGGACAAAACCACGAGGGACACCGCTACTAATAGTCCTAAGAAAAGAACAGTGGCCATTTACAATAGCAGCTATAGAATGACCAAAACTGAATCTTACAATGAAGGCACAGGTAGGATAGAAACCATTGAAGGGAATGAAAAGCCGTTTGGAAATTAAAGATTTATGCCAAACTCGACTGAGAGCCTTTTAAATATCAAGTGCTATGGCAAGGCTTTTCGCCAAAGCCTTGAAAGGAAGATGACCAGGAGTCTGAAAGGAAGATGAGAAGATCGTCGGTGTAGCGTCCCTGGAGGAATCCATTCTGACGATTGGAAAGAATTTTATGATCGGAAAGGTGCCTTAAATTTGTCTTATTATGAATAGATTTAAAAACTTTAGAAATACAGGATGTTAAAGCAGTTGGGTGATAGGCTGTGGGCTGGCAATGGTCAACCTTCTTTGCGACAGGCAGAGTGAGAGCAAACTTTCAGCAAGAAAGAAAGGTACAAGTTGACAGGCAAAGGTAAAAGAGTTTACCTGGACAGGAGCAAGCACAAAGGAACAGTTCTTGACGACACCAGGAGGGACCCAATTAGGCTCATATGCCTTGTCAGTAATGAGGCCAGTGATGATACAAAATACATGAATTTATGAAATTTAAATGTCAGCCATGAGGGAGTCAGAGGAAGGAAGTAATGCAGGAAGTGTACTGGAATCATCTAAGGTGGAATTCGAGGAGAAAGTCTGAGTAAAGAGTTCTTCTTTATCAGTAGAAGAAAAGCTACAGAGCCATCGGAGTGGAAAAGAGGAGGGAAAGATGATGAAGTAAAGTTGTCAGAAAGGTTTTTGGCATGGTACTGCAAGGAGCAGGAGGAAATGAGTCAGAAAGTTGAAAACATTGAGTACAAATTAAATTATTTTTAGCAAAGTGTATAACAGACTTAGCACTGTTCAGAGCAGGGTCATAAAAGAGATGAGATTCAGTGATGTGTTGGTTCCACTACCTTTTGTAGGCCTTCTCCTTGTTGTGGACAGCATTAGAACATGCGTGATTAAACCAAGGTTTCTATGCATTAGCCACAGGATAAGAGAAAGAAATGTATGCTTCCATGCCCGAGAGAAGAACCTCCGTAATGCGTGAGGCACACTCAGATGGCTCTCGGCCATGGAGATAATAGTAATTCCAGGGAAAATCAAAGGTGTAGCCAGAGGACCTCCCAATCAGCAGCTCCAAAATGCTGCAGCCGCCTTCTTGGGAGTGTCCGCAGACTGTACTTGAGCAACAGGACGAGTTAAGGTGATAAGGTTAAATTGGAGGACACCAATGGAGAGAAAACAAAAGCATAAGCAGAAGGATTAGTTGTAAGGAATATGTCAGATATGTCAGAACTCTCTCCAAGGCGGTCAGGGATACGGGTGATATGCTGTCCAAGCTGCTCTAGGTCATTAAGGATAGAAAAGATGTACAGTAGGTTTGTTCACCAGGTGCATTAGTGAAAGGAGAGGAGAGCCATAGGTGGTGGTGAAGATCAAGAAATCACCTAAAATAGAGATTTCGAAAGGAGAGATTGATACGATGTGTTCCATCTTAGAAGTATAATTGTCAAGGTTAGTTCAAGTTTTCCCCCACTAGATTGCGAGACGCTCAACAATTGATTATTTAGTTATCACTTGGCATAGTAAATGGTTTTCTGAAGTACAAGAAACCATGTGGCTTGTCACTCAGTGGTGAGACATTAATAGGTGGTACCATGTAGCGAGTTAATGGATAGGGGGCGCCCGATCATGCCGGTATTCAGCTACTTTGCTAAAAAAATACAGAAACCACAATTAGACAATAAAATTATGTCAGATGCGCCCATCCCTGGTCGTTGATAGACAAAAGAGGAGGATGTAATAATTATATAACCTTAAACAAGCTCGAAAAAAGAGTCTCACAAGCATCTTCTGTGATTAATAGCTTGTGATTTCCGAAACTGTTTCATATATTTTCATCTGAATATTTGTATGATTACAATACTGAGTCACAGGCAGATGATATAATACAACCTCAAGAAAGCATGTTTACCATCTTGCATTAAGGTCATTGAATATCCCACATTTGTGATCGTCTATGGTGTCAGATTATCTCGGGCGAAATGTGCACCCAAATTTTACTTGATTTTTATTTTGAATACAACCACAGTAGGTCTTTGAGTCATAACTACAGTAGGTGACCATGAATTCATATGGAAGGAAATATTTAGCCTCTAGCTGAAGAATTTCGGGAAAAGTACAGTAAACAAAAGCAAAATAAAAACTGAAAAATTTAATGGAGTTAAGAAGAAGAAAAAAAAATACACAGAATACTTAAACTAGCCGAAGGGTAGCTTCAGTACGTCAAAAGTAACTTCGGAATTTTATGAGTGATAAAAATTTAAAGGGTAACTTCATAAATTGAGAAGTGACTTAAGAATTTTAATAGTAAATTCTAAGTTTGAGAACTTCATAATCTGGGGTATAACTTCAGAATATGAGGAATAGCTGAGGAATTTAATTATTATTTTTAAAAAAGTGAGGACTATATTAAGTGTTTAAAGGATAAGTTCAGAATTTAAAGAGCACCTTCACTATTTGAAGGGTAAGCAGGATTAAATAGGTAATTTCAGAATTTGATAGGTAACATCAGGATATCATCAATGACTTCGAAATTTAAGGGATAGGTAAAGAATTAACACGATATCTTTGGAATAGGGAGTGGCAGCAATTTTAATTGTAAATTCAGAGTTTCAGAGCAAGTAAACAATTTAAAATGAAGTTCGATAATATGAGGGTACCTTCATTTTTTTTTTTTTTTTTTGGTTACTCCATAGTTTCTGTGAGACCTGCTGAAGTTATACAAGAGCTTCAGAGTTTTAGAGTAAACTTTAGTACTACCCTGATATTCTGTATTAATGTCCAAATTCTGGAATCAGTCTTCCAATTCTGTGTTAACCTTTTGAAGTGTGTGTGTGTGTGTGTGTGTGTGTGTGTGTGTGTGTGTGTGTGCTTGACATTGACAGTCTTTTCCCAGAGGCCCAGCAGTACAGTACAGCTGATCAATAAAGTACAGAGCGGGAAAAATCTGATCTATCTGTTTATCTATTGCCAGACGCCATAATCCCGTCAGGGGTGCCCATTTGACTTTTTTTTTTTTTTTTTTATAATGTGACCGACTCTGGGCTTAGGCTTCACAGCCTGCTTTCAAGGCCCAGTAGTCCTCCTACATACCATACACCTCTACATGTCAACACTTCGGCTATTTGTTTTATGGGGAGGGGCACAAACCCTCCACCAACCCACTTGTTGACACGTAGGGAACATGATACCCTAAATTACACTATGTAATTAAAAAATAACGAAATTCTGTTCCTGTGTAATAAGTACTATTTCCATATTTGTTTTGCTCCAAAACTATAGGGAACATGTATCATCATCCCAAAACTTCGCTTTTGTAAACAGGACAATTGTTTTTCATATTTATTAATTTTCTGTAGAAGGAATGAGTGGGTTTGTCTTTTCCTTCGTGATGAGCCAGAAGGAAACATATAAATATGAAAAGTCACATGTAACAATATTGAATAAATAATGACTTAAAATGTTGTGCTAGGTGTTTTAGGGTCGGCTTCCCATCCCTTGAAGGCCTAGGCTGGGTTGCCTTTCTAGACCGGAGCTTAGACAAATTAGAGAGAGGCAAGACACAAAAACTCAAGGCAACAACCTTACACGTGTATTGACTAATATGTGGTCAGGTGTAACAGCAAGCAGGAATCCCGCCACTGCAACCAAAAATATGTTTCGGCTGTATGAATTCCTCAACTAGACACTAATATATCAGCTTGAAACCCCACAGCTGATCACCAATTTATATATATCAGCTGAGTCGTGACCTCAGTTCCAAGCAAGGTTAACGTTGCTCCTGGTCGAAGTCACTTCCAGCTGACACACTCCACCAAAACGTCTTCTCACACACTGGAGATGGTGGGAATCGGTGTAGGATCCTGTTGAAGGAATTTAGAGGTAGCGTGTGCAGGTGAACTGAAACTGAGCAGATTAAATCTCTGTTTATTGGGCACAGCAAGATACAACTGCGACACAGAGAGCTCAGAGTTATACGTCCTTCTCGTTCTAATGATACGTGCGTTCTGCCCTAGCTGGCCGGCGTCCCCTCTGGGTATGGCGCCGAGTCAGCTAAATCAGAGGTGCTAAACCTCCACACACAGACTTTGATGCACGGTCGTGGAGAGTAAAGACGTGTTTTCTGTGCTCTCCTCTAGCTATAGGGCTGCCTCACCGGCATTAGTTTTCCTTTGTTTTCGCCACTAGGGCGTACTTTCAGTTAGGCTAGCTAGTATTCATTTTCCTCCCCTCCCTGTTAGAGATACAATAGGAGTTTGTATCTTTTCCTGAGTTTACCTTTGCTTATCGCCCACGGAGGGTCCCCCCCATTGATCGCTGTGGGTCGTGATCAGACACGGTCGGGCCTTCCTGGAGTGGTTAGAGAGGGCAACCTCAGATATAGGTGTTTTGCCCCTGGTTGTTTGTCCCTTGATTGTCTTTTCTCCTTCTTCCCACTTCCCCCGTTAGGGGGGGGGGTTACTATGGAGGACGCCCCTGCTGCCTCCCCCCCTCAGGGGGGGAGGTAGTCCTGACGACAATAGGCATGACCAGACTGACCACCCCCAGACGGACGAACGCCAGACTCGTGCCCCACTTGATGTCCCAGTAGCCAATGCCACCTTTGTCACACTCCATGTGCTAGGTTCTACTCCTCTGTCCAGTCTCAATCCCTTCCTTGTCAAGAAGGTGATTGAACACTGTGTGGGATAGGTTGAACAGGTAAAAAAACTTGCAAACGGAGATCTCCTGATTAAAACTTTTAATTCATCACAAGTGAAAGATTTGCTGAAACTGCGTAAATTCCAATGTTACGATAGTCGAAGCCAAAATCCCAGTCTCCATGAATTCTTGCAAGGGTGTTGTCACTTGCAGAGATCTCATGGTGATGAGTGAGGACGAAATCGTAAGTGAATTGGTGCACCAAGACGTAATTGAGGCTAGATTTATTACTCGCTACTCAGAAGGCATAAGGACGAAGACGGCAACTATTGTCTTGACGTTTGCCAAAGTGTCTCTTCCAAGTTCTATCAAAGTTGGATACGAAATTGTTCATGTTCGGCCTTACATCCCTAACCCTTTGCGTTGCCTGAAATGCCAGCTGTATGGGCATGGTGCAAAGACTTGTTGGGCTTCCCAGCCAGTGTGCGGCAAGTGTGGAAGCCAGGGTCATGATGCGGACCATTGTACATCTGCGACAGTATGTTGCTTTCACTGCAAGGGCACTCACTCCACTTCCCCTAGGGACTGTCCCAAGTGGAAGGAGGAGAAGGAGGTCTGCGCGGTAAAGGCAACTGAGGGCATTTCCTATTACGAAGCTAGGAAAAAGGTGAAGGAGTTGCATGCTACTCCCACGCCGAATATGTCCTATGCTTCGGCAGTAATGTCCCGTCCTGTGATGTGCTCTGTCGAGACGCAGACTGACCCTGTCTTTCTCCCTCCTGCCGCTCACAGTACATCTCCATCTCGACCTCCTGTCCTTTCCAACTCTCTCACTGACATCCCTAAGGCATCAACTTACTCTCAGGCTGCTGCTGCCTCTCCATCAGTACGGCCTAAAGCGAAGCCTGACAAGCCTACTAAAAATAACATGACCACCCTCACGAAACAGTCACGTCCTCATGTCCTTCCGGTTCCTACTCCAGCGAGGGAGAGAAAGGTTAGCTCCTCCTCGGGGAGTCAGGGAACCTCGTAATTGATGATAATATGGAGGTTTCCGTGAACAAGCACCGGGATAGGTCCCCCGGTAGTCGCTTGCCTGCCGGCGGGCGACAAAAAGACAAACACACTGGCCCCCAACAAAAATCTTAAACCGTTGCTTTCACTGTATTACAGTGGAATTGTGAGAGGTATTGGGAATAAGTTACAAAATATAGCAATCTTGCTTTCTATACACAGGCCAGACGTTATTTGTTTACAGGAGACGCGCCTGGAGGATCATCCTGATCCTCCACAGTTCAAACACTACCACTCGTACAGAAGATATGAAGGTCACGGAGTTGCCATTTACACACAAATCACTCCCACAAACGGAAGTGATTCTAAATTCTACTCTGGAAGCTGTCGCGTGCAGAGTAAAATTTAATAACATGTATCTGTCTATTTGCTCTCTGTACTGTCCTCCACATGGCCCCATTGATAGTGATGCTTTAAATTCACTAGTGGAACATCTGCCTGGAAATAAGTTAGTGTTGGGCGTTTTTAACGCCCATCACTATCAATGGGGTAACGAGGATTGATGGTCGTGGGGAGCAAGTAGCCGACCTAATACTACAGTCCAACCTCTGTCTTCTGAACGATGGTAGAAGCGACTCGTGTAGATGATCGTACTGGTAACTTTTCGGCCATTGACTTATCTTTGGCCTCCCTGGTATACATCAAGATCTCTCATGGGACCCTTATGACAACTCCTTGGGAAGTGATCATTTACCCATCTGTCTTTCTTATACACGCGACATCATTTCGGACCCTCCACCTCCAAACTTTAACTATAAGAAAGCAGATTGGGGATCCTTCTCAAGGATCGCCAAATTAGATATATCTGGGGAGACCATAGATGTTAAGGTCGAAAATATAACTACTTCCATATTAAACGCAGCTGAGGCTGCTATTCCCAAGACTTCTAGAGCTCATGCGAAGCATAGAGCACATTCGTGGACGCCAGATTGCCGACAAGCATTAGGAAAACGCAATAGGAGATACAGGATTTTTGATAGTCAGCCCACTGAGGAAAATTTTATTGCATACAAACAAGCACGGGCTGAGGCAAGGAGAATAATAAGAAGGGCTAAACGTGACTCCTGGCGGTCCTTTGTGTCCACAGTGACTCGTACACCACCATTACGTAAAAGTCTGGTCCACTATAAGATTATTAAATAATAAACGCCCATACTTCCCTGTCACCACCTTGCAGGTGAATAACACCACCTATGATGAGCCCGTGGACGTTGCTAACATCCTCGCCAGGAGTTTTTCTCATGTAAGTAGCTCAGCCAATTATGACCCGCGTTTCCAACATCATAAATGCACGGCTGAGCTACAGATATTAGACTTTGCCACAGAAGACGTAGACTCACCGTACAACCAAGAGTTTACGCTAGATGAACTGCTCCTTGCCCTTAAATCCTGTAAAGACACCAGCCCTGGACCAGACACCATCACGTACGGTATGATCCAGCATCTTAATCAGGACAACCTGATTAAGATGTTAGCATTGTACAATGAGATTTGGGCGTCTCGAACGTTCCCAAACTCATGGCACTTTGCGCACGTCATACCGATACCCAAAGAGGCTGGTCGTCTTATGAATCCCACTTCATTTCGTCCTATTGTGTTGACTTCTTGTCTATGTAAGGTCATGGAACGTATGGTTAACAATAGGCTTCTTTTTGTTTTAGAGTCGAAGAATTTGTTAAATGATCAACAATATGGCTTCTGTAAATACAGAAGTTCACTAGATCATTTAATGAATTTGGAGCATTGTATTGCAGAGGCATTTGCCAATAAAGAATTCATGATAGGGGTGTTCTTGGACATCCATAAAGCCTATAACATGACCTGGCGACACGGTATACTAATGAAACTCTATGCTTATGGTTTAAGAGGAAATTTGCCTGTTTTTATTTCAAATTTCTTAAGGGACAGAACTTTCTCTGTCAAATTGCCCCGTAACGTAACATCGGATATATTTATCCAGGAAAACGGGGTGCCACAGGGAAGTGTGCTTAGTCCTACTTTATTTAGTATTATGATCAATGATATTCTGTCATCAGCTCCCATCCCGAGGAATCTTAAATACTCGCTCTACGCTGACGATTGTGCAATATGGCACTCTTCCCGTAATGCACAATTTTCGGCTGGGCGGATTCAAGCAGCCCTTGACTCCATCCACCAATGGGCCTTGCAGTGGGGATTTAAGTTTTCCGTCCATAAGTGTGCCGCTATAGTCTTCACTAATCGTAACGTACCTAATTTGTGCTTAACTTTGGATAATCAGGCGGTACCTTTTCAAAATTCTGTAAAATTTTTAGGAATACGTTTTGATCGTAGAATGAATTTTAAACTTCACGTTAACACTTTGCTTGCTCATTGTGATAAACCATTATATGTCCTCAACCACCTAGCGGGTACTACCTGGGAATGCCGACAGAAAATCTTTATTAATGGTGTATAAGTCCCTTATTCGATCGAAGCTAGACTATGGCGCACAGGTGTATGGCTCGGCATCCGATGCCACTCTGAAAAGGATTGGATGTGTTACAGAATAAATGTTTGCGAATGTGTCTTGGAGCCATCCGGTGTACCCGTGTGGCTCGTATGGAAGTGGAGGCGAATGTGCCTCCCCTCCGTATTTGCCGTGACCACCTGGCCTTGTCCTACGGCATAAGGACGTTAAGGAAAAGTAATATCGGCGATGTGGCCTGTACCCCCCTGCGTCAATACCACCACCTTCTACGGGGTGCGTCGGCCACTTGCCGCTCGCCTCCACTTACTGACTCAGGAGCTTGGTGTGGACCCCAGTGACTGTGACAAGTTGGTGCTAAAAAATATAGCGCCTTGGGAGCTGCCCAGCTTTACAGTGAACGTATCATGGCTCCCAGCACCAGAGGCCAAGGCGCCGGAGGTGGAGGTCCACCACTTGTTTCGTAACATCATTGTTCGTCACTTGGGGTCCCATCAATTGTACACCGACGGCTCCAAGTCGAGTTAATGTGTGGGTGCAAGTGTGTGGTCGACTGAATGTGCCCTCAGGTATCGGTTGCCGACTCATACATCTGTGTTTACTTCAGAACTTTTTGCTATTGACAAAGCCATAGACTATGCTCTTAATTCTAGGGATGACTCATTTGTCATATTTTCAGATTCAAAATCAGCCCTTCAGGCAATTGCATCTTGCACTACGGACTCTCACGAGATCCAGGGCCACATCGTTAATAAGTTGCATTCATGCAACAAGTCATTCACGCTGATCTGGGTGCCTGGTCATTGTCGTATCTACGGCAATGAGCAGGCTGACTTCCATGCAAAGTCGGCTGTAGAGCTCAAGGAGACTTGGGACGTTCCTCGTGATCTACGGTCGAGTCTCTCTCTCGGAAAGAAATCAATAAATCTTCTGTGGCAAGGTCAGTGGACCAGACTAAATATTCCAACTTGTAAGCTGTACCTGGGCGACTGGGACACTGCCAACCGTCCCAGTCGCCTAGAAGAAAAAGTGTTGGCACGGTTACGGCTGAATGCCACCATTTTAACCCACATTAAACCATATATGGAAAGACGCTTCCCACCGCACTGTGACATCTGTAATGCGGTGTTATCTATCAGTCATATCATCCTGCGCTGTCGGCGATATATTAGTGAAAGTGCTTCACTTATAAATTACTGCGGCGCAGTAGACGTCCCCTTCACCCTTTCCACCATCCTGGGTGATGGGGACATTGTTATGACTGATAAATTGATGGCTTTCTTGAGAGAGACCGGACTGATCAGAGTGATGTGACTTTTTTACTGTGTGGTTATGGTTTTTATGAACAGTAAATATGTATATATTGTAATATTAATTAGGGTTGACAGTTGACATATTTTAAATAGTTCCTCCTCCCACCGATCTATTTCTAATATAGATGTCCCCTACATTAAGCAAAGTTCCTCGCCTGACAGTCACCAGCTGATGAGTGCAAGTGTGCAATATGGGAAGGTATTGGGCACTTGCAGTCGATGGTCGTCTGCTGGGCGAGGTTCTTCACTTTTTGTACAAATTATGTAAATACATTATACTATTTCGCTTAAGTTATTCTAATTAGGGACGACAGCTGACGTATATGGAAATGTTCCTGACTCGTCTGGTTCCCTTTCATATATTGATGGCCCCTATATTACGTTGTGCCTCGACTGACAGTCATCAGGTGATGAGTGCAGGTATGTAATGTAGAAAGGCATTACATATCTGCAGTCGATGGTGTTCTCTTGGTCGAGGCTTTTTGAATATTAGTGTAGGCCTAGTTATTTGTCTCTTAGGATTTAGTATAGGTTAGCGATTTGTCTGTTAGGTGGTTAGTTTTAGGGTCTTTAAATTAGGTATTTTTGTTTATAAGTAATATAAGGTTAAAAATATAAAAAAATAAATAAAAATTATAAAAATAAAACTACAAAAAATAATAAAATAAAAATTATTATATATATATGTACGTGTGCATGAAAGTGTGTATGTTCATATGCATGGATGTGTGTATGTATGTATGTATGTATATATATATGTTTGTATATATATGTATATATGTGTCAATATATATACATATATATATTTGCCTTAATGACCAGAGGCTCCGACCTCAATGGTCGATAGGCAAAAAAAAAAAAATAAATAAAAAAAAATAAATCCACACACAACTGGGATTTATACATGAATAGAGGCATCGTAACTGTACCATGTACATAATACACCTCAATAAAGTAGTACTGATTTCATTAAAGTATACCAACAAGGTAAATATTTCCCCCAAGACTTAAACATATATACAATTTATATTTCTCTATCGCCTTTCCTTTACTCTAGTGTTTGATTGCGCATCCTATCCCAAGCCACACTTTACAGGGAAATGTTGTTTGTTTGTTTATCATTCACACTTTGTTGCACATTGTTATTAATGAATAAACAACTTTATATGTAATATGCAACAATAGTGTGAAATTACAACTCGTCATGGGAAAATGATGTTGGCATATTGCTCGGCCACACCTTTCGACGTCCCTGTCGACATTGTTGTCCTAACTACTGTATAGCCTAAACAGTGTGTAGGGTAGCTGACTATTTAGCCATGTCCACTTGCAATCTGCGAGTATGGATCCGTGGTTTTAGTGGGTTTCTCATTCGGCCTGGTAAATAGTAGCCCCAAACCTAAACACAAGACAAGACCACAACAAGTAGAACACCAATGCCAGGACTAAAATAGGAAGGAGAAAGGTATGAAGGGAGATAGGACAATACATATGGTTCTAAGTCAGTCTCGTACAGGTGAGTGAGGAACTGTATCTCCTTGACCACATGAGACAGCCTATTCACATTCAAGGTAGAAACATTGAATAAAGGTAAAAATGGTCGTAACTGGGACGAAAAGTTCACCGACAAGGCTAGATGGTGCTTGTTAGGTAGAACTGCTATCTCTTTACTGTGTAACTCACAATAATCGGGTGCAACATAATAACCCTTTACCGTAAGGAACTGGTTTTGTGAGGCACATGTGAGTGTTACGTATTGCTTCGCATGTACATGAGCATGGAAAACTGACTTCAGTTGAATGGGTTAGAAAGTGCAGTGTTGTAGTGCAGAGGAAATGTTTGTGTCCAACAAGGTCATCTTACATTTCTCTACCGCTGACGGAATGAAGACAAAATGGAAAGCAGGACATACATGGAGATCAAGAAATGAGGTTTTACACTTCTCAGATTCATCCACAGTCGTTTCAGCTATATACCCTTTGTCATCCGACATAACTTGCACCTCTGGTCCCTCATTCAGAATAACAAGTGTGTTGTTAGTAGTAGCAAAAGGGAAAGGAATGAACCGCCACGCATGGTATGTTACAGCATTCCTCATAGGTACCAATATCAGGATGCCACCATGGGTCAACTGGGCCTCTAACAATGGGTAATAATATTCCAGTTGACTCATACCAAAAAGTGGCATAAATCCATGCTTCACCATAGCTACATCGAGAGCATTGATCAAAATGTGAGTAAGAAGCAATAAAACATTAACCCTATTCAAACTTGCATCGATTATGCCGTCCACCATATTGGCTGAATGCGACTCCAAAGCAGTGGTTGACTCGTCGGGAGCATGTAAGTACTCAGCGATTAACACTAAGTTAGCCAGGGTTGGTAAGGTGGTTTGGATGTTGTTCACAACTCCTACGAGATGGTTGGTAGTCTTAATTATCTCGTTAGCTATGTTAGTGAACTCACCTAACTGTTCATACATGTGGACAATTAGCCTGTTAATCGCCTTTGCCGCCAATGCCAAATCATGCATCTGTCTACCCAATTGCACTAAGTCCTTGTCTAGCGCTGTACCAAAAAGCTTTTGAGACAGGATACTTAGGAGATCCACAAGTCCTTTCTTAGTACGTGCATGGACATGCTTGGAAAGATCAGAATTTGCATTAGGTAAAGCAACATGCAATTTAGTGAGTCTGTCTGTGAGCCTAATTATATGTCCAGTGTGAAGCTCAGCTATACCATGTAAGGTTTGTACCAAAGCCTCATTATCTGAGGTCGTCAACTGCGGGTTCTGGTTGAATAATTTACCGACTTCCGACAGTTGTTGTCTGGGGTGAAACAATCCCTTAGAGACCTCTTTAACAATATCTGGAGTTTGGAGATATCCTTCCATATGGGCTCTTCAGTACTCCTGGCATCAATTCAGTCGTGTCCGTGTCCGACGTTGTTCCATAGGTCCACTCCAAGCAATGCGAGAGGAGTACAAGTCACATGTTTGTAAGAGAAGATACTCCCTTAATCGCTCTTACTGTGGGATTGTAGCTTGCTGCGATACTCTTGGTTAGGGACAGGTATGGACGATGACATAGACTGCGACGAAGAATGAGGGGACAACACATCAGACGATTGGTTAGTTAGGCTTAGCTCTTGACTTACTGGTTTGATCCTGTCAGCATGTACTGCCTCCAGAGTTCCATCAGGATAATTCCTTAATTGATAAGTATGTCCACGCACGTGTTCCACAATGGTATATGGTCTGCGGAACTTAGGTTTGAACTTGGAAGTTCTCTCAGGGTTGTTGATCATAACCTTCTGGCCTATCTCCAACGTCTTTTCTTGACTACCTTTGTGTTGTTTCACCATCATCTCTGCTCTTGAGGCTTTTAATATTTTTCGTACTTCACTATGTAAGCATTGAAACTTTGCAAGCTGTACTTTGGCATAATTCTCTTGATTTTACACTGGGGTAGGAGGTCCAGCTAGCAAATCGTAGGGCAACACATCCTCCTCTCCATAAAGGATATAATGAGGAGATTTCCCCATTGACGAATTTGCTGAGGAGTTGATGACCGCCGCTACATGTGGCAGCCAATCTTGCCACTCTGTCTGCATGGTAATAGCTGGTCTCAAGACTTCCAGTATCTTCATGTTTGTCCTCTCCACCAGGCCATTGCTCTTGGGACTGTAAGGCGTAATAAAGACTTGCCTTGCCCCATACATACAACAGATTTCCTCTAACACTTGGTTACGAAATTCACTGCCATTATCGCTGAGCAACACCTTAGGTGTTGAGTATGGACAAATCACTGAGGTTACAAAAGCATGCACCACCTCCTCTGCAGTTTTCGTCTGTAAAGGTGCTAAAACAGTGAATCGTGAAAAATGGTCCACTGCCACCAATACAGAGCTTGAGCCTTGATGACTCCTCGGCAATGCTAAGAAATTAATGAAGACTATCCCACGGTTTTTCCGGTAGGGGATACTCCAAAATGGGAGTCGGAGGTCCCATCGTTCCTCGCATTTCCGCCACTTGACACATTGTCTAACGTGGGCTTCTATGTCCTTCCTCATGGTCGGCCAATATTTCTTTCTTGCCTCACATATGCATCTGTCGCGTCCAGGATGACCCGCTTGAGGTACGTCATGAACCAACTGTAACACGGCTTGCTGTAGTGTAGCAGGAACAACCAAATGATACACAGTGTCCTTCCCAGGGGGCTGTTTATATAAAAGGCCCTGTTGAAGATGGAAGTGAGTCATCGGTACCGGAAGTTCAGGTAGACATGACTCATCGCCGGACTCCAAGGCATAGATGACTCGAGACCACATTGTATCCTTATGTTGTTCTGCCTTTACTGTGTCCGGGGAATACCCAAAAAGAGGGATATCCTCAGATATGGTAACAGCAATATTTCTACTCAGTGCGTCAGCAATGACATTTTGTTGGTCTGGTAAATATCTGACCTCTGGATCAAACTCCATTACCTTGATGAACCAGTGCGCAACCTTCCCGTGCAAGTTCTTCTCCTTAAACAAGTTGTGTATGGGTGCATGATCCATTAAAACAATTATCCGGTACCCGAAGGTGATATCCCGGGAATGTCCTAATGCCCACACGACTGCTAATGTCTCAATATGCATTACCACGTAATGCTTGTCTGGGGGTCTTAGTGCCCTACTGGCATACACAATGGTGTGCGTTTTGCCTTCCTCATCCTTTTGCTGTAACACCGCTCCCAGTCCCAAACCTGAGGCGTCCTTGCACAGGTAAAAAGGTTGAGTATAATTAGGAAACACTAACACGGGAGTCTCTGTCATGGCTTTCTTGAGTTTGTTGAAGCTTTTCTTTGCTGATGGTTCCCATTGCCATGCAGCGTCCTTCTTAAGTAGCATCATCAATGGTGATGCGATAGCAGCATAATTGTGGACAAAGATCCTGTAAAAACCAGTGAGCCCTAGGAATGAGTGAACATCGTCCTTGGACTTGGATGTAGGGAAATTTACCATGGCTGTAACCTTATCCGGCAGAGTCTTGATGCCATCGCCATCAACTAAGTGCCCTAGAAATCTAACACTTGCTTTTAGAAAACTTGATTTTCAGACCTGCGGATCTTAACCCGCCCCATCCTGACGTTTTTGGACCTTTTTTTTTTTTGGCTCAAACATCCGCTTTTGGTGAGAAACATCGAAAATTCATAGAGAAATCGCTCACCTGAGGTTTAAAATACCCGATTTAGGTACGAGTACTTCCTTACCTGACTGGGTTTTCTAACAGGCTGGCACCAAAGAAAACGAGTTCTATGGGAGGGTAACTATTTTATCCACTCATAAACAGTATTTATTTATTTACTTGGTACGAATTTATATGTAGTACAAGACTATATTGGTTTTCAAACAGTAATATAGGCCTTATAAGCATCGTTTCACTCACCAACTCATCACCATTCATGACCTTTTTTTCCCACATTACCTGATCATCATTTCTGACTCTTTCTTTCTCTAATGCTATGTAAACTTTGTCCTCCACATTGTCATCGATTGGGAATCACTCTGGCCCTGAATGTCTTTATTGGCCAGGTCACTGGTAACAGGTGAATTGCCGAGACAATGGCGTGCGGGGGGGAGCGGTTATGCAGTGTAAAACATTGGTCCTGCTTGGCATCTTGTAGAAAAATAGAGGAAGGTGTCCCGTGTATACGTGCCAAAAATCACTCGCGAAATCACTCGCGAAAATTGAAAATTGTGCAAATTAGGGAACTTGCAATGTTGCTACGTTAATTCACGTTGCCGGGACGGCGCGGGTTAAGGTTTCCATCACTCGTTTTAACTTACAAAAATGAGTGTGGATATCCTTGCTCACAATTATTAAGTCATCTGGATAAGCTGGGGCATCCTGCCCAATCATGTCACCAAACAACTGATTTATCATCCTCTGAAATGTCAAAGGAGCATTACTCAGTCCAAAAGGCATCCGGAGAAATTCAAAAGAGCTCACAGTGAATGCTAAAGGCAGTGATGGGATGTGACTCTTCGGTCAGCTCCACCTGCCAATACCCTGACGCTAGATAGAGGCAGGTGAACACGGTATTTCCTTTACCCAAGGACTACAGTAAGTCTCTGAGATGTAGAATCGGGTAACGATCCGGTATGGTTACCTTGTTCACTTGCCGAAAATCTACAACAGGTCTCACACCACCGTCCTTTTTAAACACTAGAAAGAGTGGTGCATTCCAAGGTGAGGAAGAAGGCTGAATGACTTCATCATGAAGCATCTTTTCAACTTCCTCTTCCACTGCTTTCCTTTGGCTGTGTGGTAGGCGGTATGTAGGCACATATATCGGATTTGTACCAGGGCACAACCCAATATGATGCTTCACCTTGTCCGTCCTACCCACCGGTTCTCCTGGAAGTGCCACTACATCAGAGAATTCTTTAAGAAATGCTAGTAACAGCATTGTATGGGCAATGTTATCTGTTACCTTCACATATTGTTCTAGCAGCTTTTCTTTTCTAAGACATGTAGGTTCCGACTGAGTCGTTTGTGATGTGACTACACGAGAGATCACTGGTACGTCGTTGACTTCCTTTACAGGGGCACCATCGGACATCAGGTCGCCTATATAATATCCATCTCTAAGCTTAACTGCGCCACCACTCATATTTGCAATGAAGAGGGGCGTCTTCTGATCTGGTCTGACAATACTCAGGGTGGACTCTAGCTTGACAATGCCTTATGCTTTATGGTCTCTGTTAAACATACCACATCAGTTCCCTCCGACACATCAGGTACTCGGACAGCGATTTTGCAGACAGTTCGACTGGGTAAGTGGTGATTCCCACTCACTATAGCCCTGACCTGATTCCAATCCATACCATCTATTTCGTGTGCATACGGGGACTCCCTTGACGCTTCACTTGTCGGGGTCACAACTGTTTGAACGGCTCCTGATTAGATGCCAGTTCCAGCTTGTGTTGCTGAGGGACTAAGGCCTACAAACTCCTTTCCATTAAAGGAAATAGAATGTCTCTGAGGGTGTATAATCTCATCATACTCCTCCATGGATTCAAAGCCCAATAACCCATCAGCTGGCAGAGGGAAATCCTCAACCACATAAAACGTAGCACGTAACACAGGAGATCGTTACCTGCCCTCAGTGTCAACGGTACCTGGCTTAAGATCTTCATTTTACTCCCTGTCACACCTGTCAGAATCACATCAGGTGCTGACAATGTCCAATTAGCTCGAGGCATTTCATATTTCAGCCTCTCTAGCGCTTTACTAGAAATAATATTTCCACATGCTCCAGTGTCCACTATCAAAGACACCTGGCCTTTCCCTATGATCCAAGGTATCGAAAGCAAATCCACCTTTTAATAGCTGCCATACACGCATCGGTGGACTGTACGATTTTATTTCTGCATGTCGTCCTGAATTTTTCCCGAATTAACCTGGTTGCCCAGTTTTTCCCAATTTGCAAGAACAATCGGGCAATAGTCCGTAGAATAAGGACACCGCCCATGGATGACACATCATCTTTGCACTTTTGGCTTTACTGCCTTGGTCTTTTTCTGTGGAGAACTAGTAGCTGTATCTCCCCAGCCTGAAGTTTGCAAGGTTTTGCTAGCTTCTGCATAGCATAGGGCCTATGCCTGCCTTCGCCAAAGCCCGACTTTCAGTACAGTTAGGATGCTGCTGTGCTATATCTATGAACCTAGACATCCAAGCATCCAACATGTAGCAGTTGCTTGCAAAAGTGTTAATTAGGGTTTCCTTAAGCTTCTCATATTCATGAGCAGTAGGCCTGGTTTGGAAGTTGTAGTCATCTTTACCAGTAAACTGTAAACTCGGTTGGGCTGTAGATAGCACCTTAATACAATCTAGGTTCGAAGGTACCCGAACAAACTGTCCTTGGGACTGTCTAACTGGCGCTACAGGAGGTAAAGTTGAAGGAATGCTAGCAGTAACCAGATTAGTGGTCGCCATGTTAGGTAATTGCCATAAGGGAGGAAGATTCACCTGAGTTTGCATGCCAATACTGTTAATATTCATGCCCCATGGATTAGCACAAAGGTCCTGGGTTTGCACGCCAGTACTTTTAGTATTCATGCCCCATGTATTAGCAGAAAGATCCTGGGTTTGCATGCCAGTACTGTTAGTATTCATGCTCCATGGATTAGCATAAGAAACATTAGCAAATAAATGGTTTTGTCCTTGCTGTCCAAAGGTTAATGGTGAACTGAACATGCCTGAGGTGTAAGTGGGTATGTGAGTCGTTGCATTAATATCAGAGATTATTGGACTTTGAGTATCTGGTTGAGAGGCCAAGGGTGCTGTTGTAGCCTGTTTAACATCCACAGTCTCTTCGCTAAGAGTACTCTTACTATAGTCGTTCTATTTTATGAAGGCAGTTTGGGTGGGACGCTCTGAGACCTCACACTGTTAGCTCTGTTGTCACATCGCCGCCGACACACGTGTAATTATTTGTGTTCACCTCTCTCTCTCTGTCTCTCACTCTCCTATTTTAAGTTAGTAACTACTTATAAATGAATTTTAAACACTCTGTATGGATGTAATTCAATAAAAAAGCTGTAGTATAGTATACATCTCATAAGACTTGTCAGGGTTGCCTTTGAGACGTTGTCAGGTGGTGACACGAGGGACAGCCCTCCGTGAGTGGGTCATACTCGGTCAGTCTCCCGCCATGGAAGCTATTAAAAAAAAAAAAAAAAAAAACGCACCTATAGACTTTTACCTCAGGGGTGGTGTGGAAAAAAAGTAGAAGAGAAAAAATTAAGAAAATACAATTAGTAGTAGTTAATATATAATATGAGAGAGAGAGAGAGAGAGAGAGAGAGAGAGAGAGAGAGCACGTGTGTGGCGACGATGTGGCAACAGAGCTAACAGAGTGAGGTCCCAGAGAGCCCGACCCAAACTGCCTTGATAAAATAGAACGACTGTAGCAAGACTAGTGGCCATTTTGGACCTAACTGAACTTTCAGGAACTGTTGAATAAGAATGACCAGAAGTGTTTAAGTCCCCACTATCCAGTTCCTCGGAAGTGTCCTGACTATCTTCAACCCCAAGATGTCCTTCACTGTAGAGTTTGAATACTCGTAACCAAAGTCTCAGTCCAAAGTCTCAATCCACTCACAAAATTCTGAGTCTAATTCACTAGACTCTTCTTCCGTCATGGTTGGTTTGTCTGAATATCCCCTTAATTCGTCCCCATTTCTTCACTGTATCCATCTAACCTTGTCAGAATTTATTCCCTCCCCAGTCACAGGAAAAATTAAACCGACACAAATAGATTAGTTATGGCTTTTAGCAACAGAGAATGGGACACAGACAAACCGTACAGAAAATGTATTTATTGAGGGGAAACTGAGAAACCTTTATTTTTACACACATTATATAACTAACATGTGCTGCTTAAAAAAGTGTGTCTGAAGGTTCACTGTGCATGTACATTACCTAGGGGTTCCAGGTAGATTCGTACTGAAAGTCTTCACACTTCGCCAGGTTTCTCCTCCAACCACACGACGATCCACTCCGCACGCTGGTCCTAGAGTGACTGTCAGTCTTGTGAGGTGGAGACATTCTGAAAGCTCAAAAATCCTCGCAAATCCACCATCTTTGGGCGTAAGAGCAACTTTTCACTTAAGTGCATATTCTGGAGCCCTAGAAAACGAGCGCAAACCCTATGCGGCGTTGTCAATTCTCCTCGTAGAGTTGCGCCATGAGAGGGTCAGCCCTAAGTACATCGTAAGCCTTATAACCCTCCTATTTTTACAAATGTTGTAGCTCAAACATCCCCCAAATCCTGAGAATTAAATCATGCATCAATTAATCCTTAAGTGCATACAACTGTTGCGATTTTTCAAAAAATAATAAGTACAAGTGGCAGCAGACCGTCGTAGACGATGCCAGAATACCATAACGGAGCAAGTACTACTTCGACATATGTGGTAAAACTAGCATTGTCGGTCAATATTGCCTTTACTACAAACAAATTATAGCCTATTGATAAAATGTTCACAAGAATTCGATTAAACAAGCCAGTGTTAAGAAGAAACTCATCTAAAATATGGTGATAGCCTACATGACAAAATGTCGAAAAAAATAATGAATTAGCGCACTTATTTCTTCCTCAGAGAAGTTCACTGCCCTTCTGTACATAATATTTTGGTGGTCTTCCACTGCTTCAATACTGTCTTGGAAATTATGATTAGCGATGTGGAAACATCGTCTGCTACCACTATGACGTCATACTCCGGTGTACTGTGATTGGTTACTCAGGTTTAAATAGAGAAACCTTCCGCTCTTTGATTGGCCAACACTTGCCCTGGCGCCACCTGGTGTTGGTCTTAAGATTGTCGTACAACACTCTTCAGAATACCACTTATCAAAACCTCGTATGCACATCGCAAAAGTTCTCACAGATTTTCTCGTAACCCAGACGCCTTTCAGAATCCGCCCCAGGTTCCCGGATTGTTGCCAGGTTCCCCACAAAACTCGGCTCAAAAACCACCAAAATCCCCCCAAAATTTCCAGACAAATACCCCTAGAAACCGCCAAAAATCGCAACCAAAACCAGTTTTTGTATTTATAACACCGAAATTCAAAATCAGTCTCAATTTCCTAGCAAATGGAATAAACTGTCTAACTCTCTGATGCAAGAATCAACCGTTATTCTCAGTCTTTCATGTACACCGTAAGTCATCTCGGGAACTCTCTTCCTGTATCTGTTCTTCTTTCTGTTTATGACCTCCAGTCTTTTAAATGCAATGTGTTCAGGTATCTTGAATTAGACGAATCTTAAATTTGAATCTCCTTTTTTCTCTGTATTTTCCTTGGAAGAAACAATTTTGCATGCTTTCATTCTTTTGGTTCCTCCCTTACTGCAAAAAAAAAAAAAAAAAAAACTACTCATCCAATCCAATTAATAACTGATACAAATATATGAAATGAGCAGGCATACCGATTATATTCAGGGTGAGCAGTAAGCGCGTTCAGTACATGAATATACAGTAAGTGCGAACATTCAGACTACAGATATATATCAGATGTAAACTTCTCCAACATCTGGTCATCGGGGTTGAAGCATCCACAACAATCACACAGACCAGAATAATTCAAACGTGACCACGGATTATGAACACGAAAGTAAGCTGTGGATGAGGAAACAGTAGCTTGTTGCAGTTGCCATTTTGCCAATTTTAGTATTAATGATGCCCGTTGGCAGTTTGGAGGTTTCAATTTTTTCACTGAAAACAGTTTTCCATCATTTTCAGCACATATAAACCCACCAAATTTCCCGCCAAACCGCCATATACGAATTATCCCGCTGAATAGAGAAAAAAACAAGCCAAATTTAGCGGGAAAACCGACAATCTGGTAACCCTGTACCGTGGATGCACCGCACCGAGTACAGCCACACACCACACGCTCACCCTGCCTCCACGTCCAGAGTTGCCAGATGTATAGATGATCCCACCCTTCACCGCACTGGCCCCGGTACGAAAGCAAGATAATTGCCAGTTCGCGCTTGAAGGTAGATATCTCACCAGGCAGAGATGGAGAGAGAACAAGATTATTTTGATATCTGCTCACTTACTCGCTCCGCAATTAGTCCCTTTGCAATAGGAGAGTAAGATTTTTCTGTTCACCTTCAGGATCACGAGCGGTTGCAAGGGCTTACAATCCCTTTAGCACCTTCTCGTATCCTAGCTGAACACCAGTGTTATGTGTCGTTCCACCACTGGCACCAAAAATATGTAACAGCAGGCAGGAATCCCGCCACTGCAACCAAAAATATGTTTCGGCTGTATGGATTCCTCAACTAGTCACTAATATATCGGCTTGGAACCCCACAGCTGATCACCAATTTATATATATCAGCTGAGTCGTGACTTCACAGTTCCAAGAAAGGTTAATGTTGCTCCTGGTCGAAGTCACTTCCTGCTGACACACTCCACCAAAACGTCTTCCCAGACACTGGAGATGGTGGGAATCGGTGTAGAATCCTGTTGAAGGAATTTAGAGGTAGCGTGTGCAGGTGAACTGAAACTGAGCAGATTAAATCTCCGTTTATTTGCCACAGAAAGATACAACTGTGACACAGAGAGCTCAGAGTTATACGTCCCTCTCGTTCTAATGGTACGTGCGTTCTGCCCTAGCTGGCCGGCGTCCCCTCTGGGTGTGGCGCCGACTCAGCTAAATCAGAGGTGCTAAACCTCCACACACAACTGGGATTTATACATGAATAGAAGCATCGTAACTGTACCATGTACATAATACACCTCAATAAAGTAGTAGTGATTACATTAAAGTATACCAACAAGGTAAATATTTCCCCCAAGACTTAAACATATATACAATTTATATTTTTCTATCGCCTTTCCTTTACTCTAGTGTTTGATTAAAAGATGTCTGATTGTGCATCCTGTCCCAAGCCACACTTTACAGTGAAATGGTGTTTGTTTGTTTATCATTAACTTAATTGCATACTGTTAATTATGAATAAACAACTTTATATGTAATATGCAACAATAGTGTGAAATTACAACTCGTCATGGGAAAATGATGTTGGCACCAGACCACAGGTAGATGTCTCAACAACAGGAATCTGGGCAATTATAAGTCATATGCAAGGATCATGGGCAGTAGTATCACGCATGATACTATTTGGACAATAATTCAGGGCAATAGGTGAACAGCACAACGAACAGCATTTAAGGTCATTTGGGTGGAGGAATAAGTCACGGTCACTTTGAGGGAAATATACACTGTGCTTAGGATGGGCAACTTATTCACAGGTCTTGTAGTGCAGTGGAATCACACTATGAAGGCCAAGTCTAATGTTTACTGAAATCACTGCACTCTTGTTGGGTCTTCTTTCTTTCACTATTTCACTGTCTATCCAAACCGTGACTGCCACATGTTCATATGTCTTGGACTTAGATTCCCTTGGATGATACACTGCCCGATATTCAAGTCACTGTTACACTGTCACTGCACTTTCACTGCCGCTCACCGTCGGTGGGGTGGCAGCGAGGTTAGGGGTTGACGGGAGAATTCACAGCTCAACTCCTGAAGGGGGCTGAGTCCCACCTGTGGCCTCTGTATCCAGCTGCCACGGGATTACTCGTAGGGGCGTCCTCTCTCGTCCTGGGGGCGGATTCTGAAAGCTCAGAAATCCTCGCAAATCCACCATCTTTGGGCGTAAGAGCAACTTTTCACTTAAGTGCATATTCTGGAGCCCTAGAAAACGAGCGCAAACCCTATGCGGCGTTGTCAATTCTCCTCGTAGAGTTGCGCCATGTGAGGGGCAGCCCTAAGTACATCGTAAGCCTTATAACTCTCCTATTTTTACAAATGTTGTAGCTCAAACATCCCCCAAATCCTGAGAATTAAATCATGCGTCAATTATGCCTTAAGTGCATACAACTGTTGCGATTTTTCAAAAAATAATAAGTACAAGTGGCACAGACCGTCGTAGACGATGCCAGAATACCATAACGGAGCAAGTACTACTTCGACATGCGGTAAAACTAGCATTGTTGGCCAATATTGCCTTTACTACAAACAGATTATAGCCTATTGATATAATGTACACAAAAATTCGATTAAACAAGCCAGTGTTAAGAAGAAACTCATCTAAAATATGGTGATAGCCTACATGACACAATGTCGAAAAAAATATTAATCAGCGCACTTATTTCTTCCTCTGAGAAGTTCACTGCCCTTCTGTACATAATATTTTGGTGGTCCTCCACTGCTTCAATACTGTCTTGGAAATTATGACTGGCGGTGTGGAAATATCGTCTGCTACCACTGTGACGTCATACTCCGGTGTACTGTGATTGGTTACTCAGGTTTAAATAGCGAAACCTTCCACTCCTTGATTGGCCAACACTTGCGCTCGCGCAACCTGGTGTTGGTATTAAGATTGTCGTACAACACTCTCCAGAATACCACTTATCAAAACCTCGTATGCACATCGCAAAAGTTCTTGCAGATTTTCTCGTAACCCAGACACCTTTCAGAATCCGCTACCTGGGCTGTGGGCAGCGAAGGGCCATGCACTGTCGGGGCTGGGAGCTGGAGTGCGGCCCTCAGGGCTGGAGCTGAAAAACCTCCTGAAGCGCTCACTTAGGCACCTGACGGAGGACAAGGGTCGTCGGCATCGGGGTGGAGAAAGGCCTCACCCAAGGGTCCTGGGGGCGGCCTCGGGGGCCTGGCTGCTGCAGTCTCCTGCCATAGGGGACACCAGCAGGGGTGAGCTGCAGCATCAGCCTTCGTTGGAGTCCATCAGGTAGGGTCCTTCTGGAGCCAGCCAGGTGGAGAGCAACCCTGGGGATAGCACAGTGCTTCTCCACAGGTCCTCGGGGCTGAGACCTTCCTCCTGAAGGTCGTCTCGTTGTGGGGGGGGTGGCAGCACCTGACGAAGGAGCAGCTGCTGGCCGTCTCCTGCAGTAGGGCCCAGCTACTGACTGTGGCCTTTTAGGGGCCCGGCTACTGGCCGTGGCCTTTTAGGGGCACGGCTACTGCCCATCACTGAAGCCCGGCTACTGGCCATGGCCCATGCAGGGGAGCGGCTACCGGCCATCTCCTGAAGGAGAAGTGAGCAGCTACTGGCCATCTTAAGGGCATCTTCTGAGCAGCTACCGGCCGTCTCCTGAAGGAGGAGTGAACGGCTACCGGCCGTCTCAAGGTCACCTTCCAAACGGCTACCAGCCATGTTCTGAAGGAGGTTTGAGTGGCTACAGGCCATCTCAAGGGCACCTTCCGAGCAGCTACCGGCCATCTTCTGATGAAGGCGGGATTGGTTACCGGCAGTCTTCTGACGAAGGCAGGAGCGGCTACCAGCCATCTCCTGATTGCCTCTCAAGTGGCTGCAGGCCATCTCCTGAAGGAGGTTTGAGCGGCTACCAGCCGTCTCTTGGGCACCTCCCAAGCGGCTACCAGCCATCTCCTGAAGGAGGTTGGAGTGGCTGTAGCCCATCTCACAAAGGGCGTGGCTACTAGCCATCACAGGGGTGCTGCCTTGAGCTACCTCGCCCGTGAGGTAGTCTCCTTTTCCTGCTATGGTGGCGGCGGGCGAGTTCCACGTCAAAGAGGCGAATGGCCCTGGCAGACTTATGTCCCTGTCGCCCGGAGTCAGGTCGTGCTGTCTGCCCCTCCGTAGGCTCCTCCCGGGGGTGTTGTGCTGGCCTCAGTCACTATTTCTGGCATTTTAGAAATCATAGAAGTCTAGAATCGAACATTTTTTTCGCGATTTCAGATTGTATAGTAGATCACTGTCACAGATCAGCCCCCAGATGTAGTCCCTCATCATGCTCACGTTATACTGTCCTTGGTATCTCCTCTCAAAGTCCATTATATCTTGACAGAAGCGTTCTCCTTGCTCTTCAGAATATGCGCCCATGTTGTCCTTGAATTCATCAAAATGGAAATGAGGCATATGAATCTTGAGTGACATTCTACAGCCCATGGCGCTGTAGTTATTTATGACGTTGTCAGTCAGCTCCACATGGTCCTCATCCTTGTGATTTCCAAGAAAACCGCGGACCATTGCTTCAGGCTGTCCCAAGTCACTGTTTCCACTTTCGAAAGCTTCTTGGGAAAATCCTTGCACTCCAGGATCTTCTCAACCTGTGGACCGACGAAAATATCGGCTTTGATTTTCGCCTCCGATAGCAGGGAGAAGAAGTCTCGTAGGTACTGAAATGCCGCCGACAGCTTGTCCAGAGCCATGACAAATTGTTTCATGCGGCCCAGTTTGATGTGCAAGGGTGGCATTAGTACTTTTCGAGGGTCCACAAGTGGCTCCCATTTGACGTTGTTAAAATATGCCTTATAAGCTTCACACATCTTGACAGAAGCTTCAACAGACTAATTCTTCTATCTCGTTTTAATAAATTGACCACAAATACAGCAAAACGTATCAGCGGAATGCTTACAACCTCTAGATGACATCTCTGAAAAAATAGATATGTTCATGTTTACAATGAACGAAAAAACAAAAACAATGGTATATAATTTAGGGTACAACAAAATAAGCACCATTACCATAAAAATCCTCAATTCATCCGTAATTCGATAAAGAATCGATTTATAATATAAATTTACAAGCCTTTCAACTAAGCTCCGCTCAGACTGACTTAATTTCAACTGACAGTGCCCACCCTCGGAAAGGTACGGCGGGTCCAGAAACGGTTCGTGTTCGAATAATTAATGTGCTTCTGCCAGTCACTGAGCTCAGCAAAATGACGTCCAATGCTGACATCGGCACATGCAGACACATGTAAAATCATTTATGAAGTGAAGCTTTTCATTCATCCAAGAACTCACCTCACTCTGCCTAGGTAGCCATTTTCATGTGTTTGAAGGCATAAAAATCACACTCCTAGTCACAAAAGTGAAGTCTAACGAGAGTAATAGCCATTTTTCATGGTTCTAAGACCGAAACTATCAGAAAATAACACCCACTACCCAGGAACAAAAATCGTGTTACACAGTGTTATCAGTGTAGGTCGTTGTGTTTCGTAACGATTAATCTGTTACCATCTGACTATATACTCGTATCATTACAGTACTGACTGGGAAATACCAAGCGGGTGATATGTATATCATCCTTATTTAGTAAAATTATTTAATGTTGGGTGGAATTATCTTGGGTTTTGCAACAGCCATCGCATGTTGTGTCACATTATCCCAGGCTAATTGTGAACCGCTTTTTAAAATCGACTTTGCAGTAGCCACCACTAATAAGTACTTCATGGGATGTTGTGCTGGGGGTCTCGTGTGTTTCCTGTGCATTTGTTTATGTCTCCTGTCTACAGTGGTACTTCTTCGGGGTTGTTCCCACACACAGTAGACTCAGGCATAAACAATTTCAGAAGTGTCACAGAGCCCCTTGTACAACTTAAAAGTGTGGGCGAATGTACATGCCTTCACATATCACTCCTAGCCTCACTCATTGCCACTGACCTGATGACCTCGCCGTATTCTCTGCGCAATTTCCTGGCATCCTCAGCCGTTTCCACATACTTGCTGCCGATGATGGGGAAGATGGTGGGGCCTGATAGAGAGTAAGAGAAGGCTTAGATTGATGGCATTCACTGCATTAAGGTTACTAAAACAGCCCCTCATTTCTTACCTAGTAACAGAACAACACACAAACCGAATTTACAGTCCACGTCCCTACGGTAATTCTTTTGCAGGAACGGACAGGTTTGCGTGGCGAGAGAGAGAATGGAGTCAAGTGAGTAGATCTGGGGATCTGGGGTCAGAGCGAGAGGGGGGAAACAAAAGGGGGATATTAGAGGAGGGGGCTGGAAGGGAGCAGACAAGGGTTAGAGGAGGAGAAGGGAGGAGTGATGGGGAGTAGATGGAGTAGATGGGAAGCAGCGAATGAAACATGGAGATAGAGGTGAATGAGGAGGGGGGGGGGAAAGTAGAGCAGAGGAACAGAGGCAGAAGGAGAGAGAGAGAGAGAGAGAGAGAGAGAGAGAGAGAGAGAGAGAGAGGGGGGGGGAAGAAGGTGAGTTTTGTAGGAGCAGCAGAAGAACATGAGAAACAGGAGGTGAACCCCTTCAGTCCCGTGACGTCCCCATTATTGTATTCTCTCTGCCGTCAGATTTTTTCTCCATCTTAAAAAACGAGTAGGCTATGAACATGAAATAAATTCACCATCATTATCCCATTTGCGCCTCTGGAATGAAGGTTTCAAGCAGGGGTAACGTGGAAATCAGCTCTTCCTTGTCATTCCCGATATCCTTCTTCCTTCCGTCTCTACTCTACAAATAAAGATAATCCAGGATATCTTGACTGTAATTTACCTTCCTATTTCATCGTTCTTTTCTCCTTCCTAGATTCCAGAGTTTCCATATATCTGGAGCTCAATAAAGTACGGCCATATTTTTTTATATGCAATCTGTCCCAACCTTGCACCTTCCTATGAGCTCTTGTGTGTCTAGATATCTAGAACCAAATCAGCTAAGACCATCAGTTGTACTTTCATCCCTTCCTTCATACGTCCTCCACAGCGGTTGGATATCTTTAGTTAAATGAGTCACCAATATACATGGCATTAATTCCATATTCTTTCATTCCCCCGACCCCCCGTCTCTCACCAGCAGTGTATCCACGTATGGTAAACTAAACCAGGTTTGAGTATGACTTTCCTTTGTATTATGCAGAGATAAACCGGTGACGGAGAGGGGCTAGTGAGCCTCCTAACCTCACCAGAGGGGCTAGTGAGCCTCCTAACCTCACTGTAGATGTTCGCGAGCTTCTCAACCGCATCATAGGTGCTAGCGAGCCTCCTGACCACACCCGAGATGCTCATAAGTCTCCTAACCTCATTGGTACTAGTGAGCCTCCTAACCTCACCAGATGTATTAGTGAGCCTCCTAATTTCACCAGAAGTACTAACGACCCTCATTCACCAAAGGAGCTAGTGAGCCTCCTAATCCCACTAAAGGTGCTAGCGAGCCTTCTAATCCCACCAGAGGTATTAGTGAGCCCCCTAACATCACCCGAGGAGCTAGTGAGCCTCCTAGCTCCACCAGAGATGCTAGTGAGCCTCCTAATTTCACCGGAGGTACTAGTGAGTCTCTTAACTTCACCAGACATGCCAGTGAGCCTCATAACCCTACCAGACCGCACAAACTTAACTCACATACTTGCATCTTTCCTAATGTTTCATTCCAGCTAATACTGGCAATTATATTCACCAGGGAAATTCATAGTGAGTAAAGGAACACGAAAATGTTAACAGTACTAACCCGGAGGCTTCTTTTTTCCTGGCGTATCACTGTTCCACCACGAACGTAGCAGCAGCAGCAGCAGTATCAGTAGCACAGCCTCAATCAGCATTTCTGTAACGGAAGAGCCCGAATACACGTTTGTTAGCAAAAGCAAAACTCAACTTGTCACAGATAGTATCTGTTTTATTTATGTATATGTTACTCAGTCTATCTACATATCTGTATCTGTGTGTTTGTAATATACTGTAAATAGATAGATATTTAGGTAGGTAGGTAGGTAGACAACTAGATAACCATGTGATCATACATGCACAGTTTTACTATTTACTCAGGAAAACAAATGGAGCATAAGATCTTATATATACATACTGTATATCTATCTATCTATCTATTTATCTATATCTGTATCTATATCTATATCTATCTATCTATCTATCTATCTATATAACGAACCCCAGCTCTCTAGATAGAAGTCAGGCACTGGTGCCACTATACCACGACGTGATAAAAGTTGAGATCTGAATTTTTTGACGAACAAGGTAAATCCATTTTAAGAGGATATATTTCAGTCACATTAGGATTATTTCACAGCCCCACGCAACTCCGTGACAGAGCAGTTTTTTAAATCTATCCCAGACACAACACGAGCGTCTCTATATTTATACAGTTTTTTTTACGCTTTTGACCAGGAAGCGAAGCCCGGACCTCTAGGAAGATGTCAGGCACTGATGCCACTACACCAAGACGTGATAAAAGCTGACTCTTGAATTTTTTGACGAACCAGGTAAATCCATTAAGAAAGGATATATTTCAATCACAACAAACCTGGGGTTCGATTCCCGGTCAAGAGCGTAAAACACGCACACACACACACACACACACACACACACACACACACACTTGCAAAAGGAAGAAATAGAAAATCTAGGAAGGGAGGCCAACAAGAAAGACACAACCATCAGTGAACTAACAGTGGAACTGAGTACACTTAGGAAGAAAATGAGTGAAATGGCAAGTACAGTAGTCAATCACGAGTGTTATGGAAGAGTTCAAAAATGATACAGAGACAATTAGGCAAGTAAGCAGTCTGATAGACCAGAGCAGTGATATTGAGGAGAAGATAACACAAGTGAATGAAGCTGTGCAAAGCTACAAAAATGATGTGGAAACCACGTATGCTGAAATGGTGGAAGTAAAGAAAGACTTAGTAACAAGGGTGGAGGAAAAAAGCATTAAACAGGAAGTGAAAAGAATAATCCAAAACAATCCAAAGTTAGTCAGAGATTCAGTAGATATAAACAAATCTATAGTAATCACTGGTATAGAAGAGGAAGAAGTAAAAAACAAGATCACAAGAGACAAAAAGGAGATGGCAAATGTAATGAGCTTACTGAAAGAAATATCAGAGGAAATCTGTAGTAAAGACATAGATGAACACAAAAGGTTAGGGAAATAAGAGAAAAGCAAGACAAGACCTCTAAAGGTGACTTTCCAGAGTGAAAACACTGTGGAGGAGATACTAAAAAATGCAAAGAATCTTATGGAAAAAGAGGAGTTCAAAAATGTATGGATAAAAAGATGCCTAACACAAGAGGAACTGGAATTACTGAAAGAGAAGAGAGAGGAAGCAAAAACAAAAAATAAGGGAAGATCAGAAGAGGAGAAGAACACATTTGTTTTTACAAAGTAATAGGATTGCAGGTACGAAAGTGGTACACAAACAGGAGAGAATAAAAAGGAGGAAGGTAGTAGAACCATGTCATGACAAGTATATAAACAAGATAATAAAGATGATGTACTCAAATGTGGATGGAATGTTATCTAAAAGAGGACTCGATGTACCTTCAGTGCTAGATCTAATATTTACTAGGCAAGAAAATGATATTGACAGTTTAATATATCACCCTCCACTCGGCAAAAGTGATCATGCAGTACTAAATTACAACTTCAGGATAGCATATGACTTAGTTTACAGCAATGAAAGTTACAAAAAGAGCCTAAACTATAAAAAGGGAAATTATCAAGACCTAAAGAAGTATTTCTTAGAAGTTGATTGGGAAAATGAGCTTAGAGGACATGATTTAAATGCTGTATATAAAAAATACTGTGAATTTTATGAAATAGGAGTCCAGAAGTACATCCCACAGCACAAAGAAGCAGATAAGAAAATACAGAAATGGTTCAATACAGAATGTAAAAATTCAAAAGAAAGAAGAGATTTGTTGTGGAATAGATACAGAAGACACAATAGTGAAAGGGCGTATAATAATTACAAACAGGCAAGAAACGATTATACAAGATTAAGGAGGGAAGCCCAAAAACAGTTTGAGGAGGATATGATAAATAAAAGTAGTGATCAACCAAAGCAGTTTTACAGCTACATCAGAAACAAAACCAAGGTAAAATATATAATACAATCCATTACGGACGAAGGAATCACTTATACACAAGAGAAAGATATTTGTGAAGTACTAAATAAGAATTTCCAATTAGTTTTTACAGAAGAAAAAAATTTTGAGAGGGACTATGTGGAACATGCATGTCCACACACACTACCAAATATACAAATAGCAGAAAAAGTATTACAGGAGGAGTTAAGTAAATTTGACAGAGGAAAAGCAAGTGGTCCTGATGAAATTTCATGTTGTTATGAGTCCATATTATAATTACAAATCATAATAGATAGATAGATAAATAGATAGATAGACAGCTCCATGCAAGCCTGGGAAAGGGAAATGATCTTGCAAGTTAACTGAGGAAATGTTGATGACACATAGGAAGTAGCAATGTCAGGGGATGATGTAGGTAGTGTGTCAGCGAGATAGCAGGGGAACAAAGCCTAGTGACATACACACATACTCACACACAGGTTTCTGGAACTTTCCAACCACAGTGTAACACACGTGACACGACCCCTGTTTCACCAGAATTTAGGAAGGAGAGCTCAGAAGGAGGCTAGCATTAGAGCCGACAGATAGTGGAGAAAGTAAACAAGAAAGAGGGGCTCAACTACTGTAGACTTACTTATCATATTGTCTCTGTAAGACATACCCTGCTCAACTTAGATTTCTCTGAAGATAATAAATTAAGATCAACTCACTGTATTCATCTTTAATTCCTACAACAAGAAATCGAGAGTGACAACTAAACAACAAACCTTCTCTACAAGTAACTACGAAGTCTTTTATGACATTATTTGGTGGCAGCGGTGGGATACGAACCCACGCCTCCGAAGATAGAGGACGTCATGAGTACTGAAATAAGTCTGGATTACTTGTATGAATTACCTTCTTATCTAGAAAATCTTGCGAAGCCTATGCGAACTCTGGACTTCATGATAGGAAGCTATGTTTCACAAGCACATAACACAAAAGGAAGTGAATGAAATAGTGAAGTTAGCGAAATGGAAACTAGAATAGGCAAAGTCAACTATGCTCATCATGATCCTAGATCTCCCATCTTATGGAACGGAGGTATTGAGCGACAGGAACAACATCACACATACTCGCCAAAAGCGCGGTTTGTTCGACCTGGGTGGCGCAGTTCTTGGGAACATCTTTGGATTGGCTACAGAGGATGACCTTAAAGAAATAAACAACAAATTTAATAAAATAGCTCAGATACTAACATACCAAGATAAATTCATCACAGGACAGAACTCAGCAATGAAGACAATTGTGAACAATCTGAAAAAGGCAGAAAACATAGCTCTTGAAAGTGTAGATAAAATAAATGAAATGGAAGGAAACATTACACTTTTCCAACACTTCTCCATCATCACAAGAAAGGAAATAGACAAAATCCACTCAACTACCGACCAGTATCACTGACCAGTGTTGTAAGCAAGGTATTAGAAAAGCTTATAAGAAAAGCTTGGGTAAATCATCTAGAAGAACACAGTATGATAACAGAAAGACAGTTTGGTTTCAGAAGAGGAAAATCATGTGTTACTAATCTGTTGAGCTACTATGACAGAGTAACAAACACAATACAGGAAAAAGAAGGATGGGTGGACAGTATCTATTTAGATTTCAAGAAAGCTTTTGACACAGTACCACACCAAAGAATTTTATGGAAACTGTACCATCAAGGAGGAATTCGAGGCAAACTGTTTTGTTGGATGCAAGATTTTCTCATAAAAAGAGAAATGAGAACAGTACTAAGAGGAAACTACTCATCATGGAAAGAAGTGACTAGTAGAGTACCACAGGGTTCAGTGCTGGCACCAATCATGTTTTTAGTGTATATAAATGATATAAACAGTAACACTGGAAATGAGAACTATCTGAATATGTTTGCAGATGATGGAAAAATACAAAGGAGAATGACTAACACAGACTCTTTTAAAGAGCTACAAGAAGAATTAAATAAACTTCATGAATGGAGTAATACATGGCAAATGGAATTCAATGTGGACAAGTGTCATGTAATCAAGTTTGGTAAAAGTGGAAAAAGACCTGATTGGGATTATAAGTTAGGAAATAAAACCCTATACACATCAGAAAGAGAGAAGGACCTAGGTGTGATTATCAAAAACAGACTATCTCCGGCTGACCACATCAGCGAGAAGGTACGGAACATGTATATACTGCTTGCAAATATGAGAATAGCATTCACATACATAAATGAAGACATGCTAAGAAGGATAATAACATCATTCATTAGACCAACCCTGGAATATGCATCAGTGTCATAAAAAAAACTTTGTAGTTACTTGTAGAGAAGTTATATATATTAGACTTGTGGACGAGCAGTTGTTATACTTGAGTAGCTCTGTAAGTAGATAATCTTCTTTCCCATTTGCCGTGCAATGACAGGAGAGGTAAAGAATAGTATGGGACTATATTTATTTGTCTTGGAAATATTAACAAGTCTCTCACTCACGAGTGAGTATGAGTAGAGTCCCTGTCTCCCTGTCTCGCTCTCTCTCTTTCTCTCTCTCAAGTTGCTAAGCCCTTCTCCCTGCGACCTGTCTGTTCTATGGCTAGCTTCCTTCTGAGCTCTCTTTCCTAAATTCTGGTGTAGCAGGGGTTGTGTCACGTGTGTCCACTGTGATTGGAAAGTTCTAGAAGCCTGTGTGTGAGTATGTGTGTATGTGTGTGTATAGTCACTAGGCGCTGCCGTGTGCCTATAAAGCATTCCTTGAGTTAAGAGTGTGTAAGCATGTTTAGCATTGCTCGATTCTTGCAGACACAGTACCTTCTCATCATCTGACTTCTTGCTTCTATCTGTCTATCTATCTATCTATTTATCTATCTATCTATTATGATTTGTAAATATAATACGGAGTCCTAACATATGCTCGGTACACGCGAAAATGGCGTACCATCGACAGTTAATAGTCGTAATATATTAATATATATTATATACACATTATAATGAACTTATAAGCTAATTAAGTGAAATACATAATATTGTAAGAGTAACATAATTGTATGAATATTGTATACTTATAATATTCATAGGAAATAGCAATTATCCAGTAATATTACATTTTAAACAAGTTGTATACATTTTGTGAGATGTGTATGTATAACAGACATACGCATATAATTGTGCAATGGTAATACTGCTAGGTTATACATTACATATTGAGTTATGACTTTAGTAATGTCTAATATTTCACCTAACTTGTATGATGATACTGGTAATACAGAATTGTGGTATAGTTGTATGACTTATAACGTAGTAGTAGAGTTGTGGTAATACATAACTGTAATATTATATGAATTGTTACATAATATTGTGGTAATGCATAATTGTGTTGGCCTTATAATTGTAGTTACATTTTGTTAATGCAACTGTTACGTAAGTGTCTTGGCCTTATAATTGTAGTTAAAGTTACATAAAAGTTACATCTTGTTAATGCAACTGTTAATTGGCAAAGTGTAACATAATGCAATCGTTTGTCGTTACATAATTGTTACATATCGTTTGTAGTTACATAATTGTAGCAAGTGTAACATAATGCAATCGTTTGTCGTTACATAATTGTTACATATCGTTTGTAGTTACATAATTGTAGCAAGTGTAACATAATGCAATCGTTTGTCGTTACATAATTGTTACATATCGTTTGTAGTTACATAATTGTAATAATTGCAGTCCTAACATATGAATCCGGTCATGCTGCGGTCGATGATAGTGATGATGTGACATGCCACTTGCTTGTGGAGACAACAATTTGCTTTTTTGTTTGTAGTTTATGTGGTATTTTGGCATTTGTAGTAACACTTACACTTATTTTCATTTGTTTGTTATGTGATCTTACTCCATTTCTCTCTTTTTTCTTTCTTACTTTTTTCTTTCTTTCTTTTTTTTTTATGTATTGATTTTCTATAGTTTGTTCTTCTTCGTTTGTCTACGTTTTTTCGGTGTTGCTCGAGGTTGCATAATTGCTGGCTAATTTCCTTGGGACCCTTGTTTAAGATTTAGTTTGTAATGCACAGGTATTATTGAAAATGATCTTATATAGTCCCATATTTTGTTATTCTATATAAAAAAAATATATATATATATATACACTATATACAGTATTAACTATATACACTGACTTGTTGTTCACCTGTACCTATCGTGGGTAATATGTGTGTCAGCACTGTGTGGAAATCATTGTCTTCACGATTGTGGTGAAGATGTTCCTTCTTGCTAACGTCATTTGTGTTGGCCTTTTTTTTTTTTTCTGGTCTTCCTTGTAAGTTAATTTATATGTTTCCACTAAGTAGCTTTAATTAATAAATGTTTAATACAGTTCTTTTAATCACTCACTGAGTAACTGTGATGGTATATTTTCTTTATCACTTTGTAGATATAATAATGTATAGCTGTATGTATGAAACACGTATTTTATGTAGGTATAAATGGTAACACTCGTTGGTAGTAAAGAAATGTTATAATAAATGAATGAATATATACAGTGTAGAATATTTATTGTTGGTGATTATTTAGTGTTTGAGTTATGCAGATAACTGAAGTAAGTATGTGTATTTAAGCTGTAACTATACAACACGTTTTATATGTTTGTGCAGAAGCTTATTGTCTATCACTGTGTATTGTATAAATGAAGTAACTATGTAACTCACTAATTTTTATCGTGGTGGGAATGGTGTGAGTGGTGGTGCAGGTGGTGAGTTGACTGACGTGGCGTCTTTTCAGCAAGCACGCATGATGACGTCGACTTCCCACACTGGTAGCTGTGGTGAGTGAATGAGTAGCGATGAGTAACTTGAGTGAAGATGAGTGAGTAAGATGAGTTGTGAATATGGACTTGGTATTTGCTTTGTCGTCTTGACCTCTTGACTCCTGTGTCAGCGTCGGGGGTTGGGTGGATGTAGCAGAGAGAGGAGGGTGAGGTCTGGTTGTTATGAGGTATGAGTCGTGTCTCACTCTTCGTTTGTTTGTTTTGTTTTTCTTTGTTGATGTTTTCTCGGTCCTTTTCTCTTGTGATTTACTCGCTGTAGGATGAAGACTGCCGCTACTTGTGGGTGCGTGTAGAAGATTATACAGACGACTCGTAGAGTTGTTACTTGTAGTTGATTGTAGATGGTTGTAGTTCGCTGGTTCGTCGTAGAAGTTGCAAGATTGTTTGTATCAATATATTGTTAAACTACTTGCAAGGCGTCCTGTGACCTCTTCCCCTCTACATCAGCGTGATGATCGGGGAGATGGAGGGGGGGTTAGAGAGAACTGTCAGGAGCTATTTGTGAGTTGTTGGTTGTGAGAGGTATTCTTGTTTTCAATCTTGATATTTTGTAGGAATTCAATGTTGATTCGTAGACGAGGTTCGTATACGTTCGCTGCTACCAAATGTCATAAAAAACTTTGTAGTTACTTGTAGAGAAGTTATATGTATTAGACTTGTGGACGAGCGGTTGTTATACTTGAGTAGCTTTGTAAGTAGATAATCTTCTTTCCCATTTGCCGTGCAATGACAGGAGAGGTAACGAATAGTATGGGACTATATTTATTTGTCTTGGAAATATTAACAAGTCTCTCACTCACGAGTGAGTATGAGTAGAGTCCCTGTCTCCCTGTCTCGCTCTCTCTCTCTCTCTCTCTCTCAAGTTGCTAAGCCCTTCTCCCTGCGACCTGTCTGTTCTATGGCTAGCTTCCTTCTGAGCTCTCTTTCCTAAATTCTGGTGTAGCAGGGGTTGTGTCACATGTGTCCACTGTGATTGGAAAGTTCTAGAAGCCTGTGTGTGAGTATGCGTGTATGTGTGTGTATGGTCACTAGGCGCTGTCGTGTGCCTATAAAGCATTCCTTGAGTTAAGAGTGTGTAAGCATGTTTAGCATTGCTCAATTCTTGCAGACACAGTACCTTCTCATCATCTGACTTCTTGCTTCTATCTGTCTATCTATCTATCTATTTATCTATCCATCTATTATGATTTATAAATATAATATGGAGTCCTAACATCAGTAGTCTGGAGTCCTCATCTCAAAAAACACATAGACAAGATTGAAAAAGTTCAAAGGGCCGCTACAAGATGGATACCAAGCTTAAGGGACCTAAGCTACGAAGAAAGACTAAATAAACTGAATCTACCAACACTACAGGAGAGAAGGAAAGAGGTGACATGATAATGCTATATAAGTGCATATCAGGGAAGGAGAAAATAGACATAAATGATTACTTAACATATGGAGAAGTATCAGCAAGAGGACATTGCAAAAAACTGCATAAGAAGAGAGGTGATAAAGACGTAAGGAAATTCAGTTTCCCAAACAGAGCAATTGATCAATGGAATGCACTACCGAATAAAATAGTGTGTGCCAAAACAATTCACAAATTTAAGGATATGTACGATAAATATGGTTTAAGACACGGGACAGTACGAGCCTGACTCATTCCTGTAAAGATACAATTAGGTAAGAACACACACACACACACACACACACGCACACACACACACACACACACGCACACACACACACGCGCACACACACACACACACACACACACACGCGAACACACACACACACACACACACACACACGCACACACACACACGCACACACACGCGCACACACACGCGCACACACACACGCGCACACACACACGCGCACACACACACACGCGCACATATATATATATATATATATATATATATATATATATATATATATATATCATCATCATTATCATCATCATCATCATCAGCCGTTTGAGTATCTACTGCAGGACCGGCCTATCCCGACCGAAGTCGGAACGATACAGCCAATGTATCTCGACCAAGTGGCTTAGGCTGTCTAGTAGAGATTGTATGTAGGGTGAGAAGTGCTTGTAAGTGTAATTGTAGTGTTGGAGAGGCTTTGGATGTGTGTGTAGTCTGTGAACCAAGTGTAATCAGCCCGCACAAGCACTGGGTTCAAGCATACTTTATAGTATGCGATACTGATTCAACCACAGCACCCCTTGTGTCCGCCAGTGCAGTATGTGGCCAGGTGAACACTCCCAAAGTTTATTACCCTGGCGGGGCGCGAACCCTGGTTCACCCGTGTATGAAACGCGAAACGCACACTCTACCACTGTACCACAGAGGCTCTCTCTCTCTCTCTCTATATATATATATATATATATATATACACACATATGGAGCCTCTGTGGTACAGTGGTACAGTGTGCTTTTCGTACATGGGTGAACCATGGTTCGCGCCCCACCAGGGTAATAAACTTTGGGAGTGTTCACCCGGCCACATACTGCACTGGCGGACACAAGTGGTGCTGTGGTTGAACCAGTGTCGCTTACTATAAAGTATGCTTGCACCCAGTCAGCTTGTGTGGGCCGATTACACTTGGTTCACAGACTATACACACATCCAAAGCCACTCCATCATTACAATTAAAGCACTTCTAACCCTACATATAATCTCCACCAGACAGGCTAAGCCACTTGGTAGAGATACATTGGCTGTATCGTCCCCACTTCGGTCGGGATAGGCCGGTCCTGCAGTGGATTCCCAAACGGCTGATAATGATATATATATATATATATATATATATATATATATATATATATATATATATATATATATATATATATATATATTAAGTGTCCGACTATGGGCAAAGGCTTCAGGGCCTATTTCTTGGGGGCAGTGACCTACTCCAAGGCCCAGTAGTCCTCCTACACCTACACATGTCACCACTTCGGCGCTAACACCCACCATCCATATTGAATACATGCTAGGGCTGTCTCATACAGGACTGGTGTATTGGTATTAGCGGGGGTATTTTTGCGACATGTCGGCGGCTCATCTGGTAGATCAGGAAAGTCTGCTTTTTTTTTTTCTTTTTTTTTTTATAAGAAATTCAAATCCTTAAACTGTTCCCTGCGGCAGCCGGGATTCGATCCTGGGTCCATTAGGACTGCAGGCCGCCTCTCTACCGATTCAGCATATATATATAAATATCTATCTATCTATCTATCTATATATATATATATATATATATATATATATATATATATATATAAAATCAGCCATAACTAGTCCACTGGTGAAAAAAGGCCTCCCTCAATCTTTTCCACGAATTCCTTGACTGAGCCAGTCTTTGCCACGTTTTCCCTGCAAATTTCTCTATCTCATATCTCCGTCTCCTGTCTGGCCTTTATCTACTACGCTTACAATCTCTTGGTGTCCAGTCAGTCAGCTCTTGCTCTATCGATTATCCCTTATTCTTTCTATATGGCCTGCCCACCTCCATTTCTGTTCTTTTATAACTTCTATAATATCTTTGACTTTAGTCTGCTCTCTCACCCAAGTTGATCTTTTCCTGTCTCTTAAAGATATTCCGAACACTGACCTTTCCATTGCTCTCTGAGAACAAATTAATTTATTTTCCATTGATTTTGTCAGTTTCCAGGTCTCACAACCATACGTCATAGCTGGAATTGTACATTCGTTATATACTTATCGTTTCATACAAACTGGCAAGCTACTTTTCATAATGTCTCTATGTTTACCGAAAGCTTTCCATCCAATTGTAATACGTCTTTTTATTTCGCTATCATGATCTTTTGGTAATTTTAGTATTTGTCCCAAGTAGTTGTACTCCTCAACTTCTTCAGGAATTTCATCACTTATTCTGATGACGCTCTTTGGTGTTTGTGGATTAAACATTACTTTAGTTTTACTCTGGTTCATCTTCAGTCCTACGGTACTTTCAGACTTTCTCTGTTCAGGTCATTCAACATTTCTTGCAATACCTCCGCTGTTTCTTAGATTAGGACAAAGTCATCTGCAAATCTTAAATGGTTTAGCCTTTCTCCATCTATGTTCAGTCCTTTGTTTTCCCAGTCTAGCTTTCTGAAAATACTTTCTAGGCATGCTGTAAATAATTTTGGTGAAATTGTATCTCCCTGACGCACGACCTCAGTCTAAATTTTTTCTGATTCCTTATGTAATTTAACGGTAGCAGTTCTCTCTTTATATATGTTTTCGAGCAGTTTTACAGTGTTCTCATTCATTCCTTGTTCTCGCAATGAATTTATAATAGCTATGTGCTCCACTGAATCAAAAGCCTTTTCGTAATCAACAAAACCTAAGCACAGTGGTTTATTATACCCTGTAGTGTTCTCATTTCGTTGATTCATTGTGTGTAGATGATGAGTGGTCGGATACCCGCTTCGGAATCCTGCCTGTTGACGGGGCTGCTTTTCCTCCAAAATTGTTGTTATTCTGTTTGTAAGGACTTTAGTGAAGAGTTTGTAAATGATTGATAATAAGCTAATGGGTCGATAGTTACTAAGATCCTTTGATTCACCCTTCTTATAGAGTAAAATAACTATTGCATTACACCATATTTTGGGAATTTTCTTCTGTTTTATACAGCGGGTAAATAAGTGAGCAAGCCTATTTTGTACTTGTGCTCCTGCATCCAACAGTAAATCTGTTACCGTTCCATCTTCTCCCGGAGCCTTCCCTCTTTTCATATTGGTACTCTTTTCAATGGTACTACTGTCTTTGATGCATACAGTTCTTTGTAAAATTCTTCAGCTCCCTTCACCATCTTATCTCTGCATTTAATGATTTCACTTTTTTTCTTTTCTTTCAGTGATGTCATTTGCTGCTTTCCTAGTGCCATTTTACTTCGGACTTGTTTCAGACTTTTTCCATTTTTGATGATTTCTTTGATCTGATCCATGTTTCTCTTTCTTTTTTCTTCTCTTTGTCTTTTGTTGATAAGCTTATTTAATTCTGCTCGTTCTATTTCGTCTTTCTTTGTCGTTACTTTCATTTCCTTTCGTTTTTTCATAAGCTCGAGTGTCTTTTCTGAATGTTCCTTGGCTTTGGTTGTATTAGGTTTTCCTACTACCTCCGCTGATTCTCTTAGCACTTCTGTTAATCTGTCATTCAGCTCATCAGTGTTACATTTAGAATTACTTAGAGCCTGAAATCTGTTCCTTATTTCCAACTGAAATGCTGCTTTGTTTACGTTTACTATTATTGGGCATATCTTTTTATCTTTAATCATCTTCTTTCTTTCACTTCTGAAATTGAATCTGGCTGTGCAACCCACCATTCTATGATCACTACCTATATTTACTTTGTCGATAACTGTGACATTTGTGATCGCGTTATTCTTATGTGCTATAATGAAGTCGATTTCATTCTTTGGTTCTCCATATGGGCTTCTCCAGGTCCATTTTCTCCCTGTTCTTTTGTGGAAGAATGTGTTCATTATTCTCATGTTAAACATTTCAGCAAAATTTACCAGCATTTTTCCTCTTTCATTCCTTTCTCCCACTCCAAATTTTCCCATACATACATTTTTCGACTTCCCAACTTTTGCACTGAAGTCTCCTATGAGTATAGCGTATGTTGTCTTTTCTTCTTCCATAATCTGGGAGATGTCGTCATAAAATGTGTCTAATTCTTCATTGGGCTTTGAGAAGTTGGTGCATGTACTTGTATTACTTTCAGGGTATATTTTTTGCACAGTCTAATGACAACAAATGCTGCTTTGTCAGATACACTGCTGAATTTAACGATGTTGTTTGCAAGATTTCTGTTAACTAGAAATCCCACACCACTAACTCTTTCATTTTCCCTTCCTCAGTAGTAAAATAGGTGGTTGATGTCTTTGAGCTGAATTACTTTTTCTTTTCTGTGGATGTCACTCAAACCTACAATATCCCAGCTAATATTTTCCAGTTCAGTCATTAGGTTATCAAGTTTGTAATCTTCTGCGAGGCTTCTTACATTGTATTCATAGATCTTCATGGATTTCAATTTGTTTAATACTCAAGAGTCTAATTTTCCAACACAGTGCCTACTCACTTTCGGTGGCCCACTGCCCGTAAGTACAGGAGGCAGTGTGTTTGGACCTTTAGTAGACAATGATCCAACAGGAACGCCCGTTAAATCATTTGCAATAGAACTCATATTTGGTTGGGAGGATTGTGGCAAATAATCTCACCTCCCTGCCACATAGTTTCTGATGAGATGTAATTTTTGTGCCACCTTATTCGTTATATTCGGTGGAGCCCTATACAGTAAATCTATAGGGGGTCCCATGGTCTGCGCCGTCCAAGACGGTACCTCGTATATTTACAAGTCCTTCCCTATCCGCCACGCAGGGACGTGCCAGGTCGCAGTGGGATCCTGCCCCTGTATATATATATATATATATATATATATATATATATATATATATATATATATATATATATATATATATGTATATATATATATATATATATATATATATATATATATATATATATATATATATATATTAATATATAAAATGTGTACATTGATGATTCAGACACAAAAAAAATGATATTAGTAAGGCAACACTCAACTGGGCATCCTACCACCAACCTGAAACTCAAACGTTGACCTTAGTTCACTGACACAAATATCATCACAAAGTCACTGTTCAGTGTACAAATATTCACTTCTACGTAATATATGGAAGGAAAATTGCAGCTCGTTAAGGGTAGACATGGGCCTGCAAGACACACACATACCTCACAGTGAGCTCACAGGCAGCGCTGCAACAATGGGACACCCTTCACCGATGACAGTCTGACACCAACTGACGGTACTGAGAGAGCCGGCCTCTTCCCGCCAATACAGGCTGTGGAGAACCAGATAAGGTAAATGGTGAGAGTCTTCGGGACCCTGGTCTACCTCTCAACCTATCATGTGTTAAAATGTGTCTGTCTTACATGCCCTAGTCTACCTAAACTCAACCACTGGGTGCGTTTACCTGTCATGGGTTAATGTGTGGGATGGTTTGGTTTCATGGTTTGTGAAGGGAAATGATTGGGAAGGTATTTAGCACCACTTTCAGTTCGGTAGTAATGTTCGAAATAATCCTTTTGAAGGTATTCATAGTATCACATAAAAACAGTAATGTGTGGGATGGGGTGCACAGAGGAGTGGGTTGAATGGGCTGAGATTGTGGTGGTGTTGGTGCAAAGTGGGAGCACATAATATGAAGATGGGTTTTGCGTGAAGGGCATTATTGGTAGTATGAACTCTTTTAGAAGTTCGTTGTAGTGTGGACGGGCGTAATAGATGCATAGAATGGGTGAAGTAGTAGGCAGGATGGTCTGAAGTGGTAGTGGGTGGTTGGGCAGGGTGGGGGTTATACACTCTGTAAAGTCTGGTGTAATGCTAGGTGTTTTAGGGTTGGCCTCCCGTCCCTAGAGCGCCTAGTGAATAGCTGGGTTCTCTTTCTAGACCGGAGCTTTGACAAAAAAGAGAGAGGCAGGACACAAAAACTCAGGGTAACACCTTACATGTGTATTACTAAATCTTACACAGGAACGAGCAGATGTCACAGATACATACAAACTGGACAATTATAATTCTGGGGCTGCAAATATGGAATAATAGTATCACGCAGGATACTGTACAGGACCAGATTGGTTAGGGGCTAGACACTTATGTTGGTGGGGGAGTTTAGATTTCCTAGGCCGGTGGTGGTGGTTGTCTGATTTCCCAGGGTAGCGTTAATATTTTACACTGGGCCTAAGCGTGACCTTACCGAGACGTGCCGTCACTGTTGTATAGAGTGTTCACTGTACCTTGCTCGTTGATCACTATTACACTACTTTACTATGTACCCGGGAGGAGCTGGCGGTACTGGAACTTCAACTCAGGGGCCTAGGTACGATCTTCACGTGAAACGGCGGCACTGTACACTATGGTAGGCCCATCCTTCACTGTCTAACTATTGCACTATCTTTTCCACCACTTTCTTTTATGCTCTAACCACCGGCCCATATAACTCTGTCACTCCTACACTGTCTGTATGCTACATGTGTTCACTTTCACTCACTGTCAGGTCGGATGTGTCACAGTCAGGTGCAGGGGCGGTGGTGGAGTCCCAGCCTCCCTACTGACGGGGCTGGGATCTGCCAGGGGCAGCTAGGTCCCAGGGGCAGGGGACAGTGCGTAAGGGCGTCCTTTCTCATCCGAGGCTGCTGGAGGCATAGGGGCCCGAGGCTTCTGGGCTCGGGGTGGGAGTCCAGCCCTCTGGGCTGGGGCCAAAGTCGCCTGAACTTTTGAGTCAGGCGCCTGACAGAGGATGGGGATCTCCGGCGTCTGGGTGCAGGAAGGTCCCACCTGGGAGTCTGAGGGGCGGTCAGGAGGCTGCGGTCCCCGCAGGTCGGGAACACCGTCAGGAGTGAGCTGTGGCATCGGCCAGCATCGGGGTCTGTCAGGGGCGTCTCCACTGGCTGCAGGGAGAAGAGCCCTGTGGTGGTCACAGGACCTCTCCAATACTCCTCCAGGCTGGGGGCTCCCTCCAAGTCGTGGGTAGGTGGACCAGGCTCAGCACCTGATGAAGGATTTGGCTTCAGGCCGTCTCTGGCGGTAGGGCCTGGCTACTGGCCGTGGCTGCCTGGGGGACACCTTCAGAGTGGCTACCAGCTGCCTCCTGCAGGGGGGTAGAGCGGCTACAGGCCGACTCTCCGGGGACACCTTCAACGCGGGTTCCGGCCGTCTCCTGACGAAGGCGGGAGCGGCTACCGGCCGTCTCCTGATTGGCCTCCGGAGCAGCTTCAGGCCGTCTCCTGTAGGAGGGTGAGCGGCTGTAGGCCATCTCTCCGAGGGGCACCTTCTGAGCGGCTTCAGGCCATCTCCTGACAAAGGTGGGAGCAGCTTCAGGCCGTCTCCTCTTTTCCTCAAGAGCGGCTTCAGGCCTTCTCCCGCAGGAGGGCGAGCAGCTGCAGGTCATCTCGTTGTAGCACACCTTCCGAGTGGCTTCAGACCATCTCCTGCAGGAAGGCAAGCAGCTGCGGGCCGTCTCGTTGTAGCACACCTTCCGAGCAGCTTCAGGCCGTATACTGACGAAAGCGGAAGTGGCTTCAGGTCGTCTCCTTGTTTCCTCCAGAGCGGCTTCAGGCCATCTCCTGTAGGAGGGTGAGCGGCTATCAGCCGTCTCAGGGGTGCTGTTAAGAACTGGAGAAACAGTTCCACCCCGGTCTGATCTGAGGGCAGCTCGCCCAGCAGGTCGTCTTGTATTCCTGTTATGGTGGCGGTTGGCGAGTTCCGTGTCATAGGAGCGCGCGGCCTGGGTGGACTTAGGCCATTTCCACCCGGAGCTCATTCGCGCTGTGTACACTCCTCCGTGGGCTCCTTCTGGTGGATCATTGCAGTCTGTTTTGATGTCCTGCTGCATTTTATCTGGGTTTGTATGAAGGCCTCAATGGGCGTGGTTTGAGTCAAGCATTTCTCCCCTGTAAAATGAAAAGAACAAGAAATAAGCACACGCAACTCTCATGATCCAAGTATCTCACGACGAAAGGAAGAAATTGCATCAAAATTCTGTGCCTGCATTTTAAAACAAACTTGTAATTAAGTCCCACATGCAACTGAGATTTGGTTTTGCTGGATGGAGTAGAAAAAACGACTGGAGAACAATTCCTCTTGCTTGTTTTTTTTTTTACTCGTAAAAAATTATCCGAGTTATCAAAAGGAATTAATTATAACTTTGTAAGCGTGCGATCAGATTCACTAATCAGCTTAACCCACTATGGACGGGCAACTTATCAATTATACCACCGTGTGGGGCGGCATATTTTCGGAAAAATAAAGTATCAAGGAATAAGCCTAAACATGCATAAATCGATGAAAATGGATGAAAAACGAAGGCAAGAGGTGTTACATGCGTGGTAATACGTCTCTGCTGGCTGTGGGAGGAGGAAGGGAGGAGTGAGGGAGGAGAACAGTCAGGCAGCTTATCACCAGGCGCCCCTGGGGCGAGGCTAGCAAACTATTCACCCATTCGCTTTTTCTCACCACTGAACATTATATTCATCATTTATGCTTTCTTTACACCATTCATTGTCTTCAAAATCTTATTTATGTTTTTTTCTATTTTCCTTGAACACTTATAACAATATAACTTACATACGTATATACTGTTTTGCTTGAACATATATAACACTACAACTTTATATATATATATATTCTATTTTAATTGTTTCAAGGCTTGGGAGAGTAGAGGGAAGGACAATAGGTGACAAGGATGCCTCATCACTCTATTTCACCAATAAGACCAAAAATGGCTGGATGTTACGTAACGTCACCTACCTCCTCACATACGGACGTAGCGTAACGTCGCCCGCCTGTTAGGGGTTAAAATCAGCTCCCTGTCGTGATCATCATTTGCATTTCCAGCAGAGACAAGTATGGAATGCATTCACCTCCCATTCATCTGATTATTATTAATATTAATAAAAAAAAGGGGGGGGGAAGTACAGAGTAAAGATACATTTTGCAGGTAAGACATGAGCACAGAATCTTCCCATGACTCTTATTGTTCTTGCAGAAATAAATCTGAGTTACGAAACTGAGGTGATGGCATGTCGCTTTTGCGAATCAGGCCGGGGCCGGGTCCACACGCTGGTCTAAAGCAGCAATTTCATGGCCAGAGGCCTAAAAATCTTGAAACACATGTTTTACTCTGCTGTTTTATTTTTCTTAACATTTTAGTGTATTCCACTGTGATATTTTAAAAATTTGCCTAATCTGTGGTCATAATAAAGTTTCATGTAAAAAAATGATATGTTAAATATTTACAAAGACGAAAAGCATTCGAAATACTTATTCATTGACTCGTATACTGATTACCTTCTTTCTCCCTCAGTTACATTTAATCATCATCATCATCTTATACCTGGCTCTCTTAGATGTGCAATCACCTCAGGGAAGAGTGATTTCTCCGGTCTGAGGCATTGTGCTTTTCTATGGCAGGCTACCAGGTGATGCAAGTAGCCAGTGAATCAAGTATATGTTGATCAGTACTCTTGAGGTCTTACATGTATGACCCAGTCTAATATTTACCATACATAGTATATTTTCATGAGTCCTAAAATACCATACATAGTATATTTTCATTAGTCCTAAAATAGTGGCCACTATTTTAGGACTGACTAATTATTTCTCTCATTATATCTTTCTGCACAGTTTCAAAATCTGTTCAAGTATATCGCACTTTTTGTCATCACATATTTATCCACAATCATTCATGTCGCTGTTAAAAGAAATTATACATATGAAGGCATCTACCCTGTCTTAGTGAAATGTATAGATGCGGATACATATCACTGGCTCCAAGCGGTTGAAATTAGGAATAGTCTCTAAAGAAATCGGGAAGTCCGCGGTAAATTTAAACTGTGGCACTGGCCACTTCCAAGGAAGTTTGAGGGAAATTGGTATTATTTCCTAATGTGCACGCAAGAGCAGCTAATTTTTCCATATGTTATTCGTAGATAATTATCCTACAAGGCTGTAGCTAGTGTATCATTCAGTATGGCTCGATCTGCTTTGCATAAAGCTTATAATAAAACTACATAATATCATAATTTCTATATTAGAAATTGTAGAAGTTCACACATTCGGCGAAATGGTAGAGTATGACACATTTGTAGTCAAAATTACATAACCGAATATTGTAACACGAAAGTTACAGCCGTTTTTTGTATAAGGGAAAAATATTTATTTTCCTGCGGTTCCTTAACATTACGTAATATTCTTCTAAAAACCATTTGAAATTGTCGTAAACTATGTGTATTAGCTCCTCAGGTTACATGGAATATGGTTACTATCACTTATGGCCAAGAAATGGCGCTTATGGACCACCGTGCGGGGGTTGAAGGGCCCATGTCTTGGAGCCTTGTTGTCGACTTCATGGGTGACAGGCACATTTGCTTTTCCAATATTTTTTGCCTAGTTATCCTGAATATTTTCTTGTTTGCTATTTATGTCTTCGTAAATATCGATATAGCTTGCATCAGCAACATGCCAGCGGAAATGAATTTGTAGAAAGCAGAATAATTCACCGAGGAAGAAATGGTACGATATCTCCACGGCTAGCAAGCACTGAGTTCGAGGTCTAAAGATAAACCGGGCCGAATGGAGAGTAACGATGACATGCGGACAACAACACAAAATATACACAGTCATCTTTAATACACTTGTTTCTCGAGTAATTTGTTGTATAGGCTACATATTCTATACCTAGGTAGATAATGTTATTAATAATACTGGTATATGCATTTGCTTATGATTCTGTTCTATGTATGTCTTCCTTGAGGCAGTTGGTTGGTGCTGATTACAGATGGACACAATATACATTGGTATAATTTAATACTTTTATATAGTCGTTCTCTAAACTGTATGTATCGTTACTTTCACAAATCAGTATGTGATGGTTAAGGTTAACATCTATATATATGGGCACATATCCTTTGTATTATGTATCCAATCCATCAAGTGTTTGCAACATAAACATATATTATAGTAGTTGGGTCAGCGTTGTTTTCGCTGCCGATATATACAAACGCACAAATTTAAATTTAAGTATTTCCTTGAAGTGAATTATTATTTTAAGAGTTTCCAGATGTGTTATAGGTAACAATGTTTACGGTTCCACACACACACACACACACACACACACACACACACACACACACATATATATATATATATATATATATATATATATATATATATATATATATATATATATATATATATATAGTTAATCCTTCCATTGAAAAAAATATCCTGTAATTCCTTAATAAACGATGACGTCTTTAGACGATTATGTTGAGATAAGGGGAGATTTTTTAACATTAATGGGTCAGATAACGCCCTAAGAGGCCCTGTCACTACAAGAGGTCTCCCACGAGCTGAATGAAATCGTCCGGAGGTAAAAAGAACAAATCATTAATATACGTCAGTGGACAGAAGGGGTTAACTTGGATTAGGGAGATCTTGAGTAGAGATGAAAGCTATATCCATTAGCAAAATAACAGAATAAATGAGCCTTTCAGTCCAATGACGTCGATTTTAATGCTTGCTACCTACAGACAATATTACTCGAAGTGTATGGGATACAAACAACAGAGTAGTATAACATTTGGACTGTGAAATGCAGTCATTATTATTATTATTATTATTATTATTATTATTATTATTATTTTTATTATTCCTCTGCCCACCTATGCTGGAGGAGGTATGAGTTAGTGTTTGTCCGTCTGTGCGTGCGTCGGTGCGTGCTTTGGTGCATGCCTGCGTCTGTAACTCTTTTCTAGGCGCTATATCTCTTGAACCCACGAACGAATTCCCACCAAACTTTTGTCAGTGATGCAGTATGAGATGATTTCGCCAGGTCGCCTAGGAAAGATTATTCTCGGTAGACGGTTTAGCTATGGGCTCTAAATATTCCCATCAATACAAGACATCTTCCTACAGCTAAAGGAATTCATCAGGTGGCAGAAAGAAAAAGATGTACAGCTCCGGACATAAAACACTCGAGTGATAAATAACCAGGATGTGAACAATGACTTTTAGAACCTAGTGATGTGACCTTCGGCACTCAGTAAACTTTTCAGAATATCGTGTAGAAGTTTCATAATTTTTTGACTATGGAACGATAGTTTTGTTTGCAAATACGGTATTAGTACCACTAGTTGTAGCCTTAGATAAGCGTGAAACCAGCGAACTGCAGTTAGAGACTGTTCCTCTCCTGTGGTCCATCATATTCCTTCTGGGGGATAAGGAGGAAATTGAGGAATATTTGTATAACTCGGCAGCTCCATCGCCCAGTCCTATTAGTGCCACCACGTGAAGGCGTCCATATCCGGCATCGTCTAAAACTGCACGCGTTGGGAATGTAGGGATTAACCTTTTCCGATCTGGCAGGTGTTTTATGAACTAAAATGAAACAAAGGCATTCGGGGGCCAAATATTAATCGCCTGCCAAAATATGTTGCTGGCTAAAGTACAAGGTAGAGTACCTACAAACCAAATTTGAGGAAAATTAACAAAACTCTGCGGAATTCAGTCACAGCGTTCTAAAAAAGCCACTCCAAAAATTTCTATAACTATGTCAGCTGGCATTCGCTCGTCTTTGATATAATCTTCACCAAAAATAACAGGCTTTTGCACATCCAAGTAGTTGCTTTTTCCAGAAGGTCTTTTGAAAATTCGTCCAAAATTTTTGAAGATATTTTGGCAATAAATACATGCACACACACAGCCATACACCGACAAAAACTAAATCGCCTTGCCTTGCTGAAGGTGGTTGATGGAAAAAAAAAAAAAAATCCCGTTTGGAGCACAGGGGGACCAAGGTTAGGCTACTGTTAGTCCAGAACATTTACGGACAAGAGACCGATCTACGTTTCTGGTGGTGTTTACCTGGCAGAAGAACCTCTAGTCACCTGTTGGCATATAGGTCACAAGTTCCGATCCAAGCTCTCTGACAACTTCACCATCTGACATCTCTGTTTTAGGATGATTTTTATAAAAACTTGCCTTACATATTTCTTAACGTATTTAGTTTTGATAATAAGGCCGCTGTAGAACTTGCCTTGGTGCTGCAGTGGCGGTGGAGTGGTGGTGCTGGCGGTTCAGTGGACGTAAGCACACTGACTCATTAAAGGGCGAATCCTGTTGCAGCTCACACACACACACACACACACACACACACACACACACACACACACACACACTCTCTCTCTCTCTCTCTCGCTGATCAAGCCTTTCTTATCACTGTACAGGCATAAGTAAGCCAAGCTTCTAACCAAAACGTAGTATGACACAGCAGAGATAACTTTTATCAAAGTGTTCTTGGTACGTTGTCAGTGCAGTGTCATTCTCGGCAGTAGGGAAGATCATACATAAATTCCAGCAGTTAAAAACAGTTAGAATAACAACAACAAGTAAGAAGAAACTGTATCACTAAATAGCAGTAAATTATAACCAATTTCCTGTCATTTGTTCGGTCCTTAGTCGTCATTTGTTGGTCAGTCCTGGTTTGAGGCTTTTTGTTCATGTTTTTAGTTAGTTGCTTTCCGGGTAGGGGCACTAGCCCTCCGCCAACCCACTTGCTGTCACGTAGGGAACACGTGTTGGTTGATTACAAGGTTACCACCCAGCGCAGTAAATGCTTTCCTGGTTTACGGGAAATCATATGGCTTGCCATTCAATGTAGAGCTACTCTAAAAACAGAGTATCACTACACTAAGTGGGTGGATGATGGGCGCCCCCACCTACCACTAAGTGGAGGGGGGGAAAGGGAGGGGAAGGCCGAGGATGATATGGAGGCATGGAGTGGAGAGGTATATGAGAGTGGGGGGGGTGAGCTGCGAGAGGGACAGTGAAATGGCGGGGGAGAGGGCGACATGGAGGCGACTTGTTTGTGGCCATCCCTTACGGAATTAAGGCGTCTGGCAATAGATAGGTAGACATAAGCAATGTACAAGAACAACAGTGTCTTTTTATACTTTATTTTTTGTTACCACCATACGAATTAAGGAGCTTCATAAACATCTTTTGTACAGAATGGGTAAATGAAGGTTATATTTTACTCTTAATGAAGATCTTGTGTGCTGAATGGGTAAAGTCAATACTGTATTTAACTCTTAACGGAAATAATTTTCACAGGAGACAGAATAAAGCCTATATTTAGAGATTAATGGAGATAATTTGTATAGGGAGGTTGAATTAAGCATATATATAGAGCTTAGTGGAGATCATTTGTATTGGAGGGGTAAATGAAGGCCTTACATTATCAAAATGTGTTCCAGTCTTAATAATAACGACGGAAAATAACAAGAATGAAAGAGTCAAATACGTCATTACACGAAAAGAGTAAATAATCTACACATTGCTACGAAACACATTATGGCGATAACTATATCTATAAAAGAATATGAGCGACAAAAGTGGGTGAACCATCATTATCTATTTATTCCCACAACCGTACTCATGGGGGAAGGATTCAGAAATAGGTCTTGGAAGAAACCAAGCAGGGAGAAAACGAGCATCATCATTATCATCATCATCAACCTCTTGATTATAGCAGACGGGAAACTAAAAAGAAAGCATATGAGTGGGAAAATGTACGACTCATCATCATCATCATCATCATCATCAAAGCAGCAGCAACAGCAGCATTTTCTCTTTCCTACTATGATAAAAATGACGGACAGAACCATAAACAGGACGGCAAGAAAGAGCGATATATACGAGAGGATAAGATAACACTAACATACCAATTAAAGGAGATGCCAGCACAAATCAGGAGAGAGAGAGAGAGAGAGAGAGAGAGAGAGAGAGAGAGAGAGAGAGAGAGAGAGAGAATTATAGTGTCATTGTGAGTGAGCTAAATATCAGAAGGCCACACACACACACACACACACACACACACACACAGAATGATAGTGTCATTGTGAGTGAGCAAAATATCAGAAGGCCACACACACACACACACACACACACACAGAATGATAGTGTCATTGTGAGTGAGCAAAATATCAGAAGGCCACACACACACACACACACACACACACACACACACACACACACACACACACACACACACACACACACACACACACACAGAACTACAGTGTCACTGTGAGACATCAAAAACGTGAGGTAATCAGACAATATATATATATATATATATATATATATATATATATATATATATATATATATATATATATATATATATTTATATACCGTAAGGTGGGGCGATAGGGCACTTGTACAGGGAACTGGGCTCTCACTAACTGCTTTTTACATTTTCGTTACTTAAGGGTGTATATATATATATATATATATATATATATATATATATATATATATATATATATATATATATATAGTTACGTCCCAGTCCCCACATTGCCACAGGCTCCAACAGCAGTAGTACAGTACAGGAAGGACGTTGCCTAGTGAGTTGTTCTTCCTATGGTCAGCCTTTAGGTGTAAAGTACACAAGATCAGCTGAGGCGAAAATAAACACTGGCTCCTTGGAGTCCACTGAATTTGCAAATAGTTCCACTTCATGCTTTTCAACTTCACTGTTCTCACAAGCACTGAAGCTATACACATTTTTCTGATTGCAGTTACACTTAATGCTTAACAACACTTCACTGTTAATAGGCTACAATTACACTTAATCCTTATCAACACTTCACTGTTAATAGGTTACACTTAATCTTGCCAATACTTATTACACAAGTACCGAAAATAATCTTCACTGACAGTAATTACACTTAATGCTTGACACTTCACTGTTTTCTCAAGTTCCATTGATATACAAACTTCAATAACTCGTCACTGTTTGCCACTGTTTTTACACGTACCGAAAGTATACAATCTTCAGTGACACTGCACTGACATTGCACTATACCTAAACTGACTGCACTTCACACAAACTGACCTGAAACCTGACTAAACTTGTAATAATCTCTACCCCTTCTTATACAAGCTTGCATTACTCTGGACACTTCGTGTTTACGCTCGAGGGGGAAACAGTTGCCAACTCAACTCGGAACAGCCCAAAGCATGCTAGAGTTGTCTTACATACATAACACTCTAAAATCATTAACCATACGAACTTAAACTACATAATTCAACAAGTAATCACTTAAATAAAACATTATATAGAAAAAGAGCATAAAAATAAATGAATGTTTAACTTACGAAATAACTATGCTCACAAAGAACAGGCAAACTGGCAACTCTGATGACTCGTACTGGAACTTACGGTACAAGAAACGTCTCGAAGTTACGAGACTACTTAACTGGCAAATCTCCCTTCATAACAATACCCCTTCCCTAGTTCCTTGTCGTCCCGACAAAACTACACAGTATATACAAACAAAAATCCTAATCCTAACAAAACATCCAACTGTACACAAAATTACCTTTTAACTTATCAGGTCTTCTTCTATGCCGCTTCCGACGATGTCCTTGTTCCTCCACACAATCCACTCCTTCTGGAAGGTCTTGGTCCTCTTCTTGACACAGCAGACATCACACCACTCTTCAACATCCTGACAAATGCCAATCCAGTAGAACTTGTGTTGCCGCAGCCTAGAATTGTCTTCACTCCCAGGTGATCAGGTTATGAAGATCTCAGACCTCATCTTCTTCAGAACCACCAGTTGCCAACACTCGCTGAGGCCACTGGACATCTCCCACTGACGCTCCAGTAGACCATTGTTCAGACAAAGGTCCCACTGGCTCCAGTAACTCTTGGTTGCAGGACTTAACCTAGAAACTTCTTCCCAAGATGGTTGCACTGTACTCTGCTGCAGCCACTCTAGCACCGGTTGTAAATCTGCATCCTCTCCAGGTCTTTGTCCGACGCTGGCCCCATTACTACAGTACAGCTGCATTTCTTCCTATGATTCCCATTCCTACTACACTCCTTGGTGTCTGCTCCTCTGTCTTCTCGCACACTATTCATCGAGGTTCTCCTGCATTTCTTCAGTGGTGGTTCTTCTGCAGCCCTCTTCTTATCATCCCAACCATTCTGATCCGCAAGTAACTCAACCTGTGGACGGTAAGCTTCCTGAGATACTCTACCATCAAATTCCTGAGGTTTCTTCTTAACTGGATCCCCATTACAGCTATGCACTGGTTTGGGGCCTAAAAACTGGGGCATCACTATTAAGTCAAGGACTTAAACTTTCTGCATTCTGATTATTCATCCCAGCAATGCTACCTTTAGATGCTTGGGATCCGTCAAAATTCACCATACTCTGTCCATTCCCTTCATATGCTCCCTGTACACTAACCTGAAGTTCAGCAGTGCAATATTTCTCTACAGCCTCAATTTTCCCACTAATTATCTTCACATGGTCAACTACATGCTTCAACTGGTTTTCTACATGCTGTCTGCACTCCATCACGATTCCCTAACTAATCTTCAGCTGGTTGTCCACATGCTGTTTGCACTCTGTCACTATTTCCTCACTATAGTAGGACTCGCGTACGTTTGCGGCCGTGGTGTGGCCCGCACCTGTGTACAGTGTTGCCACGTTTTCTATACCGTTCTCTCTCTCTCTCTCTCTCTCTCTCTCTCTCTCTCTCCTGGCGGGAAATGTGAGCCACCCTGAGTACTTTTGATTCTTTTATAAGTTATTTATAATTGTGCTTTCATTTGTTAATTTGGTTTTGTTATATTTAGTGATGCCGACAATGCATTCAATGCATGCCCCTCTCCTGCCTCTCTCTCTCTCTCTCTCTCTCTCTCTCTCTCTCTCTCTCTCTCTTATTGCAAGAGACATTTTTGATATTTTCTTTTACATAATATTGTATATATTGTAAATTTGACATCATTTCCACACCACCCTTGTGGTATTTGTCTTGGCGCGCTTTTTTTTTAAGAGGTGTCCCCAATAGGCCTATTCCTCTATCTCTCACAGAAGGCAGAAAAAAAAAAAGAAAAAGAAGGGAGAGAAACATGAGGAAGAAAAGTGCGAAAAAGAGGATAGAAGAGTTATGATGTATCCTCATCAGAAGATGTGAGAGTGATAGTGAAAGAATCGATGTAATGGTAAATCACCACATCTCTCTTTTCATCATCCTCTTGTAGTTTTTCTGCGTGCCTCACAGCATTCTTCCAGTTGTCTGCCGTGACGTTATTGAGTGACTCATGGACGAGTGGCTTCAGAGCTGCAATTCTGAACGTATTTCTCTTTGACACGTAGCCTTTAACCTGTGCCCAAATTAGCTCGATTGGCTTATATTGGCAGTGGTAAGTGGGTAGGCATACAACCCTATGTCCATGTTCTGAGGCCGTCTTATCGATTACGAAGTTTGTATCGGCAGCTGCGATGTGGCGAGTCACAAGGTGCAGGAGTTGCGTTTTGAGGAGACCGTCTGGCACTGTAACACCCTTCTTCTCCAGCCATTCTCGGATCTCCGCTTTCTTGGTTGCAGTAGTTGGTGGTTTATTTATTTTTCTTGAGTGATAGGATGCATTATCCATCACTATAACAGAAGATGATTGAATGTTGGGTAACAGTTGATTCTTAAACTACTTTTCAAAGGTGTCCGCATTCATCTGTTCATGATAGTCTCCTACATTCTTTGCTTGGAAAACAAGGGTTGCTCCAGGAACAAATCCATCTTTGGTTCCTGCGTGCAGCAAAATCAAGCGGGAACCCTTCCCTGTGGGCACCCTCACTCCCATGGCCTTGTTTGCATTGCTGTCTACCCAGCATTTGGACACAGAGTAATTTTGATTGATCCATGTCTCGTCTAAGTAGACAATGGTTTGGCCTGAACTTCTAAGCTCCTTCATTTCTTTCAAGAAAATGCACCGTGCATAAGTTATATCATCTCTTTCCATTAGGAATCTCCGTCCATCAACATTTGAATAACGAAAACCGATTTTCTTCAGAACTCTTACTAATGTCTCACGGCTGCCAGGATACGAAAGATTGATCTTAATTTCTGCATAAATTTTTTCAAGTGTTGGGATTTCCTTCCTCTCATAAAAACTCAGAACTGTTCTTCGTAGCACGCCTTCATTAAAGTTATCAAAAAAATCGGTCATTGGTGCTACACGTTTCCTTTTCTTGGGGGACTTAAACTTGGGATATTGAATCTCCTCATTCTCTCTTGCATCTTTAGAGATTTTTTCAACTGATCTCTCGCTAATCTTTGTTGCTGCAGCTGTACGAGAGACGACCTTTGATAGGCCATGAAGAACTACTCCCTTCTCCCTCTCCTCCTGAAAATACTGCCTTACATTGAAGACAATTTCTTTAGCCTGGCTGTGTAGAGGCGAGGAATGGGCTGATTGAGCTGCCATGCTGTCTGTGCAGAGGACATAAAGGAAGTGACACGAGGTCACCACCAGGAAGCTATGCTGTCAAGGCCACCGACTGGGTGTGGAAGTGTTGCCGCTCACGAGTGAATAATGTTTTTTTTTTTTTACTTCGGTATTGGCATATGCCTACTATTTTGTCCTACATATTAGCTTATGATTATAAATGTGATTATTCCTCGCCCTTAAAATTATGGTAAAAACCAGTAAATGTGAGCATTTTTCCCTAGCAACACCTGTACAAGCTATGGTTGGGTCTACGGAGGGGTACGCACTTTATCTTAGGCCAGACTGGGTGTGTAAGTGTTGCCACTCACAAGAATTACATGAATTATTTCTTTTACTTTGGATATTGGCATATTTCTTCTTTTTTCGGGCTCATTATCTTATATCCATAACTGTGATATTATTACCCACCCTAAAACTACGCTAAAAACCATTAAAAGTGACTACAATTTCTTTTAGCAACACTGTACAATATGTATGCCATGTTTCTGTGTTACTGTATAAATATTTTATGCATAATAAGATTATTGTTGATTCATCCATCAAAATACACAAGTGTAAGTTTTATTCATCTGAATTTATCGAATTTGTGATGCCTTGTACATAAATAGCTTCCGTTTCACATCGCAAGTTGGGGAAACGTGGCACCATTTTACACAGGTGCGGGCCACACCACAGCCGCAAACGTACGCGAGTCCTACTATAACTGTCTTTAACTGTTCGTCTACATGTTCTTTGCACTCCGTCACTATTTCCTCACTAATTGTCTTCAGTTGTTCGTCTGCATGCTGTTTACACTCTGTCACATTATTGCTTACCTCATACTTCTGCTGCTGTAGCTTGGCATCTACTTCCTCTTTAAGCTGTTGCTGTTCTTCCTTGATTTCCCCCATGAATGCATCTAGCTGTCCTTGCACCCTCAGCTGTACTTCCCTCTGTTGCTCCTGTAATGCCTCTTTAAGTTGTTCAAATCGTTCTTTCTGTTCGTCGTTCTGTGCCTGCAATTGTTCTTGGAGTTATTTCTGTCGTGCCTTCTGTGCTGCCTGTAGTTGGGCACTTTGTGCTTGTAATCGTTCTTTGAATTCTTTTCTGAGCTCTTTCTGTTCCTCACTCTGTGCCTTTATTTTTTCATTCTGTGCCTCTAGTTTTCCACTCTGTTCCTGTATTAGCTTCATGATTGTCACCAGTGAAATTTCCTCCTCCTGCCCAGCTAGAAACCTTGTCTTCACACCTTCTGCTTCCATATCGAAGGTTAGACTCACTGCAGCCCTGAAATAATAATCCGACACTCCCGACACCAGTGTTACTTACCCACCGCACACTGACACAGGCTCCAACAGCAGTAGTACAGTACAGGAAGGACGTTGCCCAGTGAGTTGTTCTTCCTATGGTCAGCCTTTAGGTGTAAAGTACACAAGATTAGCTGAAGCAAAAATAAACACTGACTTCTTAGAGTTCACTGTCTTTATTTTCCAAATAATTCCACTTAATGCTTTTCAACTTCACTGTTCTCACAAGCACTGGAGCTATACACTTTGCTGATTGCAATTACACTCAATGCTTAACAACACTTGACTGTTAGTACACTTGATGCTTGCCAATACTTATTACACAAGTACCGAAAATAATCTTCACTGATAGTAATTACACCTAATGCTTGACACTTCACTGTTTTCTCAAGTTCCAATGATGTACAAACTTCAATAACTCGTCACTGTCTGCCACTGTTTTTACAAGTACCGAAAGTATACAATCTTCAGTGACACTGCACTGACACTGCATTACACCAAAACCGACTGCACTTCACACAAACTGACCTGAAACCCGACTAAACTTGTGATAATCTCTACCCCATCATATATAAGCTTGCATTACTCTCGACACTTCGTGTTTACGCTCGAAGGGGAAACAGTTGCCAACTTGGAAACCGCCCAAAACATGCTAGAGTTGTCTCACATACATAACACTCTAAAATCATTAACCATACGAACTTAAACTGCATAATTCAACAAGCAATCACTTAAATAAAACATTATAAAGAAAAAGAGCATAAGAATTAATGAATGTTTAACTTACGAACTACTGTAACTACGCTCACAAAGAACAGGCAAAATGGCAACTCTGATGACTCGTACTGGAACTTACGGTACGAGAAATGTCTCAAAGGTACGAGACTACCTAACTGGCAGATCTCCCTTCATAGCAATATATATATATATATATATATATATATATATATATATATATATATATATATATATATAAATTTTTCAGGATGCCCTGTGAGAAACTAATGTTCAGCCATTATATTCAGTATCACTAAGTATCTGCTTTACATAACATAGGAGAGCTGTCCGCCAAGGAATCTGGTGATCTGGACTTCTAGACGGGAAAAATAAAGACATTAGTAAATTAATTAATTAATTAACCAAACAAGTGGAAATGCCCGGGGTAAAGTTACTCTGTTCAAATTTTACAGTAGTATTGGAATTATTGCTATGTTATTTAAGTTCTAAGGTAGATTTCTCTTAACTGACCAGTGTCTACAGCTAACCTGTAATGAGGGATAGGGTTTCTTAGTGAGTTGGGGCAACCAGGCACTTTGCACTGGTAACTGGGCACCCTTGAAATGTACAAAAATTTTTGCTTCTTCTGTCTGTTCTCACACCAGATTCTGAATTATAATGATTCTTTGGCCACAGAGCTGGAGTGATGGTCCATAATCACAAACCAAGTAGGCCCCCCAGGCCAGAGAAACACTACACAGAAGTCAATGTGAAGGAGGCTGTTCAGCGTGTTCAGGATGGCCAACCATCGAGGAGAGTTGCAAAAAATTTCAATATCCTCCGTTGCTTTCTTCAGTGCCGCTGCAGTGGAGAATGCATCTCCAATATACCTAGGAGAAGGACAGCGCTACTGCCTGAAGAAGATATGTCGATTAAACAACATGCAGCCACTCTCGCTGACTACGGTTATGCCTTCGACATGCATTACATTAGACTGTTCGTGAAGAGTTTCTTGGACAAGCCTGGTAGGAACTGTGAGTTTTTCAAGGACAGATTACCTAGTGAGGAGCGGGTACGGTCATTCCTGGACCATTACAGTAATTTACTATTGAAGAGAGTAAGTCAGCATATGAATCGGAAGTGGGCGTCAGTGTCATGCGACACAATGGACAATTTTTTTGATGATCTGGGAGTGAATTTAGCAAGGATTCCACCAGTATACATCATTAACCACGATGAGACCAATATCACAGATGATCCCAAGGGCAAGTGCATGATTTTTAGAAAGGGTACCAAACATGATGAAAGAGCTATGAACACCTCAAGTCATCAGTTTCCATCATGTTTGCTTATGCAGCAGCTGGTGCCTTTCTACCACAATACACCGCATATAAAGCTGAGCATCGTATGGCCAGTTGGTTGATAGGATGGCCAATTAATGCATGATAAAACTGAACAAAGTCACTGTGGTTTGACTCTTTCTGCTTTAAGTCATGTGTGTTTTGCCTTACTCCAAGAGTTCTTATTGTGGTAATTTGGCATGCCATGTTTCTGATGAGCTCATTGAGCTCTGTAAACAGAATAGTGTCAAGATGATCTTCCTTCCACTGCACACATCTAATGCAGCCTCATGACGTTGCAGTTTGTGGATCAATGAAAGCAGAGTAGAGACAGGTGTTAACTAACTGGAAGGAAGGTCCTGGGAAGTTCTACACAGTCCTGCCAAAGAATCACTTCCCACAGTTGCTAATGAGCTTGCTATGGTCTGCATAATAAAGAATACTGGGCTATTTGTGGTTTTCGAACAACAGGAATTTATCCTGTCAACAGGCAGAAGATCATTGACAAGCTGACAAAGGCATATTTGGCTGAATCATCTTCCAACTTGGTCAGCCCATTAGTTATAGAACGTTTAAGGAACTTCAACACTCATCTGCTGCCAAACCTGGTGGTTTTCTACATGGGAGAGCAGTCAATATTGAGTCAGGAGAGTATTTACTTACAAGATGTAGCGGTACCTGGTAACTCACGCTCTGAGCCCAGGGGAATAAGAAACCCACTAAAGAAACTGAAGATCGAACCATTTGAAGAATCTGACACTTCGGAGGACTCACCTTCTCTTCATGAGGAATCGGGAACAAGAGTCAGATATTGACGATGCATTGGCTGTGAACCTTATGCTGGAACCGACTCTTCATTTAAAAGTGCTGCCTTACAACTAGGGAGAGACTACTATGTATTAGTTAGGTTCAGTGGAAAGAAAAGCTTCTTTCATTTTGTAGGAAAGCTTGTTAACCAAGAAAAACCAGAAACAGGAGGCACAGTACTTTAAGCGGTGTTTTGATTTTCCATGTAGTTGTAATTGTATTGCATTCAAACACACAACCCAGACTACCACAGCACGAGCATTGCCAACATTATGAAGAAACTGCCCAGACCAATCCCAGAAAAAAGCGTGATTAAATTCCCAAATGTCTTCGAGAACTTTATTGTCCGTTAAACAGGATTTGTTTTTCCTTAATTTTAGCTAACATGGATTTAATTTACCTTCCTTAGCTATTATTGGCTTCTCATACCTATGAACTGGGAATGGTTCTGCAGACAATAAATAGGAAATAGAAAAAGAAAGTGTTTGAAAACTTCATTTTAAGTTAAACAGCCTTTTTTTTTTCTTATTTACAGCATACATGAACATAATGTACATATCATATTCGTTATATTGTCTTTAATATAAATTTGTTATGGTATAGTAGTATATAAAATGGAAAAAAAATGATGTTCGGTTGCCCCAAAGAGTAAGGTAAACGGCCACGGGCTTCTATTACTCAGTGGTTTCTTTAACCTTTGAACTGGCGACAGTGGTAAAACGTACCTCTCAATATGTTCTTCAAAACCATATTTCAGTTATTTTTTCTACATTTCAACGTAAACTTTTTTATTCGCCAAAAACCCTAATCTCTCTCTCTCTCTCTCTCTCTCTCTCTCTTCACTGTGGCTCGTAAAAGGCGCACCGGAAATTCACTTGGCGGTGTCTTTTGCGCTACATGGACGGCTCATTCTGCTAGCGTGGGCCGTGGTTTGAGGCAGTGGGAGTAGGAGGTGAATGAATGGTGTTGGGTAGATAATGGTAATGTTGAATGAGCCGTCCCCGCAACAAAAAGAACTAGTCCTGCGGGAAGAGCAGCGTCATCTACAGTATGTCTTAGTCTCTCTCTCTCTCTCTCTCTGTCTCTCTCTCTCTCTCTCTCTCTCTCTCTCTCTCTTATGACATCCGATGATTCTTGCTGACATAATTCCCTTTTTTGTTCTCTCTCTCTCTCTCTCTCTCTCTCTCTCTCTCTCTCTCTCTCTCTCTCTCTCTCTCTCTCAACTCTTCCTATCTTGCCATTTTTGCTGACTCACATTGACAATGTAGTTCTAGGTTTTGTTTCTTATATTTCTCTTATTTTTCAGCTTCTCTACGTGGTTATAAAATCACAGAGTATATCTCTGAACACTACCAATCAGATCCACAACAATACCATAATGCTCCTTTAAGTGCTCAATTGTCTGTCTCTATGTAACTCCACATGCACCACACTAACTCATTTCCCTTGCTATCACTCTTAACTTGTACCCGTCCAACGGGGTTCAAGCTTCAATTCCGTACGATAGAGTGGGAATCATAATACTGTCATGCAGCGACGGTTTTACTTTCAAAATGACTCTCCTCTTCCTTATCACTGCTTTTCGGTGAAACAGCAAGCTTCCCTGCAGTAACCTTATATGCACATCATCATCTAAACTTCTGTCCTTCAGAAAGCATAAGTAATTTGTCTATCTATCTATCTATCTAGAGCCAGACTCCTTAATGCCATAAGGGGTCGCCACAAAAATTGCCTGCATGTCGCCCTGTCCTCTGCCATTTCGATGCCTTTCCTCCAACTTACACCTCTCTCTCTCATATACCTCTTTACTCCATCCCTTTATCTCATCCTCGGTTTCCACCTCCCTCTCCCCCATCCACCTTACTCACATACACTCTCCTAGTCAGTCATTCACTCTCCATACTCTCCATATAGCTAAACCATCTCAGCGTATTTCTCCTAACGCTTTCAATTATATGCACTTCCACACCACAACGCTCCTTCACTTCCTCATTTGTCAGTCCGTCTTTTCATGTAACTACACATGCTCCTCGCACATAACCCACTTCCACTGCTCTCACTTTTGACTTGTGTCCTTCCAACAAGAAGTTTCCTTTCCATGCGTTAGAATGGGGATCACGATATTGTCATGCAACAACGTTTTTACTTCCATGCTCACTTTCCTTTTCCTCACCATTGCTTTCAATGATCCAGCAACCTTTCTTCCCAGCTGTACTCTTTGAAGCATTTCATCTTCGAAACTTCAATCCTCACACATAACAATACCCTATTACTTGAATGCACTCACGTTTTCCATTGCCTCACTATACAGCCTCACTGTGCATTCAATGGCTTCATTTCCCTCGAAGACAACAAATTTACTCATCCCTACATTCACCTTTTGATTCAGTTCCTTACACTCTCCCAAACACATTCATCAAGCCTTGCAGATCCACTTCGTCTTCACTTAACAATATAGTATCATCTGCAAACAACAGAACAGGAAGTTTCCAAACGATGCTCTCCCTCATTAGGACCGCTCTAACATCCACTGCTTTCCCCATTTTGACCTTCTTGATTGCTTCCATTACTTCCATCCTACTGAACTCTTCATCTTTTCTCATCTAACTCCTTCTCCCAGCCAATTATCAACCATTTGTACTAGCTTTACTTTCACTCTCTGTTTAACAATTCCCTAAAATATTCCTTCATCTGCTTACTTTTTCTCCCTTCTCCATCAGGAATCTGACATTTTTATCTTTCAGTCCCCTACTACCTTCTTTACCACCCTGTCTTACCCTCTCACACTCCAACCAGAATATTTTCTTCCATTCCCTCCATTTTACAACGTCGTTCCAAACTCCTCATCTAAACTTTTCTTACTCTCTCGTACCAATCTTTTCACTTCTCTTCTCTACATATAACTCTGTGTTCCGTTTCTCAGCTTCTTCCGTGCTTCTGCTTCCAGTCCACTCACTACATGCTTTCTTCTTTAGCACCACAGGTTGCCTCACCTCTTCATTCAACCATTCTGTTCCTTGCACTCTTTTTCGTCTTCTCTTCACCCAACATACCACCTCATATGTTGCACAGATTTCCTCTGTGAATTCCTTGCACTAACCTTCCACCTCCTCCATCTGCTCCGGTTCATATATGCCCAGTCGCTCCTCCACTTCTATATTATATTCTGCCTTCATTTCGTCCTCCTGCAACATTTCTACCCTATTTGTATGGTCTGCTTCTTCCTGCCCTTTTCTCCATCTATTCATCCACCGCATTTGTACCTTGACTCTCACCATTAATAAGTTGTTGTCAGAGAGTCCACATCCCCAACCCCTGTATGCTTGCACACATCTTCTCATACTTTCATCCACGCACACATCATCAATCAGTGCCTTCCGTTCATCTAGCTCAACACCCACCCCTCTCATCACTCGCCATGTATATCTGTGGATCATTTTGTGCCTAAAGAGGGCATTGGCTATCACCAATTCCCTTCCCACACAAATGTCCACCAGAGCACTACCATTCCCATTCACTTCTGTAGAGACACCCAACTCAATTACTTCAATCACTTTCACATTCCCTACGTTTCCTTTCATATCTCCAATGAAAAACACTCCCACTCGTCTCAAACTTTTCCATTCATGCTTCCACATTTGCCTAGAACTTCTTTCACTCTGTTGGCACGGTCTTCTGTCGTTGCATATACTCGCACACACATAATCGCCTATGCTTGTATTCATACTTTTAATTTTATCCACACAATCTGTGAAGCAGCTAAACCATACTCTCTTATATTCTTTTTCCAATTCTTGCACGCAACAATATGTACACCTTTCTTTGCCTTCTCATTCCCACCTACTCCCTCACATACATCCAGTCCCTACTCACGCTACCTCATACTCACACTTCTTCATAAGGTCTCAGTCAATCCACATATGTCCACTATTGCATCCATAAGCACCTAGGCAACCTCTCTCTCACTGACCTCATCATTTGCACCCCTCATATACCATGTTGCCATCCTCTTCGTGACCCTTGTCCATTCCTTGGTCGTCACCTGAAAGGGCCCAGACATTTTGTTTGTCTTTTTAGCTAGTTGTTTTACGGGGAGGGGTACTAACCTGGCGCCAACCCACTTGCTGACATGTAGGGAACACGTATGGGTTGGGTATATCGTTAGCACCCAGCATATTAAATAGTTTCCAGGCATACAGAAAAACATTTGACTTGTCACTCAGTGTAGAATCACCCTGGAGTAGACCTACATTGACTGAATAGATGTATGGCGCCAACACCCACCACTATTAATAAAACATAATATAATATTATGAGAAAACTCTGAGGATTCGATAAGCCAACCCTCTGAGCAATCTTAATATTTCCTTATATACACTGTATATATATATATATATATATATATATATATATATATATATATGGAGAAGCTAATAAGTTTCTTATATATATGGAGAATCTAATAATTTTTTCATATATATATATATATATATATATATATATATATATATATATATATATATATATATATATATATGGAGAATCTATATATATTTTTTTCATATATATATATATATGGAGAATCTAATAATTTTTTTCACATATATATATATATATATATATATATATATATATATATATATATATATATACACACACACACACACACACACACACACACATCTCTCCATGTGGAGTCACATGGGGACACAGACTGGCAAAAGAGGAAGTGAAGAAGCGTTGTGTGTGGATGTGGATGTGGATGTGACAGGAAGCGTTAGGAGAAACACATTGAGGTGGTTTGGCCATGTGGAGAGAATGGAGAGTGAGAGATTGACGAGGAGAGTGTATGTGAATGAGGTGAAGGGGGGGAGGGAGGGGGAGGCCAAGGATGAGGTGTAGGGTTGAAGCGGAGAGGAATATGAGAGGCGGGGGGGGTGAGCTGGGAGCAGTGTAGTGAAATGGCGACAAGGAGGCGATTTGTTTGTGACCACTCCTTACGGGATTAAGGAGTCTAGCAATATATATATATATATATATATATATATATATATATATATATATATATATATATATATATATATATTGGACGTTGTTGGAAGGGCACAAGTCAAGAGTGGGAGCAGTGGAAATGAGTTATTTAAGAGGAGCCTGTGGAGTCACATGGAGAGACAGGCTGACAAATGAGGATATAAAGGAGCGATGTGGTGTGGATGTGGATGTCATAGGAAGCGTTAGGAGGAATACACTGAGGTGGTTTGGCCATGTGGAGAGGATGGAGGGTGAAAAACCGACGAAGAGAGTGTATGTGATTGAGCTGAAGGGGGGGAGAAGGAGGGGGAGGCCGAGGATGAGATCTAGGAATGGGGTGGAGAGGTATAGGAGAGAGGGGTGTGTGAGCTGGGAAGAGGGCAGTGAAATGGCAGGGGACAGGGCGACGTGGAGGCGATTTGTTTGTGGCCACCCCGAACGAGATTGAGGCGTCTGGCAATAGATAGATAGATATGTATATACAATATATATATATTGTTACATAGCCTATGATTTCATCATCCTTTGTGTAATTTTAACGTACAATATGCTGCATGTTTGATCACGAGCGTGTTCTGCCTCAGTCCCCCCCCTTCTACCGTTATAGTAGAGTAAGTCGTCCTTTCTGTTATTCAGTGCGGGATTGTCAACTCTTTGTCCCCATTGCTTCATTTGCGCGTCCTTCTTACAAGTTGTATCAAGCTCTGCCGGCCCCTATATAATGAGCTCAGTCTCTGCATCACTGCCACTTAGATCTGCTCCTCATTTTGTTCACATCTCTGTCCTCCCCTGTACAGATATTATTATTGTGAGTGCTCAAGAAATCTCCAAACATCTAGCAGCTGTGTGTAATTTGAGTATAACTGTTGTGTTTTTTCTTGTACTGTGTAGCATAAGGTTAATTCTTACGCCTAATGAGGTTTTTTGATTAATGTTGGGTTTTATGTCAGTCATTTTTTATAATAGTTTGTATCTGTAATAATTTATCTTGCATGAACTGAGCATTACCAGGTGTATTTTCATTTTATCAGGGCTGACTTAGATAAATTTACTCATGCTAATTTCGTGTTAATAGAGGCTATTGCAGTTAACCATATATTTAACCTGTTTTTTGCCATTACATTATCCTTATGAGTCCTGAATGTTTTGTTGTTAGTTTGAGCATTAAACTTTAACTTGTAATTTTACCTAACTCTTTTGTTTTGAACCTGGAACTTTACGGGACAGTAGTGACTCTTAGTATTCTCACTTAAAGTGTACGTTATCTTTCTCTGTTCCGTAACATAAATTTGGCGACCTCATATCAGGATATTCAGGATATTATCATAAGGATATTGCTTGATATTTTGTGACTGATATATTCATGATGGCTACTATTACTACACTTGATGAAGCCAAAGATTTTTTGTCAAATGTGCAAACAGTGTGTGATGTAGAAAACAGAACAAAGAATGAACTTAAGCTTGTTGCTCAACAATTGGGAATTGCTGTTCGCTCTCATCATTCTAAAGATCAAATTGTTGATATGATTAATGAAAGCTTGTTTAATGTAACTCCTCCAAATGAGCAAACGCAGATTGAATTAGCTAAGTTACAGCTAGCCCTGCAGGAGGCTCGTGTGAAGGAAGCTGAATTTCAAGCACGTGCTAAGAAGGCTGATGTTAAGGAGGCTGAGTTTCACGCACAAGTTGAACTTGCTAGGATTCAGGCAGACCATGAGTATCGCATGAAACAAGGTGGAACTGGATCATCTAGCTCTGATGATTTTGATGTGGCTAAAAATGTTAAACTTGTCCCTCCTTTTAATGAATCTGATTTAACAAAGTATTTTCAGTTGTTTGAGAGGGTAGCTACGGGTTTTAGTTGGCCCAAGGAGTATTGGCCAGTACTCCTTCAAACTGTTCTCACCGGTAAAGCTCAAGTAACTTATGCATCTTTGCCTCAGGATCAATCTGATAATTATGATGTAGTTAAGAGCTTGATTCTTAAGGCCTATGAGCTTGTTCCTGAAGCCTATAGAGTAAAATTTAGGACAACTTACAAGCAAGATAAGCAATCCCATGTTGAGTATGCAAGAATCAAAGAAGATCTGTTAGAGCAGTGGTTAAATTCTAAGAATGTGGATTCTGATTTTGGTAAATTTAAGCAGATGATTTTGCTGGAGGATTTCAAAAGGTGTATTTATAAAGATGTAAGCCTATATCTTGATGAGAAAAGAATAGATAATTTGTCTGATGTTGCAGTTTTAGCTGATGAATATGTTCTCACTCACAAGAGATATTCTAAAGAAAAAGGGAAAGCTGAGAGTAAGTACGTTGCCTCTACTCAGAGTACAGGTAACAGGAAAGAGAATAAGGATGATGTTTCTCAGGAAGTAAATACCAGCTTCACCTCTAGATTTCAGAAAAGTAAATGTACTTATTGTAGTAAGCTTGGTCATACTACGGAGAAATGTTTCAGGAGACAGCGTGATGTGAACAAAAAGGAGTCTTTAAATATTCAGTCAATTGGTCTAGTGTCCACTCTTGAGAGTTCCCAGAATGCTTTAACTGAGTTAACTGAACCTGCTTTGAGGGGTAACTTAAATTCTCATGATGGAGCTCCTCTTTTGAGCGGTAACGTGGGTGACACTCTCAAGAGTTCATGTGCTAATTTCCTGTCTGATGGTTTTGTCAGTCCTCTGGACAGTAATGACAGGAAATCAGTTCAAATATATCGTGATACAGGTGCTTGCCAATCTCTTATGCTGACCAGTGTTCTAGGCTCTAATGTTAATTCCTCTGATGAAACTGTAATCTTACAAGGTGTAGGGAATAATTACTTCTCTGTCCCTCTGTGCAGAGTGAATTTAGAGTCTGGTTTTGTTAATGGTTCCGTTATGGTTGGGTTGGTTGAGACATTCCCAATGTCAGGTGTAACTTTCTTACTTGGAAATGATATTGGTGGAAGTCAAGTGTGTCCAGCTCCTCAGTTGTCTAGTGAGCCAGTGGCTGCGGCCCAGGATTGTGATGTCCCTGATGTGTTCCCTGCATGTTCTGTCACTAGGGCTAAGTCTAAAGTTACTGGTGATTTAGAGGATAATGATGATGATGATGATGTTATCCTAGCTGACACTTTTCTTGCTAATTTGGACCACTCACCAGATGAGGCAGTACCCCGTAGTGTTGATAATTTTTCTCGTCAAGAGTTGGTTGAGTTGCAGGTTGCTGACCCTGAGTTGAAAGGTCTAGCTAACTCTGCTTACAGTGAAGAAGAGTCAGCCGGTGCTTCTACTTGTTATTATGTAAAGTCAGGAGTACTTATGAGGAAGTGGAGACCCCCAACAGCATCAGCCGACTGTGAATGGGAGGTTGTACATCAAGTTGTCATCCCTCGTGTTTGTAGGCAGGATATCATTCGAGTGGCTCATGATACCAGTTTGGCAGGACACCTTGGAGTGAGGAAGACTGTGGCACGCATTTTGAAACACTTCTACTGGCCAGGTATCTTCAGGGATGTTTCCTGGTATTGTAAGTCTTGTCACACCTGTCAAGTTGTGGGGAAGTGTAATCAGACCGAAAAGGTTGCACCTCTAGTTCCCATTCCTCCTTTTGAGGCGCCTTTCACCCGTGTGTTGGTGGATATTGAGGGCCCTCTTCCTAAGACTTCTTCAGGATTTTCTTATGTGTTGACCATGACTGATATGGCTACTCGTTATCCTGAAGCCATTCCACTTAGAAACATCTCAGCAAAGAACGTGGTTAAGGAAATGCTAGGGTTCTTCACCAAGTTTGGTCTGCCCATGGAGGTACAGTCAGACCGGGGAAGTTTTTTCATGTCAAACGTTTTCAAGCAGTCTCTGAAAGAGTTGGGCATCACCCAGATCACATCTTCAGCTTACCATCCCAAGACTCAAGGAGCGTTGGAGAGATATCATCAAACACTCAAATCGATGCTCAAGAAATACTGTTTGGAACATCAGAAAGACTGGGATAAAGGTCTTCCATTCGTTGTGTTTGCTGCAAGAGAATCTCCAAATGAATCACTGGGCTTCTCACCTTTTGAACTACTGTTTGGCCATGAAGTAAGAGGACCCCTTAAGTTACTCAAGGAATGCTGGCTGTCGGAGGAAGATGACGTCAACCTGCTGGAGTATGTGATGAATTTCAAAGAACGGCTGTCCACTGCTTTACAGCTGGCGAGAGAGAATTTAGGAGCTGCTCAGGAGAGGATGAAGACTTGGTATGATAAGAAGTCCAGGTTACGCCACTTTCAGCCAGGAGATCAGGTTTTGATTCTGCTACCAGTTCATGGGCAACCTCTTCAAGCCAAGTTTAGTGGCCCTTATTTCGTGGAGAAGAAACTCAGTGATGTCAACTATGTCATCGCCACGCCAGATCGTAGAAAGAGCAAGCAACTATGTCACATCAACATGCTAAAGTTATATCACAGGCGGGACGAAAATAATCCAGTCTGCACTGTAGCTGTTTCACCCGAGTCTGCAAGTGACGCTCTCCCATGCAGTATGAGCCTGAGTGATAGTTTGGGGAAGAATCCTGATATCATGAATGATCTCCAGACTAAGCTTTCTCATCTACCTCCCAAGGAAAGGCAGGAGTTTTCGGCATTACTGCAGGAGTACCCGCAAGTGTTCCGTGCCACTCCAGGAAGAACCACTGTGTTGATGCATGATGTCGATGTTGGAGACGCAAAGCCAATTAAATTGCCTCCTTACCGTGTGAACCCAGTGAAAGTTCCTCTCATCCAGAAGGAGCTTGGCTACCCGTGTGAACCCAGTGAAAGTTCCTCTCATCCAGAAGGAGCTTGGCTACCTGTTGGACCACAAGATGATTGAGCCCTGTCAGAGTGAGTGGAGTTCTCCTGTCACTCTAGTCCCTAGGACAGGTGGGTCACAGTGGCCTTGCATTGACTACAGACGTGTTAATCAGATAACCAAAACAGACACTTACCCTCTCCCTCGTGTGGAAGATTGCATAGACAAGATCGGAAAGGCTAGGTACATAAGTAAGTTTGATTTGTTAAAGGGATACTGGCAAGTACCTATGACTGAACGTGCTAGGGAGATCTCATGTTTTGTAACACTAGGAAAGACTTTTGCATGTTCTGTAATGCCATATGGCATGAAGAATGCACCAGCCACATTTCAGAAGCTCATGAATGTTGTAACAGAGGGTTTGGCAGGGTGTGTTGTTTATATTGATGATGTATTAATCTTCAGTGACAACTGGAAAGATCACCTATGCCATGTTAGTAAATTTCTTGACCGTTTAGTTCATGCTAATCTTGTAGCTAATTTATCAAAGTGTGAGTTTGGTCAAGCTAAAGTTCAGTACCTTGGGTATGTAATTGGTGATGGACATGTTGCACCACCAGGAGCTAAGGTTCAGGTTATAAGTGATCTTCCCAGTCCTAAAAGTAGGAAAGAGCTACAAAGATTTTTGGGAATGGTAGGTTATTACAAGAGATTTGTTCTTAACTTTTCTATTCTTGTATCACCACTTACAGACCTACTGAAAAAGGGAGTTAAATTTGTCTGGACCGATAACTGTGAATCCTCTTTCAACAAACTTAAAGCTATTCTATTAAGTCAGCCAGTGCTCGCTACTCCAAATTTTGCTAAGCCTTTTAAGATGTCTGTTGATGCAAGTGATACAGGAGCTGGGGCTCTTTTGCTGCAAGAGGATGATCAGGGTATTGAACATCCTGTATCTTATTACAGTAAGAAGTTCACTCCACCTCAAAAGAACTACTCCACTATTGAGAAAGAGCTTTTGGCCTTGATTTTGGGTTTACAGCATTTTTCATTTTATTTGTGTTCTGGTTTTGACCCCATAGTCATTTATACCGATCATAACCCACTGAAATTCCTTAGTAAGTTTAAAGATAAACATCAGAGATTGACAAGATGGAGTCTACTTCTTCAGGAGTATTCATTAGACATACAACATGTCAAGGGGAAAGAAAATGTTATTGCAGATTGCTTATCTAGACTTTAGACAGATTGTTTTAGAGTAATAAGAAATTTCCTTTGTAAATTTCTTTTTTCTTTGTGGGGAGGTGTTACATAGCCTATGATTTCATCATCCTTTGTGTAATTTTAACGTACAGTATGCTGCATGTTTGATCACGAGCGTGTTCTGCCTCAGTCCCCCCCCCCTTCTACCGTTACAGTAGAGTAAGTCGTCCTTTCTGTTATTCAGTGCGGGATTGTCAACTCTTTGTCCCCATGGCTTCATTTGCGCGTCCTTCTTACAAGTTGTATCAAGCTCTGCCGGCCCCTATATAATGAGCTCAGTCTCTGCATCATTGCCACTTAGATCTGCTCCTCATTTTGTTCACATCTCTGTCCTCCCCTGTACAGATATTATTATTGTGAGTGCTCAAGAAATCTCCAAACATCTAGCAGCTGTGTGTAATTTGAGTATAACTGTTGTGTTTTTTCTTGTACTGTGTAGCATAAGGTTAATTCTTACGCCTAGTGAGGTTTTTTTTATTAATGTTGGGTTTTATGTCAGTCATTTTTGATAATATTTTTTTTTTTTTTTTTTTTTTTTAAATTTTGCCTATCGACCATTGAGGCCGAAGCCTCTGGTCATTAAGGCAAATATATATATATGTATATATATTGACACATATATACATATATATACAAACATATATATATACATACATACATACATACACACATCCATGCATATGAACATACACACTTTCATGCACACGTACATATATATATAATAATTTTTATTTTATTATTTTTTTGTAGTTTTATTTTTATTATTTTTATTTATTTTTTATATTTTTAACCTTATATTACTTATAAACAAAATACCTAATTTAAAGACCCTAAAACTAACCGCCTAACAGACAAATCGCTAACCTATACTAAATCCTAAGAGACAAATAACTAGACCTACACTAATGTTCAAAAAGCCTCGACCAAGAGAACACCATCGACTGCAGATATGTAATGCTTTTCTACATTACATACCTGCACTCATCACCTGATGACTGTCAGTCGAGGCACAACCTAATATAGGGGACATCAATATATGAAAGGGAACCAGACGAGTCAGGAACATTTCCATATACGTCAGCTGTCGTCCCTAATTAGAATAACTTAAGCAAGATAATATAATGTATTTACATAATTTATACAAAAATTGAAGAACCTCGCCCAGCAGACTACCATCGACTGCAAGTGCCCAATACCTTCCTATATTGCACACTTGCACTCATCAGCTGGTGACTGTCAGGCAAGGAATTTGGCTTAATGTAGGGGACATCTATATTAGAAATAGATCGGTGGGAGGAGGAACTATTTAAAATATGTCAACTGTCAACCCTAATTAATATTACAATATATACATATTTACTGTTCATAAAAACCATAACCACACAGTAAAAAAGTCACATCACTCTGATCAGTCCTGTCTCTCTCAAGAAAGCCATCAATTTATCAGTCATAACAATGTCCCCATCACCCAGGATGGTGGAAAGGGTGAAGGGGACGTCTACTGCGCCGCAGTAATTCATAAGTGAAGCGCGTTCACGAATAAATCGCCGACAGCGCAGGATGATATGACTGATAGATAACACCGCATTACAGATGTCACAGTGCGGTGGGAAGCGTCTTTCCATATAAGGTTTTATGTGGGTTACAATGGTGGCATTCAGCCGTAGCCGTGCCAACACTTTTTCTTCTAGGCGACTGGGACGGTTGGCAGTGTCCCAGTCGCCCAGGTACGGCTTACAAGTTGGAATATTTAGTCTGGTCCACTGACCTTGCCACAGAAGATTTATTGATTTCTTTCCGAGAGATAGACTCGACCGTAGATCACGAGGAACGTCTCAAGTCTCCTCGAGCTCCACAGCCGACTTTGCAAGTAAGTCAGCCTGCTCATTGCCGTAGATACGACAATGACCAGGCACCCAGATCAGCGTGAATGACTTGTTGCATGAATGCAACTTATTAACGATGCGGCCCTGGATCTCATGAGAGTCCGTAGTGCAAGATGCAATTGCCTGAAGGGCTGATTTTGAATCTGAAAATATGACAAATGAGTCATGTCTAGAATTGAGAGCATAGTCTATGGCTTTGTCAATAGCAAAAAGTTCTGAAGTAAACACAGATGTATGAGTCGGCAACCGATACCTGAGGGGGATAATAATTTGTATCTGTAATAATTTATCTTGCATGAACTGAGCATTACCAGGTGTATTTTCATTTTATCAGGGCTGACTTAGATAAATTTACTCATGCTAATGTCGTGTTAATAGAGGCTATTGCAGTTAACCATATATTTAACCTGTTTTTTGCCATTACATTATCCTTATGAGTCCTGAATGTTTTGTTGTTAGTTTGAGCATTAAACTTTAACTTGTAATTTTACCTAACTCTTTTGTTTTGAACCTGGAACTTTACGAGACAGTAGTGACTCTTAGTATTCTCACTTAAAGTGTACGTTATCTTTCTCTGTTCCGTAACAATATATATATATATATATATATATATATATATATATATATATATATATATATATATATATATATATATATATATATATATATATATATATATATATATGAGTAAACGGTATATATTAAACGTCTGAAGGATTGTATTTAGAGATGGAGGGATGGACTGGAGAGAGAAATGTGAAAGGGGATATGAGTTGCAGGGAGGGCAGCCAAATGACGGAGGATAGATCGACGTGGAGGCGATTTGTTTGTGACCATCGCTTGCGAGATTGCGTCTACTATTAGGTGAACTACAAGTAGTGTGAATTATTACTGGAGTGGGTAGTGCTGACGGAAAATTTATTCTTCAGGTCGTGTTGTAAAAGCATCTCAGCCAAAAAAAATAAATAAATAAATAAAATAAAATAAATATCATTATTCTTTCAATTGAACAAGATATACAATACATTCCGACATTTAGTGAGGGAAGTCGCTGGGGTAAACATCAAAGCTCGTCACGGTGCGGATTCTGACTGTGAGTTGGTCATTTGAAATCTACCGTAGGAGAGAGAGAGAGAGAGAGAGAGAGAGAGTGTGTGTGTGTGTGTGTGTGTGTGTGTGTGTGTGTGTGTGTGTGTGTGTGTGTGTGTGTGTGTGTGTGTGTGTGTGTGCTGGAAGAGGATCCAAACCGTCCTTAATTGAGTCAGTGGGTCTGTACCTACTGAACCGCCCTCACCACCACTCCACACAACCCTCCTTCCATCTCGCCACTACAGTACCAATGTAACTTCTACAGCGGCCCTATTATCAACACTAAACAATTTAAGGTGTATGTAAGGCCAATATTAATAACGATCATTCTTAGACCATAGACGCCTGATTGTGCAACTGTTAGAGCACTTGAGTTGGAACGTGTTGTGACTTAAGCAATACAGTTCCAGTCCAAGGAGTGGATATGTATTTTTTGTTTTTGTTTTTTTTGATTAAGTGAACGCTAGTAATCAAAGGCGTAAGTCGGTCTCTTATTCACAGATGTTCAGGACTAACGGTAGCCTAACCCTGGCCCCCTACGCTCCAAACGGGATTTGCCTTTTTTTTTTTAATTCATTAAACAACTGCCGGATAAGAAATGGTTAACTCTTTAAATCCCATAGTGTACAAATGCGGAAGATGCTGGAAAGGGACGCCTTCACGTGATGACACCGATAGGACTGGACGGTGGAACGGCCCAATTATCCAAAGTACCTTCTTATCCCCCGAGGAAGACTGAAGTACTGCAGGACAGGAACAAGCATCAGCCAGCAGTTTACTGGGTTCACAATGAGATGAATCTAGGGCTGCAACGAGTGGTACCATTAGTATAGTTGCCAACAAAAAAGTACGTTCCACTAGTTAGAAAAAATTTTTTGAAACTCCTACACGCTAATCTGGAAAGCCTGCTAGATACCGCAGATAGCATCACTAGTTTTTAAGTCACGGCTCACAGCATTTTTTTTTTTTTTTTTTTTGGTCGCCCTATAGTAGATTAGTAGTTATGTTCTAAACAGTACACATTTTTCTTTCTGTTACCGGTTGCTTTCATTTAGCTGTAGGACGATGTCTTGTGGAGGGGTTAGTAGAGCCCAGTCTAAACCGACTAGTAAGAAGAATCTCTCCTACTTTAAGTATAATCGGCTGGTGCATGCAAGAATGAAACAGATACGTCCTAGCAGTGAAGATGATCCTGCATTTCACCTTACGATATGCAATCGGCAGCCACATAAGAAAGTTGAACTGTTTCCATCCAACTTCTGTTTCAGTAACAAAGTAAACAAGTACTATGCTGGGGCTTACAGGGTCTAATATGAAAAAAAAAAAATCCATAAAGCCTACGGTTATGAAGCATCTAGTTTCCGAATGCCATTAGTGAGAGAGAGACGGACAGGGTCCCGCCTATAGATGTTCACGCTTCTATAGCTTTGTGAATTGCCTCCCCCTTCGTGGTATGAGGCTTAAATAAAATAATTATATCTTTTATCGTCAATGGGCGTCTGTAAGGTGAATAAAATTTCCTGGCGGTAGATGGAGTCAAAAACAATGTCCTTCATGTTCGGCCAAGAAGTTACGCGAGTTAGCTGTGTGTGTGTGTGCGTGTGTGTGTGTGTGTGTGTGTGTGTGTGTGTGTGTGTGTGTGTGTGTGTGTGTGTTTTGTGACGCCAAACTAGAATCCGTTTCTATGCATGTATCTGTACAGTATGTATGTATGTATGCTGAAAGGCTATCTCATGAATGCCTGGCTTCATTTAGATTAAAACTGGCACACGCACTGTATGAGGGAATATGAGGATGTGATTCAGGATTGAGGCAAATCCATTGAAGGTTATGGTCACTGGCCAAGATCAAATTTGGGCGCCACGTTGCTATGCTACGGTCAACTATTTCGATGTGATCAATTTTCTGAGTTTATAATAATAATAATAATAAAAATAGTATTAATAATAATAATAATAATAATAATAATAATAATTAAAATGCAGTATAGTGCCATGGAGGGCGACCTAACACCCCCAGAAGGAACCCACCGAGGAGCACCCACAGCGCGCTGGGACTCAGGGCGACAACGACATAAGTCCGCCCGGGCTGCGCGCCCCTATGACCCAGAGCTCGACCGCCACCACCTTAGCAGGAATACAAGACTACCTTCCAGGCGAGCAGACCACAACCAACCACAGGGTGGAGCTGATACTCCAGCTCCAGTCAGCACCCCTGAGATGGCCGGTAGCCACTCAACTCTCCTACAGGAGATGGCCTGCAGCCGCTCTGGAGGAAAGCAGGAGACAGCCTGTAGCCGCTCCCACCCTCGTCAGGAGGCGGCCTGTAGCCGCTCTGAAGGTGCCCCTACCGAGACGGCCTGTAGCTGCTCAACCCTCCCACAGGAGAAGGCCTGCAGCCACTCTGGAGGCAAACAGGAGACGGCCTTTAGCTGCTCCCACCTTCGTCAGGAGATGGCTTGTAGCCGCTCTGAAGGTGCCCCTCGAGAGACGGCCTGTAGCTGCTCAGCCCTCCTGCAGGAGACAGCTTGTAGTTGCTCCAGCGGGAATCAGGAGACAGCTTGTAGCCGCTCCCGCCTTTGTCAGGAGACGGCCTGCAGCCACTCTGAAGGTGCCTCTGAGTCGGCCTGTAGCTGCTCCCTCTCCCAGGCCACGGCCAGTAGCCGGGCCTTAGCGACAGCTTGCAGCCATGCCCCCAGAAGGCCACAGCCAGTAGCTGGGCCCTACGGCAGGAGACGGCCGGTAGCCGCTCCTCCGTCAGGTGCTGACTCCTGTTCACCAACCTACGACCCAGAGGGAGCTCCCAGCCTGGAGGAGTACTGGAGAGGCCCTGTGACTTCCACCAGGCTCTTCTCCCTGCAGCCGGATCTGGAGAGGACTCACCTGACGGACCCCGACGTGGGCTGATGCCACAGCCCCCTCCTGACGGCATCTCCGAGCACCAGGGACCGCAGCCCTCGGGACCTCCAGACCGCCCCCAGGACACCCGGGCGGGACCTCCCTATACCCATACACCGGAGATCTTCGTCCTCCGTCAGGCGCCTGAGTGAGAAGTTCAGGCAGCTATTCGGCCCCAGCCCTGAGGGCCGGACTCCCGCCTCAAGCGCCAAAAATGTGGGACCCTTCACCACCAGCAGCCCCGAACGAGAGAGGACGCCCCTACGCGTGGTCCTGTGTCCCCTGAACACAGAGGCCCCCAGCGGAACCCAGCCCTGTCAGTAGTGAGGGTGAGCTCCACCGCCCTTGTACCTGACCGCCATGACGCCCAGACCCGAAAAGAGTGACAGTGAAAGCACAGTGTCCGTGACCTAGTGAAGTGAAGGCAGAACAGTGAATTAACAATATAAAGGAAGTCCGTGAGAAAAGCATCAGTGAGAATATAAAAGAGTGGTGGAGTGAGTAAAAGTAAGAGTGAAACCGTGAACACGGCAAGGCAGTGAAAGACGGGTCTATTACAGTGAATACGCAACCAACTAATAATGCCGCATCATACTAAGATCATACACAGACCCCAGTGTTAAAGCAATAATTACCAACAGTGAAATAGTCCCACCCACTCCACCAATATATAAAACTTGGACTTCCTGCAGTAATAGTATATAACCCCTCTGCCGTAAGTGCTATTCATCTTACCCAACCTTGACCTGAGTAGTATCCTGCACGACACTATTAACCCATATCTAAACCTAAGAATTATAATTGTCCAGTATATCTGTATGGAAGCGAGGCGTGGACCTTGCAAGAGGGGAACAAGTCAAGAGTGAGAGCAGTGGAAATGAGTTACTTGAGAGGAGCATGTGGAGTGACATGGAGGGACAGGTTGACGAATGAAGAAGTGAAGGAACGTTGTGGGGTAGATGTGGATGTGGTTGAAAAGATTAGGAGAAATACACTGAGGTGGTTTGGACATGTGGAGAGGATGGAGAGTGAAAGACTGACTAAGAGGGTGTATGTGGGTGAGGTGGAGGGAGGGAGAGGGAGGGGTAGACCGAGGATGAGGTGGAGGGATGGAGTTGAGAGGTATATGAGGGAGGGGGGGGTGAGTTGGGGGGAGGGGAGTCAAATGGTGGGTGACAGAGTGACTTGGAGGCGTTTTGTCTGCGGCCACCCTTTGCGGGATTAGGGCGTCGGGCTATAGATAGATAGATAGATAGATATCTGTATTCGTGACATCTACCCTTTCCACTGCAGAATTTAGTAATACACGTGTGAGGTTGTTGCCCTGAGTTTTTGTGTCCTGCCTCTCTCTTATTTGTCTAAGCTCCGGTCTAGAAAGAGAACCCAGCTACACACTAGGCGTTAGAGGGACCGGAAGCCGACTCTAAAGCACCTAGCATTACAATAATAATAATAATAATAATAATAATAACTGCTAGTAGTAGTTTTTACAATAATAATAATAATAATAATAATAATAATAATAATCTGTGAATTTCGCAGTCCTGTTGCCTATATCCAGTTCAATTCATTAAAACTTCCTGGTGACTGCAGGCATTAAAACAGACATCAAATCGTACTTAAAGGCTTTGTAATATTGATATTTCTAATGCATATTGTTTTCATAACGTTTATAATCTTTTCTCTACGCAAGGTCACCCTAATGCTGGATGACCTCTTGTATCCACGGACGTATATTATTGATTTATTATGTCTGACTTAAGACGATTTCATTCAGCTTTTGGTAGATTTCTTGTAATAAGGGGGGTTAATTATGGCGATATCTAACCCTCCAATTGAAAAAAAGTCTCTCCTAGTCTAAAAAAAACCGTCTGCAGGTTCCAGTATTTAATACAGAGAAACGCTGTCCGATCGAAGCGGTAATGATTGTCAGGCAGAAGCAACAATAAAATTACACACACACAAAAAAAAAACGTAACCGAAATAAATGAATTACAGGACACTTTTTATGGATGGATTAAGTAAACTATATATATATATATATATATATATATATATATATATATATATATATATATATAAGCGCAAACAATTTTAACACATCTGCAAATCTGTAGGTTCACTCACCCCTTACTATGTGAATCCTCTGTCAAGAAACAGGAATGCATTGATAGAAATTGCAAACCATGCCCACATAAAAGGAACCAAAGAACTCGAATTAATCGAGCAACCACCAAGTCCGTAGTGGGTGTCCCTCAAACTGAAGATTCTAACAAAATTCACCAGTCCCTTTCTGTCAGCGCTGCCCCTGCTTTTTTAGAGTTGATACAGGGATGAACACAACTTTAGATACTCTCACAAAAGAAATGGAGGCCCAATCAACCATAAGAACCAACTACATGACAGCAAATCGGCCAACTCAAATCCAAAACCAGCCTCAGTCCTGTCTAGCCTAGAATCCCCAGAGCCAGACGTTTCCCCGGCTAAGTGCTGTCAAAGCCCACTAGAAAATGTCCTTTTAGGCAATATTCATGGCTTGTACCCAGAGTGTAACCAAAGCAAGGCATCATTCAGAACTACCCAAAGAGGACAAGTATGCCTTTATTGCCTTACCAGAGTCATATCTCTCTAAAGAAATATATGATGCTGAGATACAATTAGAAAATTACACCCCATTCAGAACTGAGAGGATTGGGAGAAGTCATGGGGATGTCAAAACTTATATAAAACATGATCAGGCCATAATTGTTGATACTTTACTCTAATTCGCGAATGGGCAAGTTGAAGTAAATATTATTCATATCATGGGAATAGCCACAGTCTTGGTCAATATATACCATCCTCAAAACTGCACCAAGGAAAACTTCCAGATTGCAATGAGAGCATTAGAAGTGGCACTTGATTCCCTCTCGGCACCAGTGCCAGACATAATCATAACAGGAGACTTAAACTTCTCCATAATACAGTGGCCATCAAGAAAAATAACAGGGGGCACACACAGTAAACGAGAGCAAGTAAATGATCCAATAAACCTCCAGATAAATACTTCCTCTCCCAAGTCATAGAGAAACCCACAAGAGGTAAAAATATATCAGATCTAGTATTCACAAATAACCGTGAACTAATACATGGCAACCAGTTAGAAAAAAACTATCTGGTCAGACTACAATCTCATCAAAATAAGAACACACTGCAGAAAAGAAGGAAAATATCTGACCGAAGCAAAATTAAATACTAAAGACCTAGGTGCCCTAAACTTCTTTCATGACAATATTGCATGGGATAAAGTCAACGAAAACCTATTGCAGCTAAATTGGGACATGACCCTGGAAAACAAAGATGTTAATGGTACACAAGAGACATTACTATCTACGCTCCTCCAAGTATGCAAGAACTGGATACCACCAAAGAAAACATCTGGATCAACTAGAACCAAAGCATACCACAGACCAGAAAAATACTCATGAGAAGAAGGGCATCTGTACGAAAACAACTCAACATTCAATATCCAAAGAAAAGCAAAACTAGAACTAGAAATAACAGAAACTGAGAGAAAAATAAAAGACTCTTATGATGATCAACGAAAGAGGAAAGAAACCAAGGCTATGACAAAAATCAAGAGTAATCCCAAGTATTTCATCTCATATACAAAAAGGTACTCCAGAACTGAATATCAAATTAGGCCTCTGCCCACATGAAATATGCCACATTCTTGCTAACCAATATGATGCAGTCTGCAGTAAACTGGACAAAACAAAGACCATCCATGACCCATAACTTTTCTTCAGGACTGTCCCAGCCAGACAACAGCAACATACCCTGACTGACTTTAGCTTCAGTGAGGAGGATGTCATCAAGGCAGTTGATGAGTTAGAGTCATGTTCAGCACCAGGTCTGGATGGAGTCCAAACAGTATTGCTAAAGAAATGTAAAGACGCTCTTGCACGACCCTTATACCTTTTCTGGTGCAGATTACTGGACACAGGGAACTGAAAAGAGCCACAATAACACCAATACACAAAGGGGGAGAAACAGGTCTTTCCATAAACTATCGTCCGGTGGCTTTAACACCCCACATAATCAAAATATTTGAAAAGATTGTAAGGAATCATACTGTTGATTACCTAGACGACCAGAAACTAATGAACAAAAGTCAACATGGTTTTCGAAAAGGGAGGTCATGTCTCTCTCAGCTATTACAACATCACAATCACCTACTAAACCAACTGGCAGCAAGCAATAATATGGATGTGGTATTCCTTGATGATCCCAAGGCCTTTGACAAGGTTGATCATGGAATACTCCTCCACAAGCTGAGAACCCTGGGAATCTCTGGTAATCTTGGCATCTGGCTGCATGACTTCTTGTCCTCCAGAAGCCAGACTGTCAAAGCAAATGGAGCATCATCCTCAGAAAGACCAGTAGTTAGCGGGGCCACTTCTTTTCTAGTACTGATGATTGACACTGATGAAGAAATTCAACACTCAACACTAGTATCATTTGCTGATGATACAAACATTAGTAAAAATGATAGATCGCTAGGGGATGTGAAGGAACTGCACGAGGATCTGAATACTGTATATAGGTGGGCAAGGAAAAACAACATGGTCTTTAACAATGATAAATTTGAGCTACTAAGATGTGGTCCCCTGGAAAATCTAAAAAGCTCAACAGATATCTGCACTGAAGATGGACAGGCCATAAGTACCAGCAGTGAAGTCAAATGCCTGGGAGTTTATCTTAGTGAAGATGGCAAATTTCAGTGCCACATTCAGGAAACAGTAAAGAAAACAAAGTAGCTGGGTGAATACTAAGAACTTTCCATACAAGAGAAGGGTAATGCCTTGTGACCCTATGGAAGGCTCTTGTCCAACCAATCGTAGATTAATGCAACCAGCTCTGGTCGCAGACATTGAAGTCCCAGAATCTGTCCAGCGTTTCTTCACATGCAAGATCAGGGGAATGAAATCATTTGACTACTGGAGCAGGCTAAAATCCCTGAAAATTTACTCTCTACAGAGAAAGAGAGAGATATATATTGCCATCTATGTCTGGAAGATCCTGGAGGAACTAGTTCTGAATCCATCAGAATCAACAGGAATAGTTCTACATCCAAGTGACCGTGCTGGACGGCAGTGTACACGAACAGCATTACCCAGCCAGGCACCACACAAGGTTAAAACCTTCTTAGGATACAGGTTCAACATAAATGGACCAAAAATCTTTAACAGTCTCCCCGAAGAACTGAGAGATAAAAAGGGCTGCTTGGTAGAAGTCGTCAAGAGAGCTCTGGACAGTGTCCTGACAGATACCAGACGAACCTCCTGTCCTGGGTTACACCCAACTCTGCAGGGCAGCCTCAAACTCTATCCTGTACCAGCTGGACACCAAACAAAGTGACACAGGACTCGGTCGCAGTGGTGGACCACCACGACTGTGAGGCCTCGGCCTCTAGACTTCTTCAAGTAATTCATTTCTGCAACATTCACGGCCTTTTCTCTAACTTTCGGTCTGTTGAACGCCATCTCTCCTCCTCAAAACCTCACCTGCTCTTCCTTACCGAGACTCAGCTCTCTGAGGCAACTGATAGCAAACCCTTTTCTGTGTCCTCCTACGTTCTCTATACTCATTTCAAAGCCAAAGATGGTTGTTGTGTATATGTAAGCAACGATATATCTTGCTCTCGTGTTCCTGAATTTGATTCTTCTGAATTCTCTACTCTCTGGCTTCAGCTTTCCTGTCATTCTCTGATTAAATACATCTGCACTGTTTACTTATCCCCTAATTCTACTGACTATGAAAAATTCTTTGACTATCTTACTTCTACTATGTAACACATTCTATCCATTTCACCTTTCTCTGAAATCTCCATTCTAGGAGATTTCAATGTTCATCACCATCTTAGGCTCTCCTCTCTTTTTACTGATCCACCTGGTGAACAAGCCTACATGTTTTCTATCCTTAATGATGGGGTCAGTTCGGGATCTGGTTGTTTTCGCGATAAAGGGCCTTTGGGGTCCAGTGGACCCCACTTTACCTAACCTGTGATTATTTTCCCATATACATATCTTCCATACATTTTTTTTTTTTTTTTTTATGACGTGCTTGTCTTACTGCTTACAGAAACATTGGCCATTACTGTACAGCATGCAATGATAGAACACTGGTGGAACATGTCAGTGTTGGTATGGCAGCCACTAATTTCAGATGGTATAAAATTTGTCAATGTTTTTTCATTTAATTTTTCATAAAATATTTCGTCACTTATATTTCCATACATTTTGCACAAAATTGAAGGAAAAGGCCTACAGAAGCTGTGTAAAAGCGATTGTTTCAATAAAGTTGTTGTAAGTATTTTTGACGATTTTTTAAAGATTGGGGTCTGACAGACTCCACATTACCTAAGTAAGGATAAAATTATAGGTTTACCTGAGAAGGGTTAATAATAGCCAGCTCAATCCTGCATCATCCTTGAACATGCTTGGGGTTTCATTTACTCCGGACTTATCTTGGAAAGATCATATGAGGTGCTCTGAGCCAGAGGGGCGACCGTGTATTTTGCTTATTTTCGGTAATTTGTTGTTAAACTTGACATGGCTAATTATATAATGGTAAAATTATACTTGTACGCATTTTATTGTTTAGCTTGAAAGTGCTAGCCAAGACGATTAAAATGGTGGTAAACATGACATGTTTAAAGTATATTACAGTTTGGTAATTAGATGTCAAAGCAAATCAGCAAAATGCACGGGCGCCCCTCTGGCTCGGAGCGTCTCATATTACATCTCATAAAATTTGCTTCCGAGAGATTAGGTGTGCTACGCCGACTCCATACCTTCTTTACCCCGGCACAACTGTTGACCTTTTACTGTACACGGGTTTTATTCGCCCCTGTGTAGAGTACAACTCTCCTGTGTGGGAAGGCTCCCCACATACAGCTCTCCTCAATAGGGTGGAATCAAAGGCTTTTCGTCTCATTAACTCTCCTCCTCTTACTGTCTCCCTTCAACCTCTGTCTCTTCGTTGCACTGTTGCATCTTTATCTCTCTTCTATCGCTACTTCAATGGTCGTTGTTCCTCTGAACTGTCTGCTTGCAGCCCTCCACCTCTACGCAGAGCTGGAAATAGCGCCGCTATTAGTAGTGATGGTGGTAACGCCATTACTTTTTTTTTAGCCAGTAGCGGAACTGAGAGCGCCGCTACTTTTTGGCCGTACTCACGCGTTACCGCGCTCCTCGCTACTCACGCGAAGAATACAGGTCCGGAGTCAGTGAGTACATACAGATATGCCGACGGTTTGGTTGTATTTATTAATGACGAAAAATAATACTTTCGTCAATTCTGTCAGTTAAGGATATCAGCTAGATGTAGGCAATGCTAACACACACACACACACCCACACACACCCACACCTCTATCCCCGTCTCTAACTCCCGCTCTCTCCCTCACTCTTTCAGACTAATTCTTACTCACTACGTTATTATTTCGTAACAGTATGTTACTTTCAGTTTAGGGTAATGGAAAAAACATTGCTATTATATAGCCTTTAAAAGAAAGCCCCTGTTCATTTTTACATTCGTTTTCGTACGTATCTTAAATAGGTATCATTGAAAATATAATACAGCTATGTAATATGCAACAATGGTAGGCCACCTTTTTTTGCCTTTTATTTACGTATGTTACTTTCAGTAGGTATACTATGTAACAATGTAAAAGTACATTTGTTACATTATACAGTAACTAGCTTTTTCCTGTACCTTCGGCTCTAAGCTTCATTAAAGTGACACCGACATGTTTTTTTTTTTTTTTTTTTTCGGTATAAGTATATACTGATATTACTGGTACACAACATAATCACTCAGACTGACTAATATTATCAAAACAGTATATAGTGTTTTGCTATATCACAGATTTTTGTTAACCTTTCCTTCGTGTACCTTTTTCTTATCCAAAGTAGCGGGAGCGCCGCTACATTTCCTATCATGTAGCGAAACCAGTAACGCCACTACTTTTTCGACCTAATAACGGGAATGGGAGCGCCGCTACTTTTTATTAGCAGGTTCCCAGCATTGCCTCTACGACGGGCGCGTAGCATCCGTCTAGCAACAAACTCTCATCCCTTTTCTGTCCAGCTATCTAATGCAAGAGTTAACCGTTACTCCCAGACTTTCATTTAAGCAACAAGTCAACTCTGGAACTGTCCCCCTCTGTCTGTATTTACTATTTTCTATGATCTCCACTCTTTCAAACGCAATGTGTTCAGGCATCTCGAAATGAATGGATCTTGAATTTGACTCTTTTGTATTTTTTTTTTCTTGGAAGGAACAGTTTGCGGGCTTCTGGCCTTTGGTTCCTTCTTCCTTGCATAAAAAAAAGTAATAATGTATTTTTTTTTTTTTGTATATATCTGCAGCAAAAATATCACTTACCCAACTACAGTAATATTTGTTTAGGCTGCTAACACTTTATGGAACGCATGCATAATACAAACGTGTATGTGCCCGTATGTACTGTATATGTTCACATTATTTGTCTCTTAATGATTTGTGAAAGTAACAATACAAACAGTTTAGGGAACGAATACATAAAGATATTAAATTATACCAATGTATATTATGTCTATCTGTACAGTAATCAGCACCAACCAACTACCTCAAAGAAGACATACATAGAAAAGTATCATACGCATATGCATATACCAGTACTATTAAGAACATTAACATATCTACCTAACTATAAATGTACACAACAAATTCCTCGAGAAACAATTGTATAAAAGATGACTGTATATTTGCATACCCGCATGGTCACCGTTACTCCCCACTCCAGCTCGGTTTATCTTTGGACCTTCAATTCAGTGCTCGCTAGCCTTGGAGATTTCGTACCATTCTTTCCTCGGAGAATTATTCAGGTTATTACTAATTAATTTTCTCTGACGTGTTTCTGATGCAAACTATATCGATATTCAAAAAGACGTAAGCAGCTTACAAAAGAATATTCAGGATAAATAAGCAAAATACATAGGAATGGAAAAAGTGTTTATCACCCATGACGCCGGTAGTGTTCAAGGGCATGGACCCGTTGACACCCAGCCTGATTCGCAAAAGAGACAGGTTTCACCTCGGTTTCGTAACTCGGATTTGTGTCTGCAAGAACAAGAAGAGACATGGGAAACCTCTGCACTCACAGTTCTGTGCCATACCTTTAAAAACTATATTTACTTACACAGTTATTATTTTTAATTCATTTGATAACAAGATACATGTGAGGTGTACTCGAATGCATTCTCTTTCTTGTCTGTTCTGGAAAAAAAAAAAAATAATGATCACGACAGGGAGACGATTTTTAAGTTTATTAGTGAATCAGAGCGTATATTTACAAAGCTATACATAGTTCCTGTAATAACTAAGATTTTTTTTTCCTTACCAGTATTATAGAGGAACAGAAAAAAAAGTATATTGTGCAGTCGTTTTTCCTTGCCCCTCCAGCAAAACTAAAACTCAGCAACGTGAAGGACTTGATTATAAATTGATTTTTAAATTCAGGTACAGAGGTTTTAAGGATCATGAGAGCTGCTGGTGCTTAGTTTCTTGTTCCTTTCATTATTGTGCTGGAGAAATTATTAACTCAAAACACACCCGTAATGGTATTCATACAACGCCAGACCTTACAAAGTGCATAACCCCCACCCTGCCCCACCACCCACAATCATTTCAGACTATCCTGCCTACCACTCTTCACCCATTCTATACCTCTGTTACCCCCGTCCACATCTACAACGAACTTCTAAGAGAGTCATACCACCGGTAACGTCGCCCTTCACACAAAACCCATCTTCTTTTTGTGTACTCCTCCCACCTTGCACCAACACCACCACAATCTCAACCCATTCAACCCAATCACATACGTACTTCAACCCACCTATCACTATTCTTATGTGATAATCTGAATACCATCAGAATTATTGTTTCGACCATTACCCAACTGAAAATGGTACTAAAAACTTTCCTGGTCGTCTCCCGTCACGAATCATCAAACCAAACCATACCACACATTGAAATTTTATGTTGTCTCTGTGTGCTATATGCATGTATGATCATAAGATTATCTGTCTATCTATCTATCTATCTATCTACCTATCTATCTATCTAAGATTCTCTCTCTCTCTCTCTCTCTCTCTCTCTCTCTCTCTCTCTCTAGTACAGGCAAACTGACAGATAGATTGTTTAACTGATAGTATCTCTATTTAAAATATCTAACTCTTTGTGCCATGTTGGTGCAGCTTTTCTGCGTATTAATGTGTAGTCGGGCTGTTCCGTTACAGAAATGCTGGTTGAGGCTGTGCTACTGATATTGTTGCTGCTGCTGTGGTGGCACATTGACACGCCGGGGAAGAAGAGGCCTCCGGGTTAGTACTATTAATATTCTCGGGTTCCTTTATTCCCTCTCGCCTGAATTAAGTAGTCAGGTGTTTGGTAGACAGCATTGCTAGAGTTATCCTGAACATAGGAAGGTCAATGGGGACAATATTAAAACTCACCTCTGACGTATTTTCAGATCATCATAACAGTTTGCATTTAGGCTAGCCGACATAAAATACCCGGGGCTGTCCCAGCCATTAAGAGTTAATGGTGACAATGTATAGAATATCAGGTTCCTCTAACAACCCCAGAGTCGTGCGCCGCGACTATATTGGTTCATAAATTTCTTGCTTCTGTCTTTACAAATTTCTTGCTGGTGCCCTCTTAAAAGTCTTGCTGGTGCTCTCTTAAATTTCTTGCTGGTGCCCTCTTAAAAGTCTTGTTGGTGCCCTCTTAAATTTCTTGCTGGTGCCCTCTTAAAAATCTTGTTAATGCCCTCTTATATTTCTTGCTAATACCCTTTTTAATTTATTGATAAAGCCCTCATGAAATTCTTCCTAGTGCCTTCACTGAATTTCTTGTTAGTGCCTAAATAAATTCCTTGCTAGTACTCTGACGAATTTCTTTATAGCGCCCTCCAAAATTTCATGCTAGAGTCCACAGACATTTCGCACTAGTGACTTCAAAAATTTCTTGGTACTGCCCTCTTAAATTTCTTGCCAGTGCCCTCATAAATTCGTGCTTATTCTATCATAAATTTTATTCATAAAGGTTTGGTTATTGCTCCCTTAAATTTCTTACTAGTGCCGATTTAGGCTCGTGATAGCGTCATCTGAAATGTCTTGCAAGTTCTCCCTTAAAATTCTCGCAAGTTTTCCCTACAGTTTTTTGCAGGTGCCCCCTAATTTTATGCTAGCATCCTCATAAATGCCTAGTTAGTTCACTTGAAAATTTCTTACTAGAGTCCAATGAAATTTCTTGCTCATTACCTCTGAAATTTCTCCTTTCCCAAAGTTTCCCTCTCTGACCACCGCAGGACAAGCATGGGTTCGTGTGAGATCGTTCTACTATGTGACTACAAGCTCATCAAAGTGGCATTCCTCAAGTTAGAGTTCGCTGACAGACCAGCATGGAAGACAATGCATTTTATGACGGATGGTCGCCCGTCTGGTGAGTAATGAGGGCTTAGTATGTTTATACTGTTAATGTTGGCCAGTGGGTGCTTTTTGTGTCTTTCCTAACATTAATTTCTTCCTATAGCTCAGGCATTGCTTTAAAGAATACTTTGTTTTGTAAGTGCCAAGAACCGCCGGAAACGAGTTATTTATCTCACCCTGTTGCACATTACTAGGACATAAAAATCACCCCCACACAGATCTTTACACAGTGGGAACCATTTGCCAGTGAAAGGATATTATAGGAAATAGGTGGTTAATATAGAAAAATATCTTCCATGTAAAATTAAAGCGGTGGTTCTGGAGCTAATTCTCAAAGTGCTGACAGGTTATCTGGCGGTAGCAAGACTAAAATAAAGCAAGTACAAAAGTACTAGATAGACGTGGGACTATCAGGGCCGGATTATGGCCGTCGCTGAAGTCTACGAGAATGAAGTATGCCTTGCGTCCGAAAAGCATTTGGGGCGTGACTGCCTGAACTGACCGCTTCAGGAGATGTTCCCACATAAAGGGGAAAAAAAAAAAAGAAACGAAGAAAGAGAACTTCTTGGAGTTCATAGGATTATGCACAAAAGGTGAAAAAAAAAAAAAACACGAATATATGCACCACGAGGACAGTCGTTTATTTTTAGAGTCGTTAGGAGAACAATAAAACATCCTGTGTTGCTGCCAGAATAATAAGAACTCCTTTGTCCTTGTGTTTTATCCAGAGAGATGTATAAATATATACATACAAAGACTGTGTGTGTGTGTGTGTGTGTGTGTGTGTGTGTGTGTGTGTGTGTGTGTGTGATTTTTGGCTTCAGGTGAGCGTATTACAAATGCTTGATTATTTCATTAAGCCTTGTGGCTATGCAGAGTAGGTTATCACCGTGGGCGTTTGTGGGCTACGGATGTAATATTTTACCTAGAAGGCTTCATTTATGGAGTAAAATTTTGCATTGGTGGTGTCAACATATAAATTTTTCCGCAGTTTTAATAATTACTGAGGCTTCTCTTAGCAGTGATGTTGCAGAGAGATTCGTTACTGTACAGACGACACAAAAAGTTATGTTCCTGGTCTAATCATATAACGAACCTCCCACGGCTGACAATAACAGACGGTAGACCGAAGATCGGCGAGAGTTTTGTACTGGCATGAAGAAAGATAAATATTATTATTATTATTATTATTATTATAAGCATTATTCCGCGCTCAAAGATCCCTTAGCTCTCCCACCGTGCTAAGGAATCTTTGTATGCGGCATGTATTAGGAAAGTAATGCTGTATGGTATAAGACCTGGGCAGTAAAGGAATATGATATTCACAGACTCAGACTTACAGAAATGACAGTGATTAGATGGATGTGAAGTGCATCCTTGAAAGTGAGGTCTGGGGGTGTAGGTTTACGGCTGACGAGTTGGGAGGAAGGATGGGATTAGGCCGTACTGATATTGTGATGAGGAGGGGTAGATTGAGATGGTTTTGGCATGTGGAGAGGATGGAGGATGACAACTGGGTGAGGAAAGTGAAAAGTGTGAACGTCAGGGTAGGGATGAGACAGGCAGACCGAAAAAGATGTGGGACGAGATCGTAGAGTGACATCAGGGATAACGGACTGATTAGGGAGACTGCCAGAGATCGAGCTGCGTGGAGTGCAGCTAATAGGTGACCAAGGTCTGTGCTTGCGTGCATGTTGGAGCATTTATAAATTATATGATATGATATTATTATTATTATTATTATTATTATTATTACTATTACTGTTATTATTATTATCATTATTATTATTATTATTATTATTATTATTACTATTACTATTATTATTATTATTATTATTATTATTATTATTATTACTATTATTATTATTACTATTATTATTTTATTATTATTATTATTATTATTATTATTATTATCATTATTTTCTTTCCTACATTCTTTCCTCATTCTTCTGCCTACGGGTGACTTTACACTCTTCTGTCTTTCCTTCATTCTTTCCTCTTCCTTCTGCCTATGGGTGACTGCGGTGAGTGACAAGCCAAATGGTTTCCTGTACAGTCACCAACAAAAGTCGTGTCCTTGTTTCAAACCCCGTAAATGTGCGAGCAGGTTTGTCGAAGTTGAATGGGGGCTGACGCGTATCTGGGAACAGTGTCAGTGGGGACAGGGGGAGTGGGGATGGACGGGGTGGTTCGGTAGTGGGGTGTTGTATGCTGCAGTCGTCATGTCATTGTGTAGCTTTTCCTGCTCTTGGCTTTGACTGTTTTATACAAACAATAGAGATAGAATGGGTTAATGAAAACTAAAATATATTACCACATGCTAAAGTAAACATGCAGCTTTCAAAAAAATCTAGTTGAGCTGCGACAGGGAGAGTCCTACTGCCCTTTCCGAACACTTTCCGTCCACCATAATACTGCCTTGATTCCCACCAACTGACTCCCTTTCCTTAGGCAGCTGTATAGCACATAGTCAAGAGAACATTACGACATAACAAGAAAACAAAGAAAACTGCCTTGTCTGTTCACATGTCTGTAATATGAGACGATGTAGCAGAACGTTATTTTGTGGTGACATCTGGAACTTTTACAGTAGCTAAGTGTCAGACCACTTATTAACCAGAAACAATGGAGGTTGGTGTTGGTGGGGAGTCTAAACTCGGATATAGACCCAGTATATTTTTGTTATATTAAGAAAATGAAGACAAAGGATTATATATATTACAAAAACACGTCCGCCCCATGTATCTAATGATTTGACTATGAACAATAACAAGGAGAGGTAACTGTTTGTTATAAGTTGTTTACTTATTCCTTTTTGGTTCAAATTACTGGGGGAAGACTTGTATCTATCTATCTATATATGTGTGTGTGTGTGTGTGTGTGTGTGTGTGTGTGTGTGTGTGTGTGTGTGTGTGTGCTGAACTTTATGAAAAATACACGCTGTTTTACTTAAGAATGCATGAGTAACATACAGTATTTTGGACCAAAATGTCACAATTTGACATAGGTTTTGTCTCTGCACTAGTAGAGAATGTGAAGGTGGATGGAATAGTTGGTGAGTGGGGTATGCCTGCTGAGATACGTGCGTTAGTGGACATCTGTTCTGCAAGGGGGTTGGTGATAACCAATACCCTCTTCAAGCAGAAAATGATCCACAGGTATACGTGGCGAGTGATGAGAAGGGTGGGTGGTGAACTGAATGAAAGGAAGGCAATGATTGATTATGTGTGTGTGGATGAAAGGATTCAAAGATGTGTAATGGATGCAAGAGCTTATAGAGGTTGGGGGAGTGGACTTTCTGACCACTACTTGGTGGTGGCCAGAATCAAGATCCAAATAAAGTGGAAAAATAGAAGAAGGGAAGGACTGGAAGAAGGAGTATTTGCAAGGAGAGTGGAAAGGTTACAAGAGGATGAGAAAAAGGCAGAATATAAGAGAGAAGTGGAGGAACGATTGAGCAAATATGAATTGGAGCAGATGGGGGACGTGGAAGGTGTGTGCAGGATATTCACAGAAGAAATATGTGCAGCATGTGATGTGGTGTGTGGGATGAAGAGAAGACGGAGGGGGCTGCAAGGAACAGCGTGGTGGAATGAAGAGGTGAGACAGGCTGTGGCACAAAAGAAGAAAGCATACAATGAATGGATGAGAAATAGGGACGTGGAAGAAGTTGAGAGGCGGAAGAGAGAGTCATATGTAGAAAGAAAGAGAGAGGTGAAAAGATTAGTAAGAGAGAGTAAGAAGAGAGTGGATGAGGAATTTGGAAGGAATTTGAGTGTAAAGTGGAGGGACTGTAAGAAAATGTTCTGGAAAGAGGTGAAGAGAGTAAGACAGGGTGGAATTGAAGTTAGCAGAGGAGTGAAAGATAAAAATGGTAGATTACTAGTGGAGAAGGGAGAAAAAGTGAGCAGATGGAGAGAACACTACCCTTTAAATGCGGATCGTCGTGTTTGCGATGCTCGGCGAAAAGGACATAACGGCGGAGCGTCGCATTTGCGATTCTAGTAAATTTTGAATAACCGCGGGCAAGCAAGCTTCAGCTGGTATTGTCTATCAGTACCACCGCCCTTTAGCTACAATTAGCATACTTTACCTTTGTACTACTGACCTCCGTTGTTGCCAAGTATCGTGTTTTCCCCCCCTCCCCCACCACCACGGCCCGGCCAGCCTGGCTGTGATACATGGCAGTGCTCTGACTGCTCAGAAGTGTAAATCTGCACTATCCTGTCACAAGCAGTTTATGCTAATAAGAAACGCTTGTTTCCCCAGTTGTAACACTAGCTTTTTTTCGCACGGTTTGCCCCTGTTTAGCGTCAGTTTACCGCAGGCTTTCAAAGTGACATTATGGCGAGTTCTAGCTCTTCCGAGTCAGTGCAAGCGGCCGACAGGAACGAGAATAAAGTGACGGGCGTAAGGCAGAATAAAAAGCGTACCACGGTGATCTTTTGGGAAGTAATATGATTGAAAATAATGTAGTATACATGTTTTTAGCTGTGAAAATGGAAATGTTTGTTGAGTGATGGGAAGACCGCCGCCGCACTGCATGTCGGCCATACGCTCCATTGATTTTAGCCTTATTTTCAGTGCTTATTGTACAAATACGGATTCCAAACTACCTTTACGTTATAGTATAAAGTTTACTGTGACAGAATGAGGCTGTGGTAGAGGGGAAACCAGGTTGCTGGAGGTGTGAAAGTGAAGATTTGGTTACCCAACTTTGCAAGTCTCCACAAGTCCTTGGGTAGTCCATGATGGCTCAACACCTGTCTCTGGAGAAAGCTGAATGTAAGTACTATCTGCCATACCAAGTATAATGTTCTAGGGTTAATCTCTGATTTTTGGCTAATATTTTCCTACAGGTACTCAGACCGCGATACAACCCCGCCACTCGGGGGAGGTCGACTGTTCACGGCCGCGTTTAAAGGGTTAAGGAATTGTTGAACATAGAGGATGAAAGTAATGCAAGTATAAGTGGCTGGGGAATGGCTGGGAGAAGAAGGGAGGTGAGAAGACAGGCAGAAATGGAGTTCCTGCAGAGCAGCGGTGATGGCAGCAACACCTGTACTCCCAGTGACCCCTTCTACACCCGCCTCGGCTTTCGACCCATTGAGGGGGGGCCACCACAGGCAGGGAGCAGTTGCCACGAGCGGGAACCATCACTGGGACAGTGACGTGGTACAATGTGAAGGTGGGGTACGGATTTACAAGGCTCCAGGACACCAGCGCCGATGTATTCATGCACCGCCTTGGGATCGTTGCTCCCACTTCACAACGCCTTCAGCGCTCGTTAGGTGAGAGCTAGACGGTTGTGTTCACTCTCCACCAGACACCGAAGGGTCCTGAGGCTATGGATGTTACCGGGCCGTGGGGTGCACCCGTGCAGGGCTCTGCCCATGCACAGCGGCACCCCTCGACCCAGGGACGCCGGCCCAGGGATCGTCAATGTACTGGGGAGATTGACACTATCATCACTATGTGCATCGTGATGGCGAGGGCGTTCTGTGATGGTGACAAGGATGCGTTGCTTGTTCTCCTTCCCCAGATCTTCGAGGAGAATGGCCTTCCGCGCCTTGTCATCCCTCAGAGCTTCACCCGTGGTGCACAGTCAGCCCCTCATTGGGAGCGTCGTGCGCCAAAGCTGCAGCCTTCCCAACCCCACACAACACCGCGGAAAAGGCTGCAGCTCGATGCTCCTGCACAGGACGACTGCCTCCATCACTACCACTCCTGCTCAGCCCATGGAGACCTCGATCGAGACTGAGGATGCCCCAGCTCCACCAATGGAAGTCATCCTCAACCACGGGGATCCTCCTCCCTCCCCTTCACAGTGTGCAGCCGACCAGCCGGACCACCAAACCACCACAGAGCCCTGTGCTTCTCCACCAACACCCAGGAGAGCACAGAGGAAGCGCAAGGCAACTGAGACTTATACCTCCCCGACAGCCATTACACCAGAGACAGAAAAGCCTGCTACTGACGTCGATCCCACGACCATACACACCGACAAGATCGATGAATATCTCATGGAAAACACCGACGAAATAGTTAACACCGTCTTAAGGAATCTTCGCCTCAGCAAGAACATGGATTTATTCAACAGTTTAACGAAGCAGTTTCCTCTGGACCACCGATAATCAGCCCAACCCCCCGACCGGGCTAATGTATGGCCCGGCCTGGACTACAGGTGCAGGATATCTTTGAATGAACGGAAGAAATCAGTAGGATAGAAGTTGTGGAAGCAATGAAGAAAGTTAAATTGGGGAAAGCCCCAGGAATTGATGGAGTGTGTGGAGAAATGCTGAAGCATGAGGGAGAGATAGTAGTAGAATGGATGTGGAAGATGTGCAGATTGGCCTGAGAGGAAGGTAGAGTCCCGGAGGATTGGAAGTCAGGTATAATTATTCCCTTGTACAAAGGAAAAGGGGAAAAGAAGTGTGTGGTAATCATAGGGGCATTTGTCTTCTTAGTATAATAGGAAAAGTGTATGGTAGCATACTTATTGACAGAGTTAGAGAGAGAACAGTGGAATTAGTGAGAAGAACAGGGAGGCTTTAGGAAGGGAAGAGGTTGTGTAGATCAGATATTCGTTGTTAGATCTTTAGTGGAAAAGTTTCTAGAGAAGGGAAAGAAGTTTTATGCAGCTTTCATGGATTTGGAGAAAGCATATGACAGGGTCGATAGACAAGGATTGTGGAAAGTATTAAGAATATGTGGAGTAGATGGGAAGTTGTTGAATGCTGTGAAGAGTATATATGATGGTGCTAAGGCTGCAGTGCGTTGGATGGTGAACTGAGTGAATTTTTCTCTTTGAAGATTGGGTTGAAACAAGGTTGTGTCGTGTCTCCATTGTTATTCAATCTGTATATGGATTGGGTTATAATAGAGATATAAGGTAGGGCAGTGGATGTTGGAGCGGTCCTGGTGAGAGAGGGCAGTGTTTGGACACTCCCTGTACTGTTGTCTGCAGATGATACTGTGTTGTTAAGTGAAGACGAAGGGGAGCTGGAAGGTTTGGTGGATGAGTTTGGGAGAGTGTGTAAGAAACTGAATCTAAGGGTGAATGTACTGTAGGGAAAAGTAAAGTGATGGTCTTCGAGAGAAATGAAGTCGGTGACCGTACAGTGAGATTGGATGGAGAATGTGAGTGCGTTTAAGTACTTGGGTAGTGTGATGAGTAAAGATGGAAGTTTTGAGGGTGAAGTGCTTGAAAGGTGTAACAGGGAAGAAAGGTTGCTGGTTCCCTGAAAGCAGTGATTAGAAACTAGGAAGTGAGAAGAAGCTACTACATGACAGTATTGTGATACCAACTCTAATGTATGGAAGTGAAAATTGGACCTTGTTGGAGGGGCAGAAGTCATGAGTAGAGCAGTGGAAATGAGTTATTTGACAGAAGCATGTGGAGTCACATGGAGAGACAGACTGACAAATAAGGAAGTGAAGGAGTCTTGTGGTGTGGATGTAGATGTGACAGGAAGCACTGGGAGAAACACAATAAGGTGGTTTGGCCATGTGGAGAGGATTGAGAGTGAGAGACTGACGAGGAGAGTGTATGTGAGTGATGTGGAGGAGGGGAAATGATTGGAAGGCCAAGGATGAGATGGAGGGATGGAGTGGAGAGGTAGAAAGAGGGGGGATGTAAGTTGGGAGCATGGCAGTGAAATGGTGAGGGACAGAGCGACATAGATG
>NC_137032.1:6291120-6298620 GCF_032717465.1 Coenobita brevimanus
ACAATCATGGCCTAAAGAAATACTTCTTAGAAATAAATTAGGAAGAGGAACTTAGAGGACAAGATTTAAATGTTATATACAGAAAATTCTGTGAGCTTTATGAAGTAGGAGTCCAAAATTACATCCCTCAGAACAAAGAAGCAGAAACGGAAGTCATGAAATAGTTTAATAAAGAAAGTAAAAAATCAAAAGAAAAAAAGAGACTTGTTGTGGAACATATACAGAAGACACAATAGAGAGAGGGCATATAAACAACTATAAACAGGCAAGAAACAAATATATAAGAATACGGAGAGAAGCCCAAAAACAATTTGAGGAAGACATCATAAACAAAAGTAGTGATCAACCGAAGCTATTTTACAGTTACATCCGAAGCAAAACCAAAGTAAAAGATAAAATACAATCCATTACGGATGAAGGGATCCTCTATACACAAGAGATAGATATTTGTGAAACACTAAATAAGAATTTCCAATCAGTTTTTAGAGAAGAAAATAATTTTCAGAGGGATGATATGGAACATGCATGCCCAAACACATGACCAGACATACAAATATCAGAAGAAGAAATACAGGAGGAGTTAAGTAAATTAGACAAAGGAAAAGCAAATGGTCCAGACGAAATTTCATGTTGGGTGCTACATGAATGTAGAAAGGAGTAAGACCATTATCTTCAATATTCAAGGAATTCTTGGGTCAAGGTAATCGACCTGATATATGGAAGAAAACAAACATTGTTCCCTTATGCAAGAAAGGGAATAGACAAAATCCATTCAGCTACTGACCAGTATCACTAATCAGTGTTTTAAGATACTGGAAAAGCTGATGAGAAAAGTTTGGGTAAACCATCTAGAAGAACAATAAATGATAACAGAAAGGCAATTTGGTTTCAGGAAGGGAAAATCATGTGTTATTAATCTATTAAGCTACTATGACAGAGTTCCAGAAACATTACAGAAAAGACAAGGGTGGGTGGACAGTATCTGTCTAGATTTCAGGAAAGCATTTGACAGAGTACTGCACCAAAGACTTTTATGGAAACTGTACCATCAAGGAGGAATCCGAGGCAAACTGTAGTGTTGGATGCAAGATTTCCTCAGGAAAAGGGAAATGAGAACAGTACTAAGGGGAAATTACTCATCATAGAGGGAAGTGACTAGCGGAGTTCCACAGAGCTCAGTGCTTGCACCAGTTATGTTTTTAGTGTATATAAATGACATAGATAGTAACACTGGAAATGAAAGCTATCTAAATATGTTTGCTGACGATGCAAAAATACAAAGGGCAGTTACTAATGCAGACTCTTGTAAAGAGCTACAAGAAGAATTAAACTTCATGAATGGAGTAGTACATGGCAAATGGAATTCAATGTGAACAAGTGTCATGTCCGGTAAAAGTTGGAGAAGACCAGATTGGGACTAAAGTTAAGAAGTAAAACCCTACACATATCAGAAAGAGAGAATGACCTAGGTGCAATTATCAATAACAGACTACCTCCGGCTGACCACATCAGTGAGAAGGTACGGAACATGTATACACTGCATGCAAACATGAGAATAGCATTCACATACATAAATGAAGACATGCTGAGAAAGATAATAACATCATTCATCAGACGAACCCTGGAGTATGCATCAGTAGTCTGCAGTCATCTCAAAAAACACATAGATATGATTGAAAAAGTTCAAAGGGCCGCTAAAAGATGGGTACCAAGCTTAAGGGATCTAAGCTACGAAGAAAGACTAGAAAAACTGAATCTGCCAACACTACAGGAAAGAAGGAAAAGAGGAGACATGATTATGCTATATAAATGCATGTGGGAAGGAGAAAATAGACATAAATGAATATATAACCTATGGGGAAGCATCAGCAAGAGGACAAAGCAAAAAAATGCATAAAAAGAGGCGATAAAGACGTAAGGAAATTTAGCTTCCCAAACAGGGCAACTGACCAGTGGAGTGCACTACCGAATGAAACGGTGTGTGCCAAAGCAATTCATAAATTTAAGGTGTATGATGAAAATGATTTAAGACACGGGACAGTACGAGCTTGACTCATTCCTGTAAAGATACAATTAGGTAAGAGCAATTAGGTAAGAACACACACACACACACACACACACACACACACACACACACACACACACACACACACACACACACACACACACACACACACACACACACACCTGAGTTCCTGAGTAGTAGTTCAGGACTGAAGTCCTTGGCCACGTTGATGCGCCGCCCTGAGTAGTTTCTAGTTCTGGTTTGATGTAGCAGGCTGTTCCCGTCAGACGTTTGGTAATAGTGTGGTAGCGAGGGTCTGTCGGGTATTGTTCTTAGGAATTTGTCCAATCCGGTTTTGAAGTTTAGGAGAGTTCCTGCGTGTTCTCGTAGTTACTGGGAAAGACAATTATATATCCTCGGACCGTATACAGCCAGTGAAGTCTCCTTCAAGGTTTGTAAATTCCTACGTGTCTTCGCTAAACGTGGATTAGCGCATAATTTATTCTTCATGTGCTGTAAGTCGTTCTTATTTCATCTTCATTTTCCAGCTTTGGTACCATTTTATTAATATCTTCCACACGTATATTACCACATATCTCTCCCTTCTCTCCAGTGAGTACATATTTAGATGTTGCAGTCCTTCCCAGTAGTCCATGTTGTTCTATTCGGGCCGTGTACGTTCGTTGCACTGCCTCCAGTTTTCTAATTTGGCCGATATTTATGGGACTCCAGAGTTGGCAGCAGTATTCAACCAATGGTAATATCAGGGCCTTGTATAACGTTATCAACGCACGTGGTTCTCTTGTTTTAAATGCTCTAAAAATCCATCCCATATTCTTTCTGGCCTTCGCTACAATATGATCAATATGGCGATCAATGCTAACGTTATCGCTTATTATAATTCCCAGATCTCGCAACTGGTTGCTCTGGATTATGACTCCTCCTTCCGTTGTTATATAGCACTTGTCTACCATTTCCTGTTTCGAGTGTCGATATCTCAGTAACTTGAATTTCGAGCTGTTGAATACCATATTATTTATTTCTGTCCAATTATGTATCGTTTTAAGGTTATCTTGTATCCTTTTATAATCATCGTCACGTCTCACAGTGCCCAGGAGTTGACTGTCGTCTGTGAATGAGGTTGTTTTACAGTATCGCTGATATATAGGCTATGAGGAAAAGCAAGGGGCCAACCACCGACCCCTGCGCCACTTCACGTCATACTTCTTACTTCCTGGATTTGCCTCCTTCGACCACTACCAATGACTTCTATTGATAAAAATGTTCTCAGTCCACTTGTGCATCTTACCACTGATCCCAATATGTTCTAGTTTTTACAATAAGATTGAGAGGTCAACCTTGTTAAAGGCTTTTGAAAAGTCCAGATAGATGACGTCTGCCCCGTCTTCATCTTCCAAAGCACTCAAGACATCCAATCTGTGTTGAAGAAGCTGCGACACGCACGATCTTCCGCTTCTAAATCCATGTTGTCCCTTGTTATAGAGCGATTGTTCCTCCAGATATATGGCTAGTTGTTTGACAACTATCCTCTCGAATATTTTAATTACATGTGAAGTAAGAGCCACTAGTCTATAGTTTTTTGGTTCCGTTCTCGGCCCACTTTAATGGCAATGAAATTACCATTTTGGGTGATTTTAACATACACAATGTTGAATGGTTATTGCATTCTGCCCGGACTGACGACGCTGGTCTAGAATGCGAGCTGTTTGCGGAATCGTTTAATCTCACCCAGTTGGTCAAAGCAACCAACCAGAATACCTGATAATCCTGACCATAATGCCCATCTCTTGGATTTATTCTTGACAAATAATCCAGATCAATACAGGATAGAGGTACTGTCACCACTTGGATCCTCTGACCACAATCTCATCAAAGCCTCATTAGTTAACCCTCCTACACCTCCCCATTCCGAACCTGTCAGGGTGACCCGATGGCACTTTGACAGGGCAGACTGGGATGGATTTAGAAATTATCTTGCTGATGTTCCATGGCAGTCTTTCTTCTCTAGTGATCCCAATTCTACCCAGTCCCACATTTGTGACTTAATACTAGCTGGTATGGATTTATTCATACCAAGTCAACAATTCACTAAAAGATCATACTCTCCAAAATGGTTTGATGGCAATTGTGCCAGAGCAACAGCCCAAAAGTCATTAGCATATAACTCTTACTTAAAATCAAAAACACCTGAATCACTCTCCCAATTTAAAATTGCTAGAAATCATGCAAAAGCTGTATTAAATCTATCTAAATCAAACTTTCTTCAAAAGCAAGCATCGAAACTACTTAACAACCCTAATGACAATAGAATATTCTGGTCAACTCTTAATTCTTTCAATAATAACTTTAACAAGTCATCTTCCATTCCCCCACTAAAATCTTCAGATGGCAATATTACAAATGACCCACGTGGGAAAGCAGATATCTTTGCTAGTACCTTTGCAAGAAACTCTACCATAGATGATACCAGCCAGAATGTCTCAGTACAGGAACTTGATTCTCCCGAAATTGCCCCACTTAAAATACAGACAAGATTTGTAAAATCCATCCTAGACAATTTACCTACCAACAAAGCTCCAGGCCCAGATGGTATTCCGCCAATTGTTTTGAAAAAGTGTTCCCCTGAACTTGCCTCTGTCCTAGCTAAATTATTCAGACTATGCATACGTACTTCTTTATTCCCAAATTCATGGAAAGAAGCCAATATCCATCCAGTTCCGAAGAAAGGAAGTTCGTCTGACCCCTCCAATTACAGACCAATAGCTATCACATCTTCTCTTGGTAAGGTATTTGAAACTTTAATTAATAAGCATATTGTTAAACATCTTGAATCCAACAATTTAATTAATGATAGACAATACGGTTTTCGCCACAAAAGATCCACCATTGACATACTCAATCTCTTAACTCATACCATCCATCAATCAATTGATCTTTTTGGAGAAACTCATGCAGTAGCTCTTGATATCTCTAAAGCTTTCGACAGAGTATGGCACCGTTCCCTGCTGTCCAAACTCCCTTGCTATGGACTAACGTCTTTTGTTCCTTTGATTTCTTCTTATCTTAGTGACAGGAAAATAAGAGTAAAAGTAGATGATGTATATTCGAATTTCCACTCAATTAACGCCGGCGTGCCGCAGGGATCAGTTCTGGCGCCAACCCTATTTCTGGTTCATATTAATGATCTCTTATCTGTCACTCACAATCCCATTCACTCATATGCAGATGACTCAACACTACATAGTTCATTCACACTCAGACATCCATTTACAAAGTCTAATATCTCTACCTCTCAACTCAGTACAGCCATCTCCATAAATCAAGATCTATCTAAAATCAGTGAATGGGGACAAAACAACCTTGTCTCTTTTAATGCTAGTAAAACTAAATATATACAGTTTACTAATAGACAGATATTGCCAGATTCGTACATTACCTTCAGTGCTACTAATATTCCCATCTCCAAAAGTATTGAAATTTTTGGTGTCTCACTTAACAGTGCCCTCAGCTGGACCTCTCATGTCAGATCACTTGCTAAAACCGCCTCAAAGAAACTTGGATTATTGTACAGAGTCCGTAACTTCTTCGCCGATGATCAGTTAGCTATAATTTATAAGAGTCATGTGCGCTCTCAGCTTGAATATTGCTCACCCTTGTGGAATGGTTGTGGAGAGGTTGCATTAAGACAACTAGACAAAATTCAGAATAAAGCTGTTAGAACCATTAACAACCCTGCCATTGCATATAAACTACCTCCCCTTCAAGTAAGAAGGAATGTTGCCTCCCTTGCATTATTTTACAGATATTTTTTTGGCAAGTGCTCAGACGAAGTTGCGTCCATGGTGCCACCTCTCCATGCCTTCCCTCGTGCTACACGGGCATCTGGTAGCGCTCATGACTGGAATGTCACTCAACCATATTGCAGAACTTCTGCCTACCAGAATTCTTTCATTCCTCGAACTGCATCTCTCTGGAACTCGCTTCCCCAGAGTTGTTTTCCTCCAAATTTCAACCTACAACTGTTCAAGTCTAACTGTTACAGATATTTTATGAACAGAGGACACCAGTAATCTTGTGTATGGATTATTTTTTTTTCTCCATTTGTTTTTCCTTCCTCCGTTCTGTTATTTATAAAAAAAAAAAAAAAAAAAAAAGATGGGTGAGATTTGGCTGTGTTTTAGAAGGCTAGGTATTTCACCAGTATCCAGCGACTTTCTTCATAGCAAGTGCAGCGGCTTGGATATAGTGGAGGCACACTGTCTGATGAATACTGCCTGTATACGATCCGGTCCTGCAGCGGCGTGTGTATTGATCTCTCGTATGGATGTCTCTGTATCCAACCTGTCGAACTCTATATTACTCAACAGTGATTCTGCGGGCGGTGTTGTTGGATGCCATTGATTCGCTGTACTTAGCTTTGGTGTACTAAATGCAGACACACATTGGTGGTTGAGAGTTTCGCTTTTTTCTTGTGGACCACTGGTAATTTATATATCCATTGTACTTGAGTGGACCTGTGGTTGTGCACATGCTTGCCTTTTTCTTGGGATACTTGAAAAAGTATTTTGGGTTCTTGTGAATGGTAGCCACAACTCTCTGTTCGTCAGTTTTTGCCTCTTCCTCGTACGACTGCACGAGATCTCCTTCGATACGTGTTACTTTTTGCTTTATCTTATTTTCTTGTTCAGTTTCCACTAATCGTTTATTCAGTTTTGTCCTCTTCCTCATGAGTATTTTCCTCCTTCTTGGAACTGTGTAGCCTCGTGGTTACCTCTTACTTGGGATGTACGCTATACATATGTTCAGAAGCCTGGAACAAAAATATTGGTACATACATCTCGGTGCTTGTCTGTCCTTTCATCTCTCCATGCCAATCTGTATTGGATATCTCCTTGTTGATGGTTTTCCAATGTACATCATCATGGAAAAGATTTAATGATTGGAAGTCTTTTGTGTTCACCGTGTTTTTTGTTTTTTTTGTTTTTTTTTTGTTCCCTACTTGCTAAGTTGTTTCGGTCATCATAAGCCGGTGATCTGAGACATCTGTCTCCTCGAGCCTTACGTTGCTTATAATTTCTTCAGCATTGGTGAGGAATATATCCAAAATATTGTTTCTTCTTGTTGCTAAATGCATTATCTGCCTCAGAATTAAGTCTTCCATCATTTTGAACAGCTTAGTAGCTTGTGATCGATCTTCTGATGTTCCTCCATACATCGTTGACTCATTCCATTGTATATGGCAAATTGAAATCCCCATTTATCACTATTGTAGGGTCGGGATTTCCCACCTCTGTCTCGATAGCCATGTTTACTTCTGACATGTTTCTGTTGAACATCTTGATGGCTTGTATACGGTAGCTAGTAACATTTTCCATTTCTTGATACATACAACAGCGTATTCCGCCTCTCTGTTAGAGCCTACAGCTGGCATTTTCGCATCTTTCGCTTTGTCTTGGCGTATGTAATCAATACTC
>NC_137032.1:6301120-6389419 GCF_032717465.1 Coenobita brevimanus
CACAATATTCCTGTACTTGATTTTGATTCCTCTCAATTACCCTCTTTCAAGATTTACACCAGATATGTACAAGCTGTATTATAGAATCTCTCAATAGACAAAGCTACTGGTCCAGATGAAATTCCTTCAATAATACTTAAAAATTGCTTCTCAGTGTTGGCTCCTGTATTGGCAAATTTTTTCCGCTTATGCATCTGTACCTCAAGTTTTCCAGCCGCTTGGAAAGAAGCAAGTATCAATCCTGTTCCTAAAAAGGAGGCAACTTCTGATCCATCAAATTATAGACCAACCGCAATAAGTTCCGTTCTCGGAAAATTTTTTGAGACACTAATTAACAAACACATAAACAAGTATCTAGAAATCAATAAATTAATCAATGATCCGCAGTATGGATTTAGACAAGAACGTTCAAATGTTGACATTCTTTGCTTTCGTACCCATCAGATTAACAAATAGACTAACATGGTGAAACACACACAATAGCACTTGATATTTCAAAAACATTTGACAGAGTATGGCATCGGGGCATATTGTCTAAGATGTCACACTATGGTCTTGCATCACTGGTTCCTCTAATTTCTTCTTACCTTCATAATAGAAAAATACGGGTCATGGTAGATGGAACTTATGCTCAGTTTTATTCCATAAATGCAGGCGTACCTCAGGGACCAGTTTGGGCGCCAACCCTCTTTCTCATTCATATAAATGACCTCCTATCTGTCACTCACAACCCAGTACACTCTTATGCTGATGACTCGACCCTTCATAGTTCTTTCACATTTAGTACCTCCTTTACGCAATCTGATATTATAAATTCCTAAATAAACACAGCAGTTTCTCTGAACCAGGACCTTTCTGAAATTAATCAATGGGGACAAACAAATCTGGTCTCATTTAATGCTCAGAAAACTAAATGCATTAATTTCTCCGAGAGAAAGAATCCCTCAGACTCACACATAATTTTAAATTATGTCAATATTCCTATATCCACTACACTGATATCTTAGGTGTTACTCTAAATCCCAATCTAAGCTGGACAGCTTCTAAGATTGTTTCTGTAGCCTTTTATACTCTACACGTACCATGCATTTATTTGTTACCAGGCGGACACACATGTGAAGCGAATGTTGCCTTTTTCATTATCAAATGGTTGTTAGTGTCTCCATACTTTTTTCTGATTTATATTTCATTAGATTCTCACATTTCCTAGTTATACTTATAACACCGTCAATTTTGAGAAATAATGAATATTAGATCACTGTCTCTACTGCTGCTTGTAAGTACACAGGATGATAGAGTTAGCAACAATAAAATAAACATATGTACATACAAAAGGCAAGCTCGTAGGCTTACCCCCATGTCGTCACCCCTACAGCCTTTGACAGTACTAAGCAAAATAAGAGCAAAGTAAAACAGTCAGTAGTAACTAATAAGTAAGTGATAGTTTTATATGGATCTTGTAACTGTTTAGTTTGTTTTTTGTAAAGAAAACATCTCAAGAATCATTCACAAATCACGTGAGATATAATGTACATATATTAGTGCACTGTTTTTTATGGAAAAACATGGAAACAAACAATGCAATCATGTTGCCTACGCACCAAGAAATCACCTACATACCGAGACTGCAATACTCATACGTTACCACACACCACTTGCTATGCAACTTCCCATCATTTTTGCAGCACTTGTATAGTGAGTAGAGCTCTAATGTTTTATAGGCAGATGTGTATTACTTGCTTGTGCATGAATATGATATTTTTTTTCTTTATTTGGAAACCTTGCCTTAAAAAAAAAAAAAAGTCAAACGTGACCTTGGGACCTATTTGAGACCTGAAAGGGTTAAATCCCTTGCTAAAAATGCTTCTAAAAAATTGGGACGTACAGATTTCCTGAATTTTTCACTGATGTGAGTTGGGCACAAGACACAAGTCATGGGTGTTCTCAGATCAAGTACTGTTCGCCACTGTGGAGTGGATGTGGAGCGGTTGCACTGAGGCAGTTGGACAAAATTCAAAATAAAGCCATTAGTACACAGGACCTTCCTCCATTATCAGTACGTAGAGATGTTGCTTCTTTTGCATTATTTTACCGATATTTTACCGTAAGTGCTCTGATGAATTGGCTTCAACTGTGCCTCCCTTTCACATTTTCGCCCGATATACTTGGGGAGCTGGGAGTGCCCATGAACTCACACTCTTTCCCCTGCAATGCAGAACCTCTGCTTATCAAAATTCAATTTTTCCCAGAACTACTACTCTCTGGAATTCACTTCCTGGGAGTTGCTTCCCACAAACATTTAATCCACTTTTATTTAAATCCAGTTGTTATAAATATTTTATGAATGGAGGATGCCTTTAGGCAAATGGACTTTTTTTTTTATTTCCTTTGTTTTTTCTTCCTCCATTCATTATCTATGAAAAAAAAAAAAAACTAATCTCTTGGAAGCAGATTTAACAAGAGATGTAATATGACCTTTCCAAGATAAGTCCCAAGAGAATGAAACCCCAAGTATGTTTGAAGAAGATGCAAGATTAAGCTGGATATTATTAAACATTATTGGGTACTCCTGTGGAAGATTTTGTTGGGTTGATAGGTGTAAGAATTGAGACTTTGATGCATTAAAACAACAAGATTATTTTTACCCCAGTCAGAGGTACGAGCCATGTCATACATTAGGTGTGCCATAGCCTCATCCCTTGTTTGTTGTAGTAACTACTTAGATGGACAATGCGAGAACCGAATGGAAATGTGAAGAGTGGAATCATCAGCGTATGAGTGGATAGGGTTAGATGTAGAGCTTAGAAGGTCATTGACGAAGAACAGGAAGAGAGTTGGTGTTAGGACAGAGCCCTAAATTACATAACTGTTGATAGATCTGGGAGAAGAACGATGGCCGTTTACAACTGCAGCTATAGAACAACCAGAAAGGAAGTTATGCGGCAAATGAAGGCACAGATAGAAAGATAGAAACCGTGAGAGGGCAGTTAGAAAATTAAAGATTTATGCCACACACGATCGAAAGCCTTTGAGATATCAAGTGCAATGGCAAAGCTTTCGCCAAAGTCCCGAAAGGAGGATGACCTGAATTCTGAATAAGTGAGAAGATCGCCAGTGGAGCGTCCCTGACGGAACCCATATTGACGATCAGAAAGAAGGTTATGATAGGAAAGATGCTTTAAAATTCTCCTAAGAATAGACTCAAAAACTTTTGAGACACAGGATGTTAAAGCAATAGACCAAATTCCTCAGACCAAAAATCGTACGTATTATAGATATTTTAATGGAAAATATGTTTAATTTCAATATATTTATGGTCGTTTAGCTTAAATATGCATCATATATTAAATAAATGCAGTGTTCTTAGGCCAAAATATCACCTGATTACGGAACGCGCTGTGATTGGTCGTGACGTCAGAATAGTGGCTTGCCAGGGCCAAGGCCCCCCTGATCGACAGCTGATTGTGTTTACTTGTGTACTGTATCCCTATAAACATGTCCCAGGCAAGCAGACATTATTACTATTGCTTTGTGCCAATGTGCAAAAGCACCATGAAGGCAACACCAAGTAAACGTTTTATAAGTGTGCCAAAAGATAAGAAAATAGGAGGCAGTGGGGTAGTGTTTGCTCGTCGTGACTTCCCCATGCTGGAATACGAGTGTTACTGCTGTGAAGACCATTTTAATGTAAGTACTTAATGTATTATATTATTATATTATATTATATACTTCCCCAAAATTACCATGAAATGGTGTTGTGATAGGACTGTGATTGCTTGTTGGCGTGTTTTGCTGTGACAGGTTGTGGTAGTGTTGCTCAGAGTAGCTTGGTTAGTGTTTTATTTTCTTTTTATTGTTTCAAGTACTGAAGCATATAAAGCCTGCGATTTAACAGTGTCACACCTGAAACATAGAGTTTACACAAGAATCAGATTTTTTTTTTACCAAAGTATCTTAGTATCTTAATAAAGTGCACTACACTCATTCTCGGTGTTCAATAAATCCTTAAAGTGTTCCCTCCATCTATTCACTATCTCTCCTTTCTCTACCAACATTCTGCTATTCTTATCTTTCACTTCCCTACTGCTTCCTTTATCACCCTGTCTTACTTTCCTTACTTCCTTCCGGAACAATTTCTTGCATTCCCTCCAGTTCTTACTCAGATTTCTGCCAAAGTCTTCATCCACTCTCCTCTTGCTCTCTTTTACAAACCTTTTCACTTCTCTCTTCCTTTCTGCATATAACTCTCTTCTGCCCTTCAACGTCTCCCATTCCCTTACTTCCCATCCAGTCTCTGTAAGCTACCTTCTTTTGTTCCACAGCTCGGTTCATTTCATCATTCCACCATGCTGTCCCTTGCACTCCTTTGCGTCTTCTCCTCACCCCACACACTGCTTCACATGCTGCACATATTTCTTCCTTAAATAACTTGCACACTCCTTCCACCTCTTCCATCCGTTCTAACTCATACCTGCCCAATCGTTCTTCCACTATTCTCTTGTACTCTACCTATTTCTCTTCCTCTTGGAGCCTCTCTACTCTCCTCACAGGAACAGTTTCCCCTTGTCTTCCCCTATACCTATTCATCCATCTCTTTGCAACCTTATTTTGGCCACTACCATGTAGTGGTCAGACAGTCCAAACATGATAAAGTTGCTGTACTAAATTTAAGAGACTGATAAAGTTGTCAAAATTTTACATCCGGAGCCTGAAAATATGTTGATTTCTTGTATTATACAGTTCCTACAGCTACCAACTTGAGTAACACACCTTTTCAACTTAACATGTTTCATAGCTGGATGACGGAGTCCTTGATAATACTGAATTATCATCAGTATGTCTACTCATGGTAGACTGCCATCACATAACCAGGAAGGAGGCTCACCTTCCGACATGGCTGACTGAAAAAATGAGAGAACATTATCTGCTACTGTTACTAATAGTAGTGATCTAAGCAACTCTGAAATGTATGGCACAAATAATACTGTATATCCAAACAAGGCATCAGCCTACTGTTATATATGTTTTAGTAAGTTTTGGGAAGTAACCACCTATGTTTGTGTAAAATTATTTTTCTCATATTTTGTAGGTTGTGCTTAATCTTACTCATAAAACTAACCTACTCAACCTAATACTACCTAACCTATTCTTACCCAATATGTACAAGAAAATGTTACTATAATATTGGTGGCTTCTTCCCAAAAATACCTATGTTTTCCTTTCATTATAATACACAACGTAAAATAGATGAAGGACTGCATAGATGTGGCAGTGTGGTGGGTAGGGACGTACTGGTGGGAGGCAGGTGTGAGGGCGGGCAGTGAGTGATTTAAGTCCCTGTGGTGAAAGGAAACCGTATCTTTTCAGCTATTTCCAAGTTAAAGTCTCAGTTTGTCTTTATTTATCCATCAGCATTAATGCAGGTTGCTATTAGCTTGTTAGATAGGCATGATGAAGATACAGTAAACACTTACCACATCATTTGAGGAAGGATCGGTGGCCATCATAATTATGATACAGTAGTGTTGACACGGATCGGCTGTGTCGTCTGCAGTACCAGCCACCTCGGTAGTGACATCACAACATGGCGCCAGCTTTTTTTGTGCGCAGGATTTTTTCCGATTTTAAATTGTCTGTATCATAATAAACACCATTCACATTAAAAAATTACCTTCACTACTTTGTTATATGAGGCTCTAAGATTTTATTTTATTCATTGCTTCAAGTAGAGGAAACTGGTCTATTGGGCGATAGTTAGAGGGTTGGGAATGGTCAACCTTCTTTGGGACTGGCTGAATGAAAGCAAACTTCCAGCAAGGAGGAAAGGTGCAAGTTGATAGACAAAGGTGAAAGAGTTTACCTAGGCAGAGTGTAAACGCAGAAGCACAGTTCTTGAGGACAACAGGAGGGACCCCATCAGGCCCATATGCCTTGTTAATATAGAGGACAGTGATGGCAGAAAATACATCAGATGAAGAAATTTTAATGTCAGCCATGAGGGAGTCAGAGGAGGAAAGTGATTGAGGAACAGCACTAGCATCGTCTAAGGTGGAACTGGAGGAGAAAGGCTGAACGAAGAGATCTGCTTTATCTGGAGAAGAAATAGCTACAGAGCCATCAGAGAAGAAAAGAGGAGGGAAGGATGATGAGGTAAAGTTGTTAGAAAGGTTTTTGGCAAGGTGCCAGAAGGAGGGGGATGAATTAGAGTTGGAGAGTTGAGAGCTTTTAGTACGAATGAAATTATTTTTAGCAGAGCAAAGAACAGACTTAGGACGATTCCGGGCAGAGACTAAAAAAAAAAAAAAAAAAAAATGTGATTCCGGGGTGGGTTGGCTCTGGTACCTTTTATTGGCCCTCTCCTTGTGTGATTAAACCAAGAGTGATCAAACCTAGGCTTTCTTGCATTAATCAGAGGATATGAGAAAGGAATGTAGGCTTCCATGCCCGAGAGAATAACTTCCGTAATGCGCAAGGCACACCGAGATGGCTCCCGGCCATGGAAGCGATAATCATTCTAGGGAAAATCAAAGTACTCCCTTAGCGCCTCCCAATCCGCAGATCCAAATTGCCACAATCTACGTTTCTTTGGAGGGTCCACAGGCCGTACTGGCGTGATAAGACAGGTTAAGGTAATAATGTGATCAGAAGAGCCCAATGGGGAGAAAAGACTAACATCGTAAGCAGAAGGATTAGTTGTAAGGAAGAGGTGAAATATGTTGGAGCTCTCTCCAAGGCGATCATGGATGATGGTAGGGTGCTGTACAAGCTGCATTAGGTCATTAAGGATAGAAAAGATGTAGGCATGTTCACCAGGTGGATCAGTGAAAGGAAATGAAAGCCAAAGGTGGTGGTGAACATTGAGATCTCCTAGAATGGAGATTTCAGAGAAAGGAGAAATGGATAGGATGTGTTCCACTTAGAAGTAAGATAATCGAAGAATTTTTCATAGTCAGTAGAATTAGGGGATAGGTAAACAGAATAGATATATTTAGTCAGAGAATGACAGGAAAGCGGAAGCCAGAGAGTAGAGAATTCAGACGAATCAAGTTCAGGAACACTAGAGCAAGATAAGTCGACACAATGTCAAAACGTCCGGATGTGATGTCTTAACAGTAAGGTAGGCTCATCAGCCATTTTGTAATTGTCATCGTATGTGACGTCAAATTCTTTTAACTAAGTGTGTAAAGGTACAGTCACTCTTCTTTATATAAAATAGATGTTTTAAAATACAACAGATTTTTGCTCACAATTCTTAATGCAAATTGTGGGAACAAGCAAATGGGCGTAATAGATAATTGTGAAACATTATTAAGCAACCTTTACATTATTGAGGTTTTAACAACAAAAACTAATGTCAAACAGGCAACATATAAGAAAACCTCACTCTCCTTTTTAATCGAGTGTACATGGAAGTACGACAAAGTGTTGTTTGACGAAGGGAAGCACATAGGTGGTGTGCTGTCTCACCACCTCCATCTATAAATAATTCTGAGATTCCTCTGATCTAGCCATTATTAATACAGGGTACAGGACTGAAGGAAGTAGTGCAGAGATTGCACTTTAGTGAAAGGGACATAAAACATTTCGTTTCGGTTTAGATCAGCTCAAGAATAATGAGATTTCATTTTCTAATGCAAATACTTCAGCCAGGTACTGACATTGATCTAAACTTTAGTGATGTGTTTTATGACCTGTACATAAAGCTGGAACTCCTACACTAATTTTATTGGTCCCAATAAAACAAGTACTTATCAAAGTGACAGTGATGCCTGTAGGACAGGATGTTAGCCAATCTTGGCTTCTGCATTTACCGGTGATCTTTATGTTAATAAATTAAAGCAAAACCATAGGTATTACTTAAATAGAAGTTTTTACTGAACTGTACACTGTGTGTACCTAATTGTGTCAGTCAGTGTACTTTCATGAAGGAAGAAATCCGGAAGATGGGAGCTGTAAAGTTTAATGAGTATCTTGCTGTCATATCCATCGTTTTTTGCTGCACCCACAGGGGAAGTAAGACTTCTGAAGTCCTATTGTGTTGGTTTCCTTGGTGGAATTACTTGAAAATTTTCATGAGATATTGTATGATATTACCCTCTCCCCCCAAGCCTAGTGGTGGCTATTCCTGCTTGTGGCTACATTGATTGTAGTTAGTTTTTACCTAACGAAACTAGGCCACTAATACAACTTGAGTACTACGTTATGATGAATAAACGTATATGAATGCTTGTTTTATGACAGGAATGGTTTTCCTTCGTTACTAGTCAAAATGACTTTACAATCAGACTACACTCTGCCATCTACTGTTTGGAAGAGGGTGGCAATTTTTCTTAGGTTAAAACAAATGCTCTAGTAAAGGCTACAGAGTTGATAGAGGCTTGAATGTGCACTGACCTGTGTCTTTCGAGTTTTTGTTTTACTTAGGTACATCTCATAATTGCGGGAACAAAAGAACTGACAAGATGAAAGTGTAACACAAAATAAAATATTTTGTAAAATATTCCACATGAAATTAAAAGTGTTCAAAGTACACACAGGTTTTAATATGCCCATTTTTTGCCGTATCGACAGGGCTTGTCATATAGAATGTTTGTTTCTAACTTTTTCTTTTCTTCCCTCATTCACTCACATACTTACTCACTCAGTTACTGTAGCCTACTTCCTTGGAGGATGAGATTCAGGCCAGTTGGAAGAGCTTCAAGAAGACGAAATTTTGTATGGTGACCTCCCCTCAGACCAAGTTTCAGGCAGGATGGAACCAGAAAAGGATGACAGCCCCTGGTTGTCCCACTGAAAACTGTTGGGCACAGCCCGTTATATATATATATATATATATATATAGAGAGAGAGAGAGAGAGAGAGAGAGAGAGAGAGAGAGAGAGAGAGAGAGAGAGAGAGAGAGAGAGAGAGAGTGATGTATCGAATACCAAATTTTAGAGCTCCGCGCAGGGGGAGGCGGAGCTGGATATTTATTTCTCATAAAATGCGGTTGCGGATAAAACTGCAGAGTTTAAGATATTAATTTTTGCGGACGGGGCACAACTGCGGATTATTTTTACCTCCATGTCCGCGGTTGTGGACGCGGATTTTTTTTTTTTTTTTTTTACACATTACAGTACCGGTACATTTATGCAGTTAAAGAGAGAGAGAAAGAAAGAAGATAAAAGCGAAAAATAAATTAAAGAGATATAATAAAAGAGAAGAATGTATATATTTTAATAAATTACTAACTAAAAGAAATATCAAAACTCTTGTCATACTGTGAAATAGTATTGGCTTTAGTCCAGATATGCCTTTATATTAACATAGCACGTGGAACTATTGAGAGAGAGAGAGAGAGAGAGAGAGAGATGAGGGAGGAAGAAAGCTAATAGAGAAGAAAACAGAAAGAGGAAGAGGGACTGGTAGGTGAGAGTAACGGAGGGGAGAGTTGTGGATGAAAAGGAGAGAGAAAAAGAATTATGACAAAAAGAGAAAGGAGAAATATTGGATGGGTGGAGATCAGCAACCTCTGCGGTTCTTTGACGCGGAGGCGGATTATTATGCGGAGCTTTTATTATCTGAAAACGCGGTGGCGGATAATGATACGGAGCTTTTTTGTCTGAAGACGCGGACCCGGATAGTAATGCGGACATTTTTTTTCGCTGCGGAGGCTCCGTGGAGGCGGAGGCGGATGTACAATACATCACTTATACATATATATATATATATATATATATATATATATATATATATATATATATATGAACAAACTGGAAAAGGAGTATAGGGGTTGTATATTCCAAAGCATCATTTCACTATTATTATCATCATCATCCCAGCCTCATTTCTCCAACTAAAGATGGGGTGAGGATGGGACCAGAAAAGAGGAAAAAACTTAATGCCCAGTAAAATAAGCCACACATATTCGTTCACTCATCATTCAAACCTCTGGAATCCTGACCACTTAACAGATGGATTTCAAATTCTAAGTCACCATTCTAAGTATGAAAATATATTTGACAATATAAATGATACTATAATAAAAAGGGCAATTACATATTACATATACCGGTATATGAAGTTTCTTCAGCTGCTGATTGGTCAGTTTAATCTTACACTCAAAATATCTTGTGTGCATAGGTTTGCTAATGTAAAGTAAATAATAAAATTCCCCCTCCCCCCCCATAAAAGAGTGGGGAATGGGGTGACTTAGTGGTAGTGCGTGACTCGAGATTGCGAGGTTGAGAGTTCGCGCCCCTTCCCGGTAGCTGCCTTTGCTGGGAAGGGTAGCGCTCTCCCGTAACCCTAGCAAGGCTATGTGATCTATTGAGGAACACGAATTTTTGCAGTTTTATAGCTTCTCTCGCGCCAAGTTATAAGCATGGTAGAACCATTGAGAGCTGCCCCTTTGTGGGGGATGTCCTTCGGTGCTCCCAGACAAAGTCACTAAGCATGGTCAAAATTTTAAACTAAAGAGCATAAAATTTTGCATATTGATAGATGTTCACCCCGGCCACGTTTGGGAAGAGTGGAACTACAGAGGGTCGCTCCTCATGGAGGAAGGCATGACATCCGGGGGTTCCAGCAAAGTCATTATGCACAGTTTTGGTTTTTAAAATAGTAACATGAAATTTTACTTATTGGTATAGGTTACCCTGACCATTTTTTTTTTTTTTTTTTTTTTTTAGGGAGGGTGGGACCCCTATGGAGGGGCTGCCCCTGGGTATCGCGACTCAGTCCTTTGTGGAACGGCATGGTTTTAAGCCTAACAACACAAAATTTTGTATATAAATAGATGTTCACCCAAGCCACTTTTTAGTATGGGTGGAACCCTTGATGGCCACTCTGGTAGGGAGACTGCCCTTAGGGGAGACAGTGCAATTCTGTTTATGCTGGCACATTAAAGTTTGCATAGTAGTACACTTTCACCTAGATAAATGTATGAAGAGGGTGGTACCCATGAGGATCACCCCTTCGCCTACCCCTCACATAATTAGTTTTTTCCCTTTGCAATGTTGCTGGTGCGGGTGCGGTTAACAAAAGGTTTCGTTTACCATGTTGTAGCTTTTCATGAAGTGTTAATGAAAGTAAACGTAGGGGATACAATATTTAGGTACCATCATGCTTATCTTACAAGCACTATTGAGTACAAGAAGAAGACTGGAGATTATGGGGAGGCCCTTTCCTCAACATCTGCCAAGATCGTTAAGGTAAGAAAGTGAATGGTGCGTACCATCACCTACGTCATTTTAAAAACTTGTTTATTAGGGAGACACAACAGTTTGTCTGAGCTGGACTCTCTTCAGGTATGAATGGAGACGGATAATACGAGGAGGGAAAGGGGTGGCCTTCTACAGGCATTCAAAAATCTAAAACTGGAAAAAAATGAAGGGACTGAACATGTTCTTTTTTTAAATGAGAGTAAGAGCACAACGAAGAGGATATTATATGACTAAAAATTATTTAAACCTTCAGTTAAACTGTTAATGAGGAAGAGATTTTTACAAAGAAAATTTTTAATGATTGCAATAGACTTCCTGAAAAGTTTAATTGAAGCAGAAAATGTGAATAACTGTAAAATTAACGTGCGTCATTCCCATCAGTGAGGGACAAACCATAGAAACACACACATTCTGGGATTCTATGGATTCTATGTTCCTGTATGTTCATTAACCCTCATGTCGATTTGCACGGATGTATGTCAGTGTACTGCAGTTGTGTGGAGATCATCTTGCATTCTCTTGAATATAATGACAATCTTTATCCTTTTATTTTGATGAAGTTACTACCGGATGATTTTATCAAAGATCGGGAGGATTTTCTGCTTTTCTATATTCTGTGTAGTGGACGAGTTTCTTCAATTACCAAAGTTTCTTTAAATCAGAATAAAATCGTCTGGAAGCGGCAGAATTATTGTACATATAACAATCTGTGATTGGAGGAATAGATTAATATTTTGTTCCACTAGGAAGACGACAAAAACAGTTACCGATCCTGGAAGATATACAGTATCGGGACGACTTTAGTGTCTTATTATTATGAAGGATAAGTTTAACCCTTTAATGACGGGGGAAAAAATCTAGTAGTCTCTTACTCTGAACTCCATATTATTCTGGTCAGCTGAATGTGAGTCACAGGTGTGAGTATTAATAAGGATGGCTGGGAGTCACTGCAATGTTATTAAGTCCAGAGAAGTCTTGCCTTTCTTCCTTTCATTATGACTTTCATCCTTCCTTTAAGTATAATGTTGTCCGTAGTTCTTAGATTATTACCTCGTTTATGTGATTCTCCTTCCTGTAATTTGTATGTTGCGGCGATGCAACAACGGTGGGGATTTTTTTTTTTTTTTTCTATTGAAAAGTGTTCAGATGCACATACACGGGAAACACTTGTGCGCGACCAAAAAAAAAAAAAAAAAAAAAAAGAGAAGAAGAAGAAGGACGGAGAAAGGGGATTCAAAATATATAGATATTTTAAATATACATTCACAGAATCTTGTGGTCAAGAGGCAAGTAAATGAACAGCTATGACGATGTAGTATTTTAGTGAGGCCTTTTGTACTTCGAACCCAATAACTAACAGTACACACACACACACACACACACACACACATTTTATAAATATATATATATATATATATATATATATATATATATATATATATATATATATATATATATATATATATATATATAAATACATATATATATATATATATATATATATATATATATATATATATATATATATATATAAATACATATATATATATATATATATATATATATATATATATATATATATATATATATATATATATATGGGGGAGGCGGTGGCTCAATCGCTAGAGAAGTGGCATGCAGTCCTACCGGACCCAGGTTCCATTCCCCACTGAGGCAGGGAACAGTTTAAGGATTTGACTTTCATGAAATCAGACTTTACTGATCTATCAGAAGACCCGCCGACATGTCGCGAAAATACCCCCGCTAATACCAATACACCAGTCCAGTATGAGACAGCCCTAGCATGTATTCAATATGGACGGCGGGTGTTAGCGCCGAAGTGGTGACATGTAGAGAGGTGTATGGTATGTAGGAGGACTACTTGGCCTTGACAGCAGGCTGTGAAGCCTATGCCCAGAGTCGGGCACATATACTGCATCAGCAAGAGGACACTGCAAAAAACTGCATAAAAGGAGAGGCGATAAAGACGTAAGGAAATTTAGCTTCCCAAATAGAGCAATTGACCACTGGAATGCACTACCGAATGAAATAGTGTGTGCCAAAACAATTCATAAATTTAAGGATATGTACGATAAATATGGTTTAAGACACGGGACAGTACGAGCTTGACTCATTCCTGTAAAGATACAATTAAGTAAGCACACACACACACACACACACACACACACACACACACACACACACACACACACACACACACACACACACACATATATATACTGTGTATATATATATATATATATATATATATATATATATATATATATATACAGTATAGTATATGTGTGTGTGTGTGTTCTTGCCTAATTGTATCTTCACAGGAATGAGTCAAGCTCGTACTGTCCCGTGTCTTAAACCATATTTATCGTACATATCCTTAGATTTTTGAATTGTTTTGGCACACACTATTTCATTCGGTAGTGCATTCCACCGATCAATTGCTCTGTTTGGGAAACTAAATTTCCTTACGTCTTTATTGGCTCTCTTTTTATGCAGTATTTTGCAGTGTCCTCTTGCTGATACATCCCCGTAGATTATGTAATCATTTATGTCTATTTTCTCCTTCCGTGATATGCATTTATATAGCATAATCATGTCACCTCTTTTGCTTCTCTCCTGTAGTGTTGGCAGATTCAGTTTTTCTAATCTTTCTTCGTAGCTTAGATCCCTTAAGCTTGGTACCCATCTTGTAGCAGCCCTTTGAACTTTTTCGATCTTATCTAATTGTTTTTTGAGATGAAGACTCCAGTCTACTGATGCATACTCCAGGGTTGGTCTGATGAATGATATTATTTTTCTTAGCATGTCTTCATTTAAGTATCTGAATGCAATTCTCATATATGCAAGCAGTGTATACATGTTCCGTACCTTCTCATTGATGTGGTCAGCCAGAGATAGTCTGTTATTGATAATCACACCTACGTCCTTCTCTCTTTCTGATGCGTGTCGGGTTTTATTTCCTAACTTACCATCCCAGTCAGGTCTTTTTCCACTTTTACCAAACTTGATTACATGGCACTTGTCCACACTGAATTCTATTTGCCATGTATTGCTTCATTCATAAAGTTTATTTAATTCTTCTTGTAGCTCTTTACAAGAGTCTGCATTAGTAATTGTCCTTTGTAGTTTTGCATCATCAGCAAACATATTTAGAGAGCTTTCATTTCCAATGTTACTGTCTATATAATTTATATACATTAAAAACATGATTGGTGCCAGCACTGAGCCCTGTGGAACTCCGCTAGTCACTTCCCTCCATGATGAGTAATTTCCCCTTAGTGCTGTTCTCATTTATCATTTTTTGAGAGAATCTTGCATCCAACAATACAGTTTTCCTCGGATTCCTCCTTGATGGTACAGTTTCCAAAAAGACTTTTGTGCAGTACTCTGGCATATGCTTTCTTGAAATCTAAATAGATACTGTCCACCCATCCTTCTTTTTTCTGTAATGTTTCTGTTACTCTATCATAGTAGCTCAACAGATCAGGAACACATGACTTTCCTTTTCTGAAACCAAACTGTCTTTCTGTTATCATACTGTGTTCCTCTAGATGATTTACCCAAGCTTTTCTTACAAGCTTTTTTAATACCTTGTTTACAACACTGGTTAGTGATACTGGTCGGTAGTTGAGTGGCTTGCCTATTCCCTTTCTTGAATAATGGAACAATGTTTGCTTTCTTCCATATATCCGGCAGTTTACCTTGTCTCAAGGATTTCTTGAAAATTAAAGATAATGGTTTACTTAACTCCTTTGCACATTCATGTAGCACCCAACATGAAATTTCATCAGGACCATTTGCTTTTCCTTTGTCTAATTTAATTAGCTGCTCCTGTATTTCTTCTCTGATATTTGTATATCTGTTAATGTGTATGGGTATGTATGTTCCATAATGATCATCCCCCTCAAAATTATTTTCTTCTGTAAAAACTGATTGGAAATTCTTATTTAGTGCTTCACAAATATCCTTCTCTTGTGTATAGGTGATTCCCTCATCCGTAATGGATTGTGTTTTATCTTTTACTTGGTTTTCCTTCTGATGTAGCTGTAAAATAGCTTCGGTTGATCAGTACTTTTATTTATGATATCCTCCTCAAACTGTTTTTGGGCTTCCCTCCTTATTCTTGTATAATTATTTCTTGCCTGTTCATAGTTGTTATATGCCCTTTCACTATTGTGTCTTCTGTATCTATTCCACAACAAATCTCTTTTTTCTTTTGATTTTTTACATTGTGTATCGAACCATTTCTTTATTTTCTTTTGTCCTTCCTTGTGCTGTGGAATGTACTTCTGGACTCCTATTTCATAAAGTTCATAGAATCTTTTATATATAGCAATATTTAATCTTGTCCTCTAAGCTCCTTTTCCCAATCAGTTTCTAAGAAGTACTTCTTTAGGTCATGATAGTTCCCTTTTTATAATTTAGACTCTTTTTGTAACTTTCATTGCTGTTAACTATGTCATATGCAATCCTGAAGTTGCAATTTAGTACTGCATGGTCACTTTTGCCAAATGGAGGGTGATATATTAAATTGTCAATATCGTTTTCTTGCCTAGTAAATATAAGATTTAGCACTGAGGGTACATCGAGTCCTCTTTTTCTGGTGCTTTACCTTACATGTTGCATTAAGAAAAACTCCTGCACGAGATCCAGGAGCTTTTGGTCCCAACAGCTTCCTTGGCTTATTAAGTCTACAGTAGAGTATTCCAATTTATATTTGTATTAAAATCTCCAGTTAGTATAATTCTTTCCGTTTCTCTTCCATTCTGTGTAGTAATGCTCTTAAACTCTGAATTGAACTCTCTGCCAGATCCTCATATTCGCCTCTTTCCCATGTGTTTGATCTGGGTGGCATGTACAAATTGGCTACAATTACTTTTCCTTCAGATGTACTGATCTCTACTGCAATCAGTTCTACTAGTGAGGGTATATCTAGTTCAATTTCTCTGACTTTCAGATTTTTCTTTGTTAATAATATAATTCCTCCTCCTTTTTTTAAGTTCCTATCTCTTCTCCATATATTGTATTCCTCCAAGTTTAGGATGTTATTTGATAACCTCGGTGTTAATTTTGTTTCAGTTAGGCATGTTATATGTGGTTCATTTTCCCTGATACAATCATTCATCTCTTATAATTTAGATACCATTCCATCCACATTTGAGTACATCAACTTAATCATCTTATTTATACACTTGTCATGACTTGGTTCTACTACCTTCCTCCTTTTTATTCCCTCCTGTTTATATACCACTTTCGAACTAGCAATCTGATTACTTTGTAAAAAAATGTATTCTCCTTCTCTGATCTTCCCTCGTTCTTTGTTTTTCCTTCCTCCCTCTTCTCTTTTAGTAATTCCAGCTCTTCTTGAGTTAGCCATCATTTTATCCAAACATTTTTGAATTCCTCTTTTTCCATGAGTTTCTTTGCATTTTTTAGTATCTCCTCCACAGTGTTTACACTCTGGAAGGTTACCTTTAGGGGCCTTGACTTATTTATCTCATATTTCCCTAACCTTTTGTGTTCCTTTATGTCTTTACTACAGATTTCCTCTGATACTTCCTTCGATATGCTCATTACAATTGCCATCACCATTTCGTGTGTGTGTGTGTGTGTGCAAAGTAAGCAGGGGTTGGCGGGGTAGGTGGGATGTGCAAGTAGGTATGGATGGGTAAAAGGGTGGGTGGGTTGGTGTGTCTCTATGTTTGTAAATAGGTGGACTGGTGGGCAGGATGGGTTGGTGGTTGAGCTGTGTTGAGGGTAGGCATGGTGGGTGGATGGGTTTGGTTAATGGTTGGATGCGTAGGTGGGGTGCGGTAGGGTGGAGTTGGAGGGTCGGTAGGGTGGGTGGGATGGATGTGTTAGTGGACAGGGGAAGTGAACTGGTGGGTAGGCAAGGTGTGTAGGTGAATGAGTGGGGCTAATCGGTGGGTGAGCAAGGTGGGTATGGTTGCGTTCGGTGGGTGAGGTGAGTAGTTGTACTGGGTACATGGTAGATGGGGTACAGTAGCTAAGGAAGGTGGATGGACAGGCGAGTGAATGGGTGGCTTGGTGGATGGGTAGGTGGGCAGGATTAGTTGATCATTCGGTGGGGTGGGTGGGGTTTGCTGATGCTTGGCCGAATGGCGGCAAAACTGGTGGGTGACTGGGGATATTAAGGTGGGTAGGGTTAATGATTGGGCAGCCCGTACTGGTCTTTATGGGTAGTGTAAATGGGTAGATGATTAGGGAGGGTGGGTGGTTGGGACAGGTAGGTGGGTCGATGGATGAAAGAATGGCAGGGTGGTTCGATGGAAGAGCAGGGTGGGCCGGGATGGTAGGTGTGATGTGTATGGTCAGTGTGGTTGGTGGTGAATTGGCCGAAACAACGATGTTCAATTACCACTGGCACATTTATGTACGGTATATGAAAATTGGCCTGTCTCTTTTTTGGCCTAGGTATATAGATAGATAGAGATATGAAAATTGTGAGCCCTGTCAGCACATCCCAGACAGGACCAATTAATGGACTTAATATAATGAAGTGTCCTCCCTGTGACTTGGTAAAGGGTACATGTATCATACATGGTGGCGCTGATCCTTCAGTTTAATACGAGGCATCAATTTCTTGACCCTGTTGAAGGTTTTCCATTGCTTTTCTGGGAAGAGTGTTTTCCTGAAGGTGTGTTAACAAAATACGATACTGTTGATGGTGGTCCTTTATCAAGTCGTTGTATCTCTGTACGTAGTAGTTGACACCAAGGAGAATGAACTTGTTCCAGGTCGAGGCGAGGCTTTAAAAATACTCGAAAACCAGACAATGGCCATGCTGGACCCAGTCTCAGAAGTAGAATACTATGCCAGAACTTGGTTGAAGTCCAATTCCAGACTTACACCCCTGAAAGTGTTGAAACTCTGAGGTAGTTTCAGGCTAATTACCAAAGTAAAATTATTATAATTAAATGCGAAAAAATATGAGTATTTCAAGGAACTAAGATAATTCAGCTGCCTTTTGATCACCCTAACCTCTATTTTTTAGTGATGCTGCACAAAATACGAATTCATCACTGCTATTTCATAATTACAAAATAAATTTCAGTATCATAGTGGTGGACAAGACTGCATATTTTTGCTTTAGAGTGGCTAGATGTTGACAGGGCTCTGACGACTTTCAGGTAAATTCCACTTAAAAAAAAAATGCTATTATAGGTCTAATACTATCAAATTATCTTTTAAGGGTTCAAAAGTCGATGTACTAACTCATAATGGGGCTAGGAAATGGAAAAGCTCCAGGCTGGAGGACACAATGTAGCACCTCAAAGAGACTAAAACAGAAAGAGAACCTTTGTCCCTTCAGGGAAGCGCATTATCCTCTCCTCGAGAGACCCTTATGGTAAAACTTTTAAACTGACTATTAAATTTCCTTTTAGGAATTGGATAAATATCACATAATATGTGGAATACCTTGGTCATATACTAGTCTCAAGTGTGATCGTTTAACTGAAAAAAAAGAAAATCCTGAATCCATGTAAAGAATACATAATATCACAGCAAAAATGTAAAAAAAAAAAAAAAAAAAAAAGAGATTTTATGGTGTAAAGAGAAAAAAAATATTAGACATTTATTTTCAACTTGTACAGTGGGTTGGGTGGTAGCCTTCCTGACCGAGAAGTGTAAGTGGATGGATGGGTGGATACATGGGCAGTGTGGATAGGTGGTTGCGAAAGCGAATAAGCAGGTGGGTAGGAAAGTTGGACTGATCTTGAGTGATAGCTTCTTGTTTGGGCTTGAGAGGTGGGCAGGGTGAATGGGGATGGTGGCCGGGTCGGTGTAGTGGTTGAGGGGGGTGGAGTGGGTTAGTGGGTGGATGGATTGGTGGGTAGGTAGGCAGAGTGCAATTTGTTGGGTGAGTGGTATTGATGGATGTCCAGGGTGGATGAGCGAGTGGTGTGGGTGGGTGAGTGTGTAGGTGGGTTGGGTGGATGAGTGGGTGGGTGGGCTGTGTGGGTGGGTGAGTGTGTAGGTGGGTTGGGTGGATGAGTGGGTGGGTGGGTGGGCTGTGTGGGTGGGTGGGTGAGTTCAGTAGGTAGGGGGATTGGTGAGCGGGTGGGGTGGGTGAGTCCGTCTAACTGGTGGGTGAGTGGATAAGTGGGTAAGTTCTAATTATCTTAAATAAATATTATTTCACCAAGTTGCAAGGCTAAAGAACATCCAACCATGAATTATAAGTTTTCATACTGAAGATTGAACTTTGTTTTCTGCAACTTGTTCCACATTTACTATTACCAGCTCAAGGACGTCCTTTTCATTTTCTTTTAGCTAAAATTATACAGTGACGAAATTACGATTTTGTTGGAGGGCAGGGGAAGGCTCTCAGATATCCCCAATATTAGTTTAATGTAAGTATCCAGGCCAAGTTGCATCAATACTTATCTGCTTTGATTGTCCGTGACTCTATGCTCATACTAAGTAACTGAAGTAACTGATCGTGAATGATAACTCCTTGCATGGGCAGGGTAGGTGGGCAGAATGATTGGGCGTGGTGGGCAGGTGGGTGTTGTGGTTAAGAAGGGTGGGTGGGTGGGGTGTGTTGCTGGGTGGGCTGATTGGTGGGCGAGTAAGTGGATTGTAAAGAGTTGGGTGGATGAGGTTGATGGGTGGTCAGGGTGGATGGGCATGTGGGGTGGATATTTGAGTGTGTAAAGTGGGTTGCGTGGATGAGTGGGTGAGCATGCTGTGTGCGTGGGTGGGAGGGTTCAGTAGGTAGGGGTGGTTATATGGGTGGGTGAGGTGGTTGAGATCTGTCTAATTAGCAGGTGAGTGGGTAGGCTGCTTAAGTGGGGTAGGCAGATGATTGGGCAGTGTTGGCGGATTGATGTGTAGGTGGATAGGCGGTTTGTGCAAATGGATGGGAAGAAGTATAGGCATGTGGGCATGATAGGTAAGGATATGTGGATGGTGTGATTGGGGTGGGTGTGAAGGTGAACAGGTGTGCAAGGCAGGTGGGAGGGGTGAATCAGCTTGGTGGTTGGATGGGTGGCGGTCAGGATGGATGAGTTGGTTGATAGGTGCATGGATGAACAAGGTAAGATGGTTAGAGGGGTCAGAGCACGTGGTGCTTGGGTTAGTTGATGGTCGGGTAGGTTGGGAGGTTGGATGGGTGGCGGTCAGGATGGATGAGTTGGTTGAAAGGTGCATGGATGGGCAAGGTAAGATGGTTAGAAGGGTCAGAGCAAGTGGTGCTTGGATTAGTTGATGGTCGGGTAGGTTGGGAGGCGACTGGGTAGGCAGGATGAAATGGGTCAGGTGGGTGAGTGGGTTAGATGTAGTTGGTCATGCAGACTGGTTGGTGAATGAATATGAGAAGGCAGGAGGGAGGGAGGGTAAGTGGGTTTGGGTGTGGTGAGTTGGAAGCGGTGGTCTGGTAGGTGAGTGTAATGGTGGGTGAGTAGCCAGGGCAGCATAGGTTGGGTGGGTAGAGGGTGGGTGGGTATGGATGAGTAATTGGGCAGGGTGTATATGGGTGGGTAGGGTGGCTGGGCATGATGGATGGGTGGGCAGCTTAATAGGTGGCCAGGGTAGGTGAGTGGATGGTTGTAGCCTACATTGTGGGTTGGTGGGCAGCCAATGTGGGTGCATCAAAGGGTGTGAGTTGTGGTTCGGCTTGATTTATGGGTGGGTCGATGGGTGATTAGGTGGGATGATAGTTGGGTTGGTGAGTGCATGGAAGGGTAGGCTGGTGGTACATGTGGGCAGGGAAGTTAGGTGGGTGATTGGGTGGGTTGTTGTCAGGTTAGACACTGTTCTGGTACTGGTAACATGTAATCCAGTACTACCTGTGTCATGTTTGGATCATCGGTAACTAATCGGTATCCCCACTAGCCTAGGCCAGTGAGGAGGGTGACTAGACACCCCACAGGATAAAAAACGAGACCTGGCAAAGAGTGGATGAGCAATTTAGGTCAATGGTCAACTAGTTGGGTAGGTGGAGCTTGTTATCTTCGATTGGGAATCTACCAAGGAAAAGGAAAACTCTGAGGTCAAGCCTGGGTAGCCATACTCAGGGTTTCCATGCCCCTGTCCTCAGGCTAGTGGTGAACCCTCTCCTGACTTGGGAGGTTGGGGTGGGGTTTGCATCCCTTCCCTGTAAAATATAACCTCGTGCATAACAAGAGAAGGAAGAGGGATAGGGGTCAGTGCTTGTTGCCTGACCCCGACCTAGTTTTGCATTGGGGTCCTCCCTCGAGTGCCGGCCTGGCAGGGCTTTTCGGACCCCAGCAGCCAGATGGTGGGGTGGGGGGATCCCCCAGCCTAGACCCTCCTTTTGATTGTGGTGGTGCAGAGGATGCACAATCCTGAAGCTCCAAGTGTGGGTTTAACCCGGGGGCTTGGTGTGTTCTGAGCCTTTCAGTGGATAATCAACTGCCTTTGTTGCGACAAGAGTTGGGGCAACTGGGAGTCAGCATAGCTTCACTCTCTGAAGTGAAGCAACCTGGACATGGTGAGATCAGTAGTGATGGTTACACTCTACTGGTCTGGCTGTGATGATGGTCCCCATCCTAGGGGTGTCACGATGGCAATTGCTGCTCACTCTGTCTCTTGTGTCGACAGGGTTACTCCAGCTGATGAGCTTATAATGCTGGTGAGATTGAAGCACTCCCTGGGCTTCATCTCTCTTATCACAATGTAAGCTCCAACTGAGGTGAGTGACCTTGAAGAGAAAAAGCTATTCTACACCAAACTTGACTCTTTTGTGGAATAGTTCCCATCATGGGATACTTTCCTGGTCTTGGGCGACTTTCATGCAGTTACTGGCACTGAAAGGGAGGGCTTCAGGGATCGTGGAAGTCTCCATGGCTCGGGAGCCAGGAATTCCAATAGTTCTTACTTTCTGGATTTTGCAAAATCCTGTAAGCTAAGAATTGCTGGATCCTAGTTCCAGTGGCCAAATCTTCACCGTTGAGCTTAGTATCCCAATACCGGAGGGACTGCTAAGAAGATTGATCACATTTTTGTTAACACCCGCTGGAGTATCCTTCAGAACTGCAGGGTTTTCAGGAGTGCTGAGTTCTTTGCAACTGATCACAGATTTGCAGTTGCTACTCTAAAGTTACAAATCAAAACTGAGAGATTCCCCAAGATGCCACCTAAAATGGTTCGATCTTGAGAAACTCAAGGATGAGGAGTGGATATGAGTATGCAGTGGCAGTCTCAGACCGGTTTTAACCCGTCACGTCCCGACCAATTTCGCACCTCCAGTACCCCCCAATCCTGAGCTATTATGGATTTTTTTTTTTTGGCTAAAACCTCCGCTTTTGGTGAGAAACATCGAAAATTCATAGAGAAATTACTCACCTGAGGTTTAAAATACTCGAAACCGGTAGCAGTACCTCCTTACCTTACTGGGTTTTCTATCAGGCTGGCTCCAAAGAAAACAAGTTCTATGGGAGGGTAACTATTCCACACCACTCATAAACGGTATTTATTTATTTATTTGGTACAAATTTATATGTAGTATGAGAGTATATTGGTTTTCAAACAGTAATATTGGCATTATAGGCATTGTTTCACTCACTAACTCATCAACATACCTGACCTTTTTTGGCGACATTACCTGATCATCATTTCTGACCATTTTTTCCTCTAATGCTATGTAAACTTTGTCCTCCACATTGTCATCGATTGGGGAATCACTCTGGCCCTGAATGTTTTTATTGGCCAGGTCACTGGTAACAGGTGAATCGCCAAGACAATGGCATGCAGGGGGCGCGGAGCTTATGCGGTGTAAGGCATTGTCCCTGGCTGGCATCTTGTAGAGGAATAGAGGAAGCTGTCCCGTGTATAAATACCAAAAATCACGCACAAAAATTGAAACTTGTTCAAAGCATGAACCTTGCAATTGAGCGACGTACAAGTACATCATCGGGACTGGCAGTTACATAATGTTGCAACATACCCATACATTGACGGGACACCTCGGGTTAAGTGCTTAGCCCTGTTGGGGATTCTGTTGAAAGATGGATACCTTTAAACATGCTACCTTGGTGGCAGCTGATGTGTGTATTGGAGACTGGCCAAGATCAAGAAGGGGATTTATTCCGCAAGGGAGACTGACCACGAGAGTCGTGCTGCCAGACTGGCACAGACTGTCTCGACAGGCAGAAGTTTCACTGAGAAAGTACAAGGATAGGTATGTCAGGGAAATTGCCGAGGAGATGGAAATCTGTTTTCATGCAAATTATCTTTGAGTTGTGTACTGAGTCCTGAAGAGACTTCACTCCAGATTCGCCTCTCAGGTTAACTCTGTTCAGACAGTAGACAGATGACTCATGTCGGGGGCAAGTGAGTATAGGTCATATTGAGCTGAGTACTTTGAGAAACTGTATATGGATGAACCTCCCACCTGAGAACTTATCAACTGATGTACAACAATTGACTGCTGTCTCACCAAATGATGAAGCTGTGCCTTCTCCAGATGAAATCAAGAAGGCACTGGCTAGGTTGAAAAGTGACAGAGCAGCTGGTATTTTTGACATCTCAGCAGAACTGATCAAAGCTTGGGGCAAATCCATGATCAGCAAGTAACATGCAGTCATATAAGCTGTTTGGCAAAGTGGTATCAATCCTCCTGACTTGACAAAGGGTTTGGTCACCCCTATCTGGAAAGGAAAAGAAGGCCAGCATGACATTAGTAACTACCGTGGCATTACAGTGCTCAGTGTGCCAGGTTAAGTTCATGTTCACATTCTTCTGATGCATACCTGGGATCATTTGCTAAGTCAGAGGCATGAGCAATCCAGATTAGCACCCAAGAAGACTACTGTTGACTATATTCTAGTTCTTCGAGTTCTTGTGGAATGCTGTCTTAAGTTTTGACAAGGTCTGCCGGCAGCCTATATGGATCTCAAGTAAACAAGGAGGTACTATGGGAATTCCTGTGACTCCGTGGGATCCCTGCAGGGATTAATTTGACTGATTGCTGGCTTGTGTCCAAACACAGAGTGCTGTTAAATGTAGGGGAGAGGAACATCCAATTTCTTCTCAGTAAGTTCTGGTGTAAGACAGGTATGTGTCCTTGCTCCCACACTTTTCACATGTATGGATTGGGTACTAGACTGTGGTGCAAGTCAAAGTCACTGTGGGGTATCAATTGGCAGTTTCAGGGTTACTGACCTTGACTTTGCTGATGAGGCAATTATCCTAGCAGAGTCGTTGCAGACACTACTGAGTTCCCTCGAGGAATTTCACGAGAATGTGAAGCCAATGGGATTAAAGGTTCTTGGCCCAAGACCAAGGTCCAGGCATTTGGTGGCTTGTTGGATGATGCAGTTCAGTCTGTCCACACATGTGGTGAGGAAACAGAAGTCTTGGAAAGTGTCAAGGAACTTTTAGAATTGGAAGAAGCCCACCGAATTGGAAGAAGATGAGAAACACAATCTAAAACAGTATGGTATATTTTCAGTATGTACATACACATTTATATAACAAGGTGACCTGGACTGCTGACAACTGGTATACAACCAGTGTAATTTATCACCGAGCTGCTGTAGATTTCCAATGCGTATTAATTAGACGGAGTTTAGCAGCAGCAGCAGCAGATTTGAATGTTTACTATGGAGAGGCTTCTGGCTGTTGAAGGAGGTGGGCCCATCCGAAATAGTCCATGGAGAAGGGGGGAGAAAGGAACACCTTCAGGAGAACTACCTCTCACAACAGTCAAAGTCCACCGTACTAGTCTGCCAAAAGGGGCTAGCTGGAAAAGGCTCCTCCTCTACCCGGCCCTCGGTGGAAGTCGGGTCCCTAGTAACAAAACATTTAAACAAATTGCCAAAAATACTGCAATTAATATGGAACTTAAAACACAATGATGTCCATAAAATACATCATTCCAGTCAGAATAGGAAAAGTATTGTAACTTCACAACCTCTTAAGGCCTAAAAGTAAACATAAAGGTAAACACAAATGAAACTAACATGAGAACATTCTTACCCTTGTGAACTGGTTGATGATGGCAGATCAAGTGACTCCTAGCTACTTCGACCCAGCCGAAGTTACCTCTGATTCGGTTCAGAGGTCTCAAAAGAAACGAAATAAATATAACCCAGACTGGAAACTGCTAACCAGAAGAGTGAAGCTCAATGAACCAAAACAGGGGTTGAGGCAGCTCAAGGGTAGCACTGACTCTACTGAACACCAACTGAAATAAAGCAAAACCAATCCCATGCTATAAATAAAGTCCTAAGACTAAATCTTCGGACAATAAACATAAATTATTAAATAAACATATAGAAAACAAAAATTATACTTCTGTATAACTAGGGATTAAACCGTTTAAATTATCCCACAATAAATATGTTTTAATATGTATGCCTCTACAGAAAGATTCACATATTTAGGTAGTGTGGTCCGTAACAATGGTAGATCAGACAGTGAGCTCTCTCGTTGTACTGGTCTGGCCTGTGGGGTTATGGATTAATTCAATTTGGGTATTTGGCACTGTCGTTATTTGTGTAGAAGGACCAAAGATTGCATCTTCAAGGCACTGGTTCTCCCTGCCTTACTTTATGGCTGTGAGACTTGGTCACTAAACGGTGGCTTGAAACAGCAGTTTGACTCCTTTGGTGCTAGGTGTCTTCGCAGCATCATGGGAATGATGCATAATGTGCGACTACTCCATGAGACTGAGTCGAGGCCTATTACACACATAATATGTCAATGCCAACTCTAGCTATATGAGCATGTGGCCCTTTTTCCTGAGGCCGATCCTGCTCAAAGGGTGACCTCTGAACGAGTTAACTCAGGATGGAGGAGGCCAGGGGGAAGGCCACGTAACTCATGACTAGAGCACGTCGATCAATCTTGTTGGGAGATACTCAGAGGGGAAAGAGTCGTTGCCTGGAGGGTTGCACAGAGGGACCTGCATGGGTTGTGTTGAAAGGTGAGTGAGGATATGCTGCCTGCAACGTTTGCCCATTCTTGTTCTGACTGGTTTGGTGGGTGAGTGGGTGGTGTGGATATATGTTTGAGGGATGGGATATGTAGGGGGGGTAGATGCGTGAAATGGGATGAATGGGTGGGTTGGATGAGTAAGTGGGTTGGTGGGAAGGTATGGAGGGTGGAAAATTTGGATGGGTTGGTTGAGGAGGTGAGTTGTTGGCTTAGCAGAATGGGTTGATGAGTGGGTACAGTTAGTGGGTGGGCGGATAGTGTGAATGATTTGTTTTGTTGGATGGGTAAGTGAGTAGAATGGACAATGTGTGTGGGTTAGTGAACCGTGTGGGGTTGTGTGGTGGGATGGTAGGTGGGGATTAGTGAGAGGGTGATTTGGTGTTGTCGGTGGGAGGTTAGGTCTGCTAGACCTGGTGCGTAAGCAGGTGGGGTGGGGTGGCAAGGTGGGTATATCGAAGGGTATGATTAGAGAGGCAAAGTGAAGGGTAGGTAGGTGGATTATGCAGGATGGGTGGGGTGGGTGGGAGAATAGGATGGATGGGTAAGATGCATGGCTGAGTTGGTGAGTAGATTGGTGGTTATGTATACACAGGTGTGTGGTTGGGTCGGTGGGTTGGTTGAGTACTGTAGATGTGTGTGTGGGAGGGGGGGGGTAGGTGGATTCATGGATGTGTAGAATGGGTAGGTTGGTCTGTAGGGTAGGTGGGTGGGTTAGGTGTGGGTATGTATGCAGGATTGTTATGTGGGTGACCGGGGTGAGTTGGAAGGGTCACCAAGTGGATGAGTTGGTAAGGTAGGTAGTTGTGTGAGCAGGATGAATGGGCAGGGTGGATGCATAAGAGACTGGTTGCGTAAGGTAGTTGGGTTGACAGACTGAGTTGGGTGGTTAGGCTTTGTGGGTGGATGAATAGTTGGGGTCATTTAACCCGTCACGTCCTGAGCTATTTCGCACCTCTGACACCCCCTAATCCCGAGGTATTTTCGATTTTTTTTTTTTTTTTGACTAAAACCTCCGCTTTTGGTGAGAAACATCGAAAATTCATAGAGAAATCGCTCACCTGAGGTTTAAAATACTTGACCCAGGTACCAGTGCCTCCTTACCTGACTGGGTTTTCTAAAAGGCTGGCACCAAAGAAAACGTGTTCTATGGGAGGGTAACTATTTCACACCACTCATAAACGGTATTTATTTATTAACTTGGTACGAATTTATATGTAGTACGAGAGTATATTGTTTTTCAAACACTAATATAGGCATTAAAAGCATTGTTTCACTTACTAACTCATCACCATACCTGACCTTCTTTTGCCACATTACCTGATCACTATTTCTGAATGTTTCTTCCTCTAATGCTATGTAAACTTTGTCCTCCACATTGTCATCGATTGGGGAATCACTCTGGCCCTGAATGTCTTTACTGGCCAAGTCACTGGTAACAAGTGAACTGCCGAGACAATGGCGTGAGGGGAGGAAGGGGGAGGTTATGCGGTGTAAGGCATTGTCTCTGCTTGGTATCTTGTAGAGGAATAGGGGAAGGTGTCCCGTGTATACGTACAAAAAATCACACGCAAAAATTGAAAATTGTGCAAATTAGGGACCTTGCAATTGCCCGACGTACCAGTACGTCGTCGGGACTGGCAAATGCAAAATGTTGCAACGTACCCATACGTCGACGGGATGGGGCGGGTTAAAAATCTGGGGTGGGTGGATGAATGAGTGGTTTTTGTTCATGGTTGGTTGGTCAAGATGGGTAGTGAAACGACAGGCTGCCTGGGTCAGGTGAGTTGGGAGGATGAATTGGTGATTGGATGGGTGGTCAGGATGATGGGTAGATGACTGGGGTGGTTAAGGTGGGTAGGGTGAGTGGAGGGTTGCATGGGCGAGCAAGATGACTGTACAGGCAAGGTGGACAAAGTCGGTGGGCAAGGTGGGTATCTGGGTGGGTGCCCATCCACTCACCATTCCTTCTCCTTAGAGACCACACTTGGAGAACATGCCCGTGTGAGAAGAGACTAATGATTTTAATACAGTGACTTATTTTTTTCATTTGATTCTTACTACATTTACACGACTTACTTTACCACTGGAGAGGTCATTCTAACTGAAGGGATTACTTACATACTTCCTTATTTTTTTCACTACCAGAGACTTGTCTTTAAACAAATAAAATCATCTGGTGTGGCAACAACGATAGGGTAGTCCATATTTAACTCTCCACTTGAAACTCCCATGGTGGTACTTTAGGTACTGGAAGGATGGCTCAGTCTCCTGGTTTGGGGTGAATGTGGCAGAGGGAGTAAGAAATGAATAGATAATGAAAGGCAGACACATAACGGTGGCTGGGCCGTCCCAGCAATACGTGAGAATTTGCCTGATGGAGGGGAAGAGTTGTGTTTAATATGGGAGACACTGTTGATAAAATATTATCATGTGTCCGGCCCACACTCCCACAGGCTCCAACAACTGTTGTTCAGTACAGGAAGGACGTTGCCCAGTAAGTTGTTCTTCCCGTGGTCAGTCTTTAGGTGTACAGTACACAGGATCAGCTCAGGCATCATAAACAAACAGTAGCTTTCTAAGTTCACTGTCTTTGATTTCCAGATAATTACACTTAATGCTTGCCAACTTCACTTCACTATTCCCACACACACTGGAGCCATACAAACTTTACTAACTGCAATTACACTTATTGCTTGACAACATTTCACCATTTTTCACAAATACCGATGATATACAAACATCAGTAACACTTCTCTGTTTGCCAAGAACAATTCACTATTTTCACAAGTACTGATGATATACAAACTTCACTGACACTGCGCTGTCACTGCACTACACTCAAACTGAACTGAAAACTGACTGTACTCGCTCTAATATCTTCCCCATCCTTAAATTAGCTTAAACTGTTCTAAAATTATCTACATTCTACAAGAACAACAGTTGTCAACTCGCAGATATCCAAAACATGCCAGAGCTCTCTTACATTACATGACACTGCAAATTGTTTAGCATACAAACTTAAATTGAATTACATAATTTAAGAATCACAAATAAACCATTATTGAGAAAAAAGCACAAAAATTAATATACAGCTTATGAAATAACTATGCTCACAAACAACAGGCAAACTAGCAACTCCGACTCGTACAGGGAATAGCCTATAGTAAACATCAGGAATCAGTGAGAAACTTCTCGACTACATAACTGGCAAAACCAAGTTCTTAATATTAACCCCTCCCTAGTTCTTTGTCATCCTGACAGAACTACACAGTGTATACAAACATAATTAATCCTAATGAAACATCTAAGGATACACGAAATAATCCTTCAACTTATTAATCTTCTTCCATGTCGTTTCCGACGACATCCTTGCTCTTCCACACATTCCTGGAATGTCTTGGTCCTCTTCCTGATTCGCTACTTTCCTCAGGAAACTGTCACCATCCTCTTGCACTTCAGCTCCTTAGTCCTCCTCAACATCCTCGACTGCGGGAGAGCAACAATCCTCGGGGACGTTCCAGCTGTACTGCCCTGGCCCATGGTACTGCCACAGAGAGTTCACATGTACCACCTGTGGGTGAGACTTCCTGCCTCCCTGAATCTGATGCATTTTGTCTGATAGACTGTCCAACACGATGTAATGCTCGTCCCATGGGCTCTGCAGCATCGGTGACTGTCTCCTCTTTCGCTGAGGATTATATAACCGAACTTGGTCACCTTCCTTGAAGCTTATCTCACTTTCCTTGGCATCCTACTTGCACTTCATCACCTCTCCTGAAAACTTAAGGACTCCTCGCACTTGATGATGTACCTCAGCCAGCTTTTCCTGAAGGTTCTTTGCATAGCCGGTGGTGTCTGTAGGCAACTCTTCACCAGGTGGTCTTCCCATTAACATGTCAACGGGTAAGTGTAACTCGTGGCCCAACATCGGTTTTGCAGGAGTGTAGCCAGTAGACTTATGGGATGCAGACCAATAAGCCATCAATAATGCAGGTAATTTCTGGTCTTGTTCTGTTTGTCTACGCAGTGCTTGGCCAATTCTTGTCCTAGGGTCCAGTGGAATTTCTCCACCATCCCATCTGACTGTGGCCTTATTGGGGTCGCCCCGGTGTTCTTGATCCCCAATAACTTGTAGCACTCAAGGAATATAGCAGACTCAAAGTTTCTACCCTGGTCTGAATGTAGCTCTTGTGGCATCCCAAATGACAGAAAAACTAGTCAGCCTCTGTCTCTTCGCCACATTGTTGCCTCTTTATCTCTTTTCTAGCACTACTTCCATGGCCACTGCTCCTCTGAACTGTTTGCTTGCATCCCTCCACCTCCTTGATGGGCGCATAGCACACGTCTAGCAACAAACTCTCTTTCCTTTTCTGTCCAACTCTATATTGCAAGAGTTAACTGTTACTCCCAGTCTTTTATTTATGCAACAGGTCAACTCTGGAACTGTCTCCCTCTGTTTGTATTTCTTACTTTCTATGATCTCCAGTCTTTCAAATGCAGTCCAGGCATCTTGAAATGAACAGAAGTTGAGTTTGGCTCACTTTTGTATTTTTTTTTTTTTTTTCTTGGAAGGAATTGTTTGTGGGCCCCTAGCTTTTGGTTCCTTCATATTCGCAAAAAAAAAAAAAAACACACACACACCCGAGCAACAGTCGCAGCCTCTTGATCGGGGATGGCATAGGCTTCTAGCCACTTTGTGAAGTAGTCCATGGTGACACAAATATGCCAGCTTCCTCTTTCAGTGAGTGGCAGAGGTCCAGCAATGTCCACTGTGACTCTTTCCATCAGTGCATCCACTTGGTACAGCTGGAGAGGGGCGCAACCACATTTCTTGGGTCCCTTCTTGACACAATGCACATCACAGGCCTGACATCACTCTTCAACATCCTGATGCATGCCAATCCAGTAGCACCTCTGTCACAGCTGGCTTAGGATTTTCGTCACTCCCAGGTGCCCACTTGTGATCTGGTCATGAGACTCATTCAAGATCTTAGACCTCGTTTTCTTCGGAACCACCAGTAGCCTATACTTGCTGAGGCCATCAGGTGTCTGTCTGATGCTCCAGTAGTCCGTTGTTCAGACGAAGAAGATCCCACTGACTTCAGTAGCTCTTAGTTGCAGGGCTGAACCTGCAAACTTCTTCCCAAGATGGTTGCATTGTACTCCGCTGCAGCCACTCTAGCATTGGTTGTAAATCTGCATCCTCCATCTGCATCCTCTTCAGGTCTTCTTCATCTGACGCTGTCCCTGTCACAGCAGTATGGCAGCATTTCTTCCTGTGATTCCCATTCCTACTACACTGTGTTCTTCCATCTTCTCGCACACTATTCATCAAGGTTCTCCTGCATTTCCTCAGTGGTGGGGCTTCTTTGGAAAAACTGGCTGATTGTTGCCTCTTATCACCAGCCTTCACTAATTTACCTTCATCCTTCTCATTTGGACACTCATAGCTGAAGTGTCCCACCTCACCACATGTCCAACACCCATTTGTTGCAATCGGGATTTTCCTTGCACTGTTCTGTTTTTGCTTCTTCTTCCATTTGTAACAACTGTCCTTCTTGGGTCCTGGCTTCCTGCAGAACACCAACCTCCTCCAGTCTTCCCCTGTTTCCTCTTCCACTTGTAGCAGTCCTGTTTCTGTGTCCTGGCTTTTCACATTACAACAACTTCCTACAAATTTTTCCGTTTCACATACCTGCCCCTTCCTTGCCTTGAATCCTGCTCTATGACCTGCCTGAAAAGTGAATGTACTGGACCTGACTTAGGGCTCAAATTCTAGAGCCCTGGCTAGTGCATCTTGCATGCTTCTGGGTTGTGCCTGCTTCACTTGCATTTTCAGCTCTACACTATCAAGATCATCAATGAACTGGTCCCTCAGAAGCATAGCTAACAGGTTAGGTGCTACTCCAGGGTACGCCTTGTATGCCATACTCCCTATGTCATGACTAAGCTGCTGTGGGGATTCTCCTTGAGCCCATACACGGCTCCAGAATCTTGCTTTGTAAACCTCAGTCTGGTACACGGTTCCATATCTGCGCTCCAACACTTCTACTAGGAAATGATAACTATTTCTCTCCATCACTGACCTCTGGCCCAAAATTTCCACTGCAGCACCCTTAACCCGCCCCATCCCTACGTTTTCTGAGCAGTGATACACCCCAGTCCCGACATTTTTGGACCTTTTTTTTTTTTTTGGCTCAAACATTCGCTTTTGGTGAGAAACATCGAAAATAGAGAAATCGCTCACCTGAGGTTTAAAATACTCGATCCAGGTAGGAGTACCTCCTTACCTTACAGGGATTTCTATCAGGCTAGCTGCAAAGAAAACGAGTTCTGTGGGAGGATAACTATTCTACACCACTCATAGACGGTATTTGTTTATTTATTTGGTACGAATTTATATGTAGTACGGGAGTATATTGGTTTTCAAACAGTAATATAGGCATTATAAGCATTGTTTCACTCACTAACTCATCACCATTCCTGACCTTTTTTTGCCACGTTACCTGATCATCATTTCTGACTGTTTCTTTCTCTAATGTTTGTCCTCCACATTGTCATCAATTGGGGAATCACTCTGGCCCTGAATTTCGTACTGTGGCATGACATGGCTTTACTGGCCAGGTCACTGATAACAGGTGAATTGCTGAGAAAAGGTCATGCATGGGGGGGAGGAGGTCATGCTGGGTAAGGCATTGTCCCTGCCTGGCATCTTGTAGAGGAAGGTGTCCCGTGTATACGTGCCAAAAATCACTCGCGAAAATTGAAAATTGTGCAAATTAGGGACCTTGCAATGTCCTTGCAATGTTGCCGCGTTAATTTACGTCTCCGGGATATGAGTGCACATCATGTGAGGACGTGAATTCACGTCTTTGGGACGGGGCGGGTTAAGGCTAGTAGCAAGTTGCACTGTCCTCTGCCTATCATCCCAACCATTTTGATCAGCAAGCAATTTAACCCCTTAACCGAGGGGCGTCACTTTCGTGACGCTCGGGCACAATGGATCATACCGCAGGGTGTCACTTTTGTGATTCTGTGTTATTTTGAATTATCCCGGGCTTTCAAGTGGTGCCATGTATCATCTATCAGTACTGCCAATGTCCAACACTAGTCAGCACTCCAAATCTCATCTGTACTCCCATCCATTGTTGACATTTTAGCAATTTTCCCCCCTTCCTGACTCCCCTCCCTACCTGCCCTCCATTACCCTGTCCTCTCACCTCCCAGGCCGCGCTGCGCTAAGCAAATCTCCCCCGGATTTTTCCACAGATTTCATCCATTGAAATAAGCCCTATGCCCTATACTTATACAAAATAATATATACCAAAAAAAAATAAGGTAAGTGATAGTGTTATACACCAGGAATTGGCTAATTATCACCTGACAACACCTCACGTGCATTCATTCGCTACATTACCATGGTAATTTCCCCTTTGAATTATGCCTTGTAATCTATGTCTGTAATAAAAATATATATCAGAAAGGAAGGGAGAAGCCTAAGTGACATTTACATTCACCTGGAACTACCTATTTCTTTATGTATTGCCGAGATTTTCTACCAATAATTTATTAGCATGTAAGTTAGCAGCTGTCACCCTCAGTGTCATTGTCAACCCTTGCCTTCTCAGATAAGCCGTGGCATTTAGTTCCTTGTCGTCTGCTGTGGTCAAACCATGTCGCACTCGCGCCCCGCCATTTCTGCCGCTTCTGCGCCCATTGCAAAGGGCCCCGTGACCTCTACACCCATAAAAAGTCGTGAGGTAAGCAGTAAAGGACTTAGTGACTCTGCAATGGCACGTGAACTAGCAGAATTGTCCATGGTGATGATGGATAGTGATTTTGACGATTCGGGTGAATCGTATGATGAGCCGGGTGAGGTAACCGTGCCAGAAAGTGCTAGTATGAGTGCTTCAGTGTCGGAAGTTATCCCTAGCTCCAAGGGAAAGGAGCCGTTAGTGCAGCAAGGGAAGGAATTTGGGAAGGGAGTGAAAAGGCGGCGTGTTAGCCCCAGAACAATGGCCCTGCGGGACCCAGCCCGCCATGAGTCCCGAGTTGATGCAGCTCCCCGTTCCCCAAGCCCCATTTCACTCATTTCTTCCTCTTCGTCTGCTGAGTTATCTCCGGAGTCTTCGTCCTCGGAGTCACCACCAGCATCAACAGTGAAGGCAGGCCGTAGAGGAAGAGGTAAATCCCGGACAAGTAAAAGTAGAGTTGGTAATAGAGTAAGGGCTGCTAGTGCTGTACGGCAACCCAGGGTCAGTCCGAGTGACCTTCAATGGGGTAAATGTGCCTCACAGCCACCCACCACCACCACCCACCCTACACCGCCACAACAGGCAATCCTGGACGCCTTCGCATGGACAGAAGGGTCTGATTTTGAGCCAGAACATCTAGTTTTTGATGAGAGCTCCTCAGGAGTACAGCCTGCCTTCTCTCTTGACGATAATGCTGAGTGTGTGGACTACCTTTTGGCCTTCCTAGATGACAAAGTCATGCAGCACATATGTGATGAGACCAACAGGTATGAATCACAACGTGCTGCAAGTGGTACAGGTGCAGCCAAGATGCAACAGTGGTCCATGCTGGGAGTGCAGGAGCTGTACTGTATGTGTTCTTTGCCCTCATGCTTCTCATGCCACACTCCAAGAAGCATGAGTTGGAAGAATACTGGTCCATGGACCCCTTACTACCCTCACCCACCTTCAATAAGTACATGGCCAGAGATCGCTTCCGGAACATCGTGAGAAACCTGCACTTTGCCGACAACGATGTACCTTCCCAAACCGACCCACTCTGGAAGATCCGGGAGATTCTGAACAGAATGAAGGATAAGTTTATGTCATTCTTCCACCCCTTTCAGAAGGTTGTCATTGACGAATCCTTGGTTTTGTTCAGAGAACGTCTTCGGTTTGTACAGTACATTCCAAGCAAATGCCATCGCTTTGGAATTAAGTTCTTTGTACTGTGCGACTGTAAGACGGGGTACATCCTTGACTTCGTCATTTATTCAGCCAGCACTGTCGATCTGAATAAAACACCCCCTTGGCTTCTCGGGCTGTGTAGTGAAAGTGCTCCTTGAAAAGTATTTTGGTGTGAATCATGTGCTGTATACAGACAACTATTATACAGCACCGAAACTTGCCAAATACCTTTCAGAGCACAGCATTGGCTCCTGCGGCACTGTCAAAAGTAATCGTGCCCACTTCCCTAAATTCACAGAGGCAGGAACCTCGCAGCGAGGAGACGTGCACCTACGCAAGTCTGAGAAGATGCTGGCAATACGGTGGCATGACAAGAGGGTCGTGCACATGCTAACCACCGTACATAAAGGGGAAATGACAGACAGTGGGAAGGTCGACCGTAGGACAGGCGAACCTGTGATGAAACCTGATGCTGTGTTGGACTACAATATCAACATGCGGCTGGTGGACAAGTCCGACATGATGACTGGTGAGATCGACTGCCTCAGGAAGAATACTAGGTGGTACAGGAAAGTTTTTCTGCATCTCATAGATATGACGATGCTGAACGCCTTCATCCTGTACAAGATGAAGGTCAAGCCACCCAAGTCCTTCTCCCTGAGGTTGTTCTCCAGAACTTGTGTCCAGCAGCTGCTGGAAAGATATGGTAGGGTGACAGCAGCAACTCCAAGGTGCCATCCAGTAACACTTCCCGACCGACTTGAGCAGAGGGCGTATATGGATCGGCACAGACTGGAGCTAATGCCTGCCACAGGTAAAAGGAAGGCTGCGATCTGCAGGTGTCAGGTGTGTGCACATACCACCCACTGCACACCTGAGCACAAATGCACCTCTTGGCAGTGCGCTGAGTGCCAGGTTCCCCTCTGTGTTACCTGCTTCTTTGATTACCACAGCCAGAAGCAGTTCTAACAGAGCAAGTGGGAAAGGAGAGTAATGTGTAAATATTGTGTAAATAGCAAGTAAAAGCAATGGATGTTCAGTACGTATGATTGAAGAGTGTATTATAGTTTTATCTTACTAAAAGTGACAGTAACTAACATAGTGTAAGTGAAATAGAAGGGTAAATATTGAAAATACAATAGAAAATGTAAATAGTGATGTAAGTAATTAGTAATATAAGAATATGAGTACAAATACTTTATGTTATAACAGTGAAAGTGAATCCGTGGCTCTCTACGTATTTTACTGAATGAAAAATTGAATGACTTCAGTGACAATAAACTAATACTACTGAAGGAAACTTATGGAGAAAAACTCCAGATATATATAAGTGTGATATAGTAATAGAAATATAAAGTGTGAGAGGTTTTATGAATAATAAATGACAGAGTACCAAGAGCGAACTAGTGCAAGTGCGACGGTCAGACGCGCTCGTAATTTTCATTGCTTTCACAGTGGGTTTTTTTTTGGAATATGGATCCCAAACTACTTGAAAATCATAGAGTAGTGTTTATAGTGTTAATATCTGGCTGTGGTAATCATATTACGGGTTGTCGGGAAGTGTAAAGTGGAGACTTCGTTACCCAACTTCAGAGGTCTCCACAAGTCCTACGGTAACCGACGAAGTGCTCAACAAACATTCCAGGAGAAAGGTGAAGGTATGTGCCATAAGCATATATATTCTTAATATTCTAGGACTAATAACTGATTTTTGGCAAATATTTTTTGAGAGTCTGTCGGAGCCCGAATAACCCCGCGGGACACGCAAAACATTGGTAAACATGCCCGCGGTGTAGGGGTTAAACTGCGCATGGTAAGCTTCCCAAGATACTCTACTATCAAATTCCTGAGGTTTCTTTTTAATTGGACCCCCATTATAGCCATGCACTTCACTGTTTGGGGGCCTAAAAACTGGTGCATCATAACTAAGTTCAGGACTTAAATCTCCTATATTCTGATTATTCAACCCTGTAATGCCACTTTTAGATGCTTGGGATCCATCAAGATTCACCATACACTGTCCATTCTTTTCATATGCTCCCTGTACACTAACCTGAGGCTCAGCAGTGCAATATTTCTCTAAAGCCTCAATTTTCTCACTATTTATCTTCACATGGTCAACTACATGTTTCAGCTGGATATCTACATGCTGTCTGCACTGCGTTACTATTTCCTCACTAATTGTCTTCAACTTGTCGTCTACATGCTGTTTGCACTCCATCACATTATTGCTTACCTCATACTTCTGCTGCTCTAGCTTGGCATCTACTTCCTCCTTAACCCGAGACGTCCCGTCGACGTATGGGTACGTTGCAACATTTTGCATTTGCCAGTCCTGATGAAGTACTGGTACATCGTGCAATTGCAAGGTCCCTAATTTGCACAATTTTAAATTTCTGCGCGTGATTTTTCGTATGTATACATGAGACACCTTCCTCTATTCCTCTACAAGATGCCAAGCAGGGACAGCGCCTTATACCGCATGCATAACCTCCCCCCCCCTGCACGCCATTGTCTCGTCAATTCACCTGTTACCAGTGACCTGGACAATAAAGAGATTCAGGGCCAGAGTGATTCCCCAATCGATGACAATGTGGAGGACAAAGTTTACAGCGCATTAGAGGAATAAACAGTCAGAAATGATGATCAGGTAATGTGGCAAAAGGAGGTCAGGTATGGTAATGAGTTAGTGAGTGAAACAATGCTTATAATGCCTATATTACTGTTTGAAAACCAATATACTCTCGTATTACATATAAATTTGTACCAAGTAAATAAATAAATACCATTTATGAGTGGTGTGAAATAGTTACCCTCCCATAGAACTCGTTTTCTTTGGTGCCAGCCTGTTAGAAAACCCAGTTAGGTAAGGAGGTACTGCTACCTGGATCAAGTATTTTAAACCTCAGGTGAGCGATTTCTCTATGAAATTTCGATGTTTCTCACCAAAAGCGGAGGTTTTAGCCAAAAAAAATTTTTCGAAAATACCTCGGGATTGGGGGATGTCGGAGGTGCGATATAGCTCGGGACGTGACGGGTTAAGCTGTTGCTGTTCTTCCTTCATTTTCCCCATGACTGCATCTAGCTGTCCCTGCACCCTCATTATTACTTCTCTCTGTTGCTCCAATAATGCCTACCGAAGCTGTTCATATAGTTCTTTCTGTTCTTCATTCTATGCCTGCAGTTGTTCTTCGATTTCATTCCTGAGCTCTTTCTGTTCTTCACTTTGGGCCTGTAATTGTTCTTGGAGTTCTTCCTGTCCTTCATTCTGTGGCCGTAATCCTTCATTCTGTGCTTGCAGTTGTACACTTTGTGCTTGTAATTGCTCTTTAAGTTCTTTCTTTGAAGCTTGTAATAGCTTCATAATTGCAGCCAGGGGCACCTCCTACTCCTGCCCAGCTTGAGATCTTGTCTGCACAGCTTCTGCTTCCATGTCAAAGGTTAGACTCACTGCAGCACTAAAATTATCCACATTCATGACACCAGTGTTAGGTACCCATCCCACACTGCCACAGGCTCCAACAGCAGTATTTCAGTACAGGAAGGATGTTGCCCAGTGAGTTGTTCTTCCTGTGGTCAGCCTTTAGGTGTACAGTACACAAGATTAGCTCAGATGTCATAAATAAACATTGGCTTCCCAAGTTCACTGTCTTTATTTTCCATATAATTACACTTAATGCTTGCTGCCTTCACTTCACTATTCCCACAAGCACTGGACCCATACAAACTTTACTAACTGCAATTACACTTAATGCTTGACAATACTTCACTATTTTTCACAAATACCGATTATATACAAACTTCAATGACACTTCACTGTTTGTCAAGAACACTTCACTATTTTCACAAGTACTGATGATATCCAAACTGCACTGACACTGCACTGACACTGCACTACACAAACTGAACTGAAAACTAACTGGACTTGCTTTAACCACTTCCCTATCCTTATATAAGCTTGCTTTGTTCTAGAATTATCTACTGTCTACGAGGACAACAGTTGCCAACTCGAAGATATTCAAAACATACCAGAGCTCTCTTACATTACATGACACTGTAAATTATTAAGCATACAAACTTAAACTGAATTACATAATTTAACAGTCACAAATAAAACATTATTGAGAAAAAGAACACAAAAATGAATAAACTTAAAAAATAACTGCTCACACACAGCAGACAAACTGGCAACTTTAACTCATACTGGAACTAGCCTATAATAAACATCAGGAATCAGTGAGAAACTTCTCGACTACCTAACTGGCAAATTCCACTTCTTAACCCCTTAACCACGGGGCATCACTTTTGTGATGCTTAGGTGCAATGGATCATACCACCGGGCGTCATTTTTGTGATTCTGTGTTATTTTGAATTTGCTTATGCTTGTATCATCTGTCAGTACTGCCAGTGTCCAGCAATAGTCAGTGCTGCTATTGTCATGTATACTGCCATCCAATGTTGATAATTTAGCCATTTTTCCCCATTCTTGACTCCCCTCCCTACCTCCCCTCCATTACCCTCTCCTCCCGCCTGCCCAGCCGCGCCTCACTACACAAATCTTGCCCGAATTTTTACAACGATTTCATTTATTGTAATGAGCCCTATGCCCTACTGTTATACAAGGTAATATATATATATATATATATAAAGGAAAAAAGGTAATTGATATTGCCATACACTTGGAATTGAATAATTATCACCTGTCAACACCCCACGTGCACTCGTTTGCTAATTTTCCCTGCTTATTTCCCCTTGAAATATGCTATATGACCTATTCTCGTAATAAAAATATATACAATAAAGGAAGGAAGAAGCCTAAGTGATATTTACATTTGTCTGGAACTACCTATAGTCCTTCCATAATATCCAGATCGTTTAGGCATTTTCCCTCATGGCAATTCCCCTTCGTGCGATGCTGCCAAATTTGTATCAAAACACGCCTCTATGTCTCATCTCAGCCATTTACCACTTCTAAAAGAAATTTATTTACAGTATATATATATATATATATATATATATATATATATATATATATATATAAAGCTATTTAGTGCAAAAAAATGCCTATTGTTTTTAATAATAACAATGACTTTTTATAAATACCTCAACACTTGGCAATGTTGCTTTCCAACACTGTCACACATGTAGGTGAGTCAATGAGGGTAGGTCTGGTGTCAATCTGCAGGTCACTTCCTCTCTGACCGCCATCAAAGATGGAAGACAGACAGACAGACAGACAAAGTCAGGAGGATTTTCCTCAAATTCTAATCATTCATAAAACCGTATAGACTTTTTATAGAAATAAATCTCCATAAAATGTTGATTTTATATGCAGAGAGAGAGAGAGAGAGAGAGAGAGAGTGAGCTGGGAGTGAGGGTTAACCCTTGTCTCTAATCCAATAATTGGCCCAGTAGAAACTGTGGCAACGTTGCACGTAGGGGAATTCCCGTGAGGGACATTGCCTAAACGATCTGGATATTTTGGAAGGACTATAATTTATTATGTATTGTCTAGATTTCCTGCCAATCATTTCATAGCATATAAATTAGCAGCTGTCACCACACTGACATTGTCAACCCTTGGCTGTCCATATACACCGCGTCATTCAGTTTACTGTCGTCTTTCAAGGTGAAACCATGTTGGATTCGTGCCCCTCCATTTCCGCCACTTCTGAGCCCATTGCAAAGGGCCCTGTGACCTTTACCCCTACTAAACCTCGTGTGGGAAGGGGTAAAGGAATATGTGACTCTGCTGTTGAATGTGAACTGGCTGCTTTATCGATGATAATGATGGACAATGACTATGATCATTCTGGTGAATCGTGAGATGAGCCTGTGGAGGAAATGGTGATAGAAACTCCAAGTATGAGTGCTTCAGTGTCCCAAGGTCGTCCTGGCTCCAAGGGAAAGGAGCCCTTAGTGTAGCAAGGGAAGGAATTTGGGAAGGGAGTGAAAAAGTGGCAGGTTAGCCCCAGAACAACGGCCCCGTGTGACCCAGCCCACCATGAGTCCCGAGGTGAATCAACTCCCCGCTGTCCCAGCCCCATTTCATTAATATCTTCAACCTCTTCAGCCGAACTCTCCCCTGAGTCTTCGTCGCCGGGAGTCTCCACTAGCACCTACAGTGAAGGCACGCCATAGGGGACAAGGTAAATCCCTTACTCATCGTAAAAGTAGAGTTGTTTCTAGGGTAAGGGCTGCTAGTGGTACACGGCAACCTAGGGTCAGTCGGAGTGTCCTTGAAACGGCCCAGTCTGCCTCAAAGCCACCCTCATCCGTTCACCTGGCCTACACCGCCATGAGAGGGAACCCTGAACTCCTTCGTGTGGACGGAAGGTTCCGATTTCGTCCTGGAACAACTCAACTTTGATGAGAGTTCCTCAGGGATACAGCCTGCCTTCACTCTTGACGAGGATGCTGAGTGTGTGGACTACCTTTTGACCTTCCTTGATGACGAAGTCATGCAGCATATATATGATGAGACCAACAGGTACGAATCACAACGTGCTGCAAGTGGTGCAGGTACAGCAAAAATGCAACAGTGGACTGTGCTTGGAGTGCAGGAACTGTATGTGTTCTTCGCCCTCATGCTTCTCATACCTCATTAACGGAAGCATGAGTTGGAAGATTACTGGTCCATGGACCCTTTATTACCCTCATCCACCTTCAGTAAGTACATGGCCAGAGATCGGTTCTGTAACATCATGGGAAACCTGCACTTCACCAACAATGATGTACCATCACAGACTGACCCACTCTGGAAGATCCGGGAGATTCTGAACAGAATGAATGATAAATTTATGTCTTCCTTCCACCCATTTCAGAAGGTTGTCATGGATGAATCCTTGGTTCTGTTCAGAAGACGTCTGAGGTTCGTACAGTACATTCCAAGCAAACGCCATTGGTTTGGAATAAAGTACTTTGTACTATGCGACTGTAAGGCAGGGCACATCCTTGACTTCGTCATCTATTCAGCCAGCACTGTCAATCTGAACAAAACACACCCCCTTGGCTTCTCAGGCTGTGTAGTGAAAGTGCTGCTTGAAAGGTATTTTGGTGGGAATTATGTGCTGTACAGTATACTGACAACTATTATACAGCACCGAAAATTGCTAAATATCTTTCAGAGCACGGCATCGGCTCCTGCAGCACTGTCAAGAGCAATCATGCCCACTTCCCCAAATTCCCCGAGGCAGGAACTTCGCAGCAGGGAGATGTGCACCTATGCAAGTGTGAGAAGATGCTGGCAATCTGATGGCATGGCAAGAGGGTTGTGCACATGCTTACTGCCATACACAAGGGGGAACTGAAAGACAGTGGGAAGGTCGACCGTAGGACAGGTGAACCTGTATTGAAGTCTGATACTGTCATTGACCATAATATCAACATGTGGCTGGTGGACAAGTCTGACATGATGATTGGAGAGATCGACTGCCTCAGGAAGAATACTATGTGGCACAGAAAAGTGTTTCTGCATCTCACTGACATGACGATACTGAACGCCTTCAGCCTGTACAAGATGAAGGTAAAGCCACCCAAGTCCTTCTCCCTGAGGTTTTTCGCCAGGACCTGTGTTCAGCAGCTGCTTAAGAGATATGGTAGGGTGACAGCAGCAGCTCCAAGGCGCCATGCTGTAAGACTTCCCAATAGACTTGAGCAGAGGGCGTACACGGATCGGCACAGACTGGTGCAAATGCCTGCCACTACAAAGAGGAAGGCTGCGATCTGCAGGTGCCAAGCGTGTGCACATAGCAACCGACGCACACCTGAGCACAAACGCACCACTTGGCAGTGCTCTGAGTGCCAGGTTCCCCTCTGTGTTCCCTGCTGCTTTAATTATCACAGCCCGAAACATTTCTAGAACAGTGCAAGTGGAAATGTAAATAATTTGTAATATTATGTAAATAGCAAGTGAAGGCAATGGATGTAAATATAATTGAACAGTGGTAAATAGTTTTATATGTTACTTCAAGTGACAGTGCATAACATAGTGTAAATAAAATAGAAATGTAAATAATGTTAATAAAATAGAAAATGTAAATAGAAATGTAAATAATTAGTCATATAAGAATATGAGTACAAATACATGGAGTAATGACAGTGAAAGTGAAAGGTTCGCTCTCTACGCTAGTTTACTGAACAAGAAAGTGAATGCCTGGAGTGAAAAAACTACTATTACTGAAGGAAACATAGATAAATACTGTATATATAAATAAGTGTAATAAAGTACTAGGAATATAAAGTGTGAGTGTGTTTATGAATAATAAATGAAAGAATACCAGCGGGGAATGAGCGCGGTTGGAAAGCTTGTATGCGCTTGCAATTTACACTGCTTTCACAGTGATTTTTTTTTTGGAGTATGGATTCCACATAGTGGTTCTAGTGATAATATCAGGCAGTGGTAATCATATTACGGGGTGTCGGGAAGTGTAAAGTGGAGACTTCATTACCCAACTTCAGAAGTCTCCACAAGTCCTACAGTAGTGAATGAAGGCTCAACAAACATCCCTGGAGAAAGCTGAAGGTATGTGCCATAAGCATATTTAATTATAATATTCTAGGGCTAATAATTGATTTTTGGCAAATATTTTTAAAAAGTCAGTCGGAGAGTGATTATCCCCGCTGGACGTGCATGGACCGCTTCCGACATCCCCACAGTTAAGGGGTTAACAATATGTCATCAGATTGAAAGGGTTAAGATTTTGTTACTATTATTATCATTATCATTATTATTATTATTATTATTATTATTATTATTATTAATGTTATTTATTTTTATTATTCTTGTTGTATAGTAGATTTGTTTTCAACCGAGGGAACTTCACCCAATCGGATACGTTTATGTGAAACTACAGAATGTGGTGAATGCTTTGGCATATTCGATAGAGCCAGAATTTTGGGGGCTTGAATGATGAGTGAATGGAAGTGTGGCCCATTGGACTGGGCAAATTTGGGCTGCCTGGACATTGCTACTCCTCACCCTGCCCTTGGGTGGGAAAGGAGGTCCGGGTGATGATGATGATGATGATGATGGAACTTGGTCACTAACACAACTTGAATACCAAGTCGTGGTGGCAGGAAAATCAATTAGCCTTGGTTATGAGATAGAGATGAGCCTCCTCAGTTTCTAGACACATCAAACATACAGTTTGAATGCTGATGACCATCACATGGGCTAAAAGGAGACAAGGATTTTAATCAGATTAAAATAAACAGACTAGAGCGGTGGTAGCAGAAACATTATAATATAATATAATATAATATATATATATATATATATATATATATATATATATATATATATATATATATATATATATATATATATACAGTATATATATTCATCATCATCCATTGCCAGTTCATTGGTGAATAAAGACCTCCCTCAACCATCTTCACAAATTCCTTGGTTGCCAGGTTTTGCCTACAAATCTTTCTATCTCATCTCCACCTCCTATCTTTCCCTTTTCTGTTACATTTTCATTCTCTCTGAGTCCAGTTTGTCAGCCTCTGGTTCCATCGGTTTTCTCTTTTGCTACATGACCCTCCCAATTTCATTTCTGCATTTTTTTTAAAGTTGTATAATGTCCTTGACTTTTTCTTCACTCTCATTCAAGTTGATCTCGTCCTGTGTCTCAAAGATATTCACTACACTGACCTTTGCATTGCCCTTTGGGAGCAGATTAGTTTGCTTTCCATTGATTTTGTCAGTGTCTAGGTTTCATATCTTTACGTCATAGCTGAGATTATGCATTCGTTATATACTTTTTCATTTCATACATACTACCAAGCAACTTTTCATTATGTCTCTATGCTGAACAATAATTTCCATTCAGTTGTAATTTGTCATTTTATTTCGTTTTCACAGTCTTTCACTAGTTTTAGTTTTTGCGCTAACTGTACTCCTCAACTTCGTCAATCACTTGTTTCAGTGAGGCTTTTAGTCTTTGGTATATTTGAATTAAACAACACTTTAGTTTTACCCCAGATTTTCTTAGACCTACATTGAGATTTTCTGTATTTAGGTCATTTTAACCCTGGGACATTACCTTTGTTGACAACCCCAAGTTTACATTTAAAGTTTTCCTTTTTCATGGTTGGACTGGTACCTAAGGCTAATGAGCCCCACCTTCCCTGTCAGATGACTGTTGGCTAGGAAGCTCATCTACCTTTTGACAGGGCTTTTCGTTGTCTTGTTGAATGTCTAGTCACCTCATCCCCCTTCATTTGGCAAAACCAGGAGAGAGAGAGAGAGAGAGAGAGAGAGAGAGAGAGAGAGAGAGAGAGAGAGAGAGATTGTTGTACATCTTCAGTCCATTGTTATTTCGTCACTGATGCTATGAACAGACAATTTTAATCAGTAGAAAATGGTGGTTGCTGTGGTGGTGAGGGCAGTGTTGGAGAAAGTAGCTGTGATGATAATGGTTGTGGTGGTAGCTGTGATGGTGGTGGAAGTGGTGGTAGCTGTGATGATGATGGTGGTGGTAGTGTTTATGGTGATGGTGCTAGCTGTGATGATGGTGGTTTGGGTGGTGGGATGATAGCTGTGATGATGATGGTGGTGGTGGTGGTACCTGTGGTGGTGAGGAGGTGGTGGTAGCCATCATGGTGGTGATGGTAGCTGTGATAATGATGGTGGTGGTAACTGTGATGGTCATGGTGGTGGTAGTGGTGGTAGTGATGATAGCTGTGATGATGGTGATGATGGTGGTAGCTGTGGTGGTGATGGTGGTAGATATGATGATGATGGTGGTGGTAGTGGTATCTGTGATTGTTGTGGTAGTGTTGATGATAACTGTGATGATGATGGTGGCAGTATCTATTCAGAAACAGTTCTCATCTGGGCAAGTGCTTTCCGGCCCTACTGGGCTGCTCCAAAGCAAAACGTGTTTAAATATGACTCTAATTTGGATAAGAGCTGAGTGGCACGACAGGGCCGTGAGGCTCTTGTAAATTCCTGACATCATAACCGAATTACATAACTCTTTCATGATCAAAATAACACAAGTATTCTATCATCCTTGAAGATATAATTATTCCTCTAATGCTTACCTAATTATTCATTTTAAATGATCTCCAAACAATTTTATTCAGTGGGAAATGAATTATATATATATATATATATATATATATATATATATATATATATATATATATATATATATATATATACTGGAGAGACACACATTACACGGGTGTGTATAAATATATTTGTACGCTTCTGACTGGGAATCGAACCCTGGACCTTTTAGATAGAAGTCAGGCACAGATATCACTCGACCACGGTGTGATAAAGGCTGTGACAATCTGATTTTTTTTGACGAACCAGGTAAATCCATTATGGAAGGATATCTTTCAATCACAACACATTAAGATTATATCACTACCCCACACAACTCGGCAAGTGACAGAGCAATTTTAATCTATCCCAGACACAACAAGAGCGTCTTTAGATGTTGGAGAGACACACATTACACGCATGTGTACAAGTATATTTGTACGGTCCTGACTGGGAATCGAATCCTGGACCTCTTAGATAGAAGTCAGGCACTGATACCACTCGATCACGGTGTGATAAAAGCTGTGACAACATGATTTTTTTTGACGAACCAGGTAAATCCATTATGGAAAGATATATTTCAATCAACACATTAGGATTATATCACAACCCCACGCAACTCGGCAAGTGACAGAGCAGTTTTAATCTATCCCCGACATACCACAAGCATCTTTAGATGTTGGAGAGAGACACGTTACACGCGTGTGTACAAGTATATTTGTACGGTCCAGACTGGGATTCGAATCCTGGACCTCTTAGTCAGAAGTCAGGCACTGCTACCACCCGACCACGGTGTGATAAAAACTGTGACAACCTGATTTTTTTTGACAGACCAGGTATATCCATTATGGAAGGATATATTTCAATCTAAGAGGTCCAGGATTCGAGTCCCATCCAGGAGCATACAAATATATATATATATATATATATATATATATATATATATATATATATATATATATATATATATATATATATATATATATATATATATATATATATATATATATATATATATATATATATATATATATATATATATATATATATATATATATATAAAATATATATATATATATATATATATATATATATATATATATATATATATATATATATATATATATATATATATATATATGTATGAGGTACTATCCAAAAGTTCCAGTACTTTGAACAGAGGGAGCCAACCATTTGCAGTTTTGCCTTTTGCCGCCAGGAGGAGTCGGCAGCACCCCTTGTGCGTCAGTGTGGCTCCAGCCGTCTCTGTGAGTGGACGTGTTATTGAGCTATGCTTACTATTGTAACGTACCGTGTAGGTGGTTTGGTGGTTTTGGAACGGCGGACCAATGGTGCAGCAATGTCAAATCAATGTTGATCGTTTTCTTCGATATCCAAGGGATTGTTCACAAGGAATTCATCCCACCATCAGTCTATCAGTGGAGAGTTGTACTGCAAAGTTTTGCAGCATCTGAGGGAGAACACCCACTGCAAATGTCCGGAACAGTGGAAGAACAAGGACTGGGTCCTGCGTCATGACAACGGCCTCGCATCAATTATTGTCCGGTAGTTGCTGGCTTCCACTAACTCGGTAGTCATTCCCCACCCACACTGTTCGCCTTGCCTTGCCAAGACCATCATACCTGAAACTTTCCAAGGATGCATGGACTCGTGGAAAAAACACTGGGGCCACTGTATACATGCCCAAGGGAACTACTTCGGTGACAGTGAGAACTAGGAGGTAAGGTAACTTATTTTCCTACAATATTCAAATTATTGGAACTTTTGGGTAGCAAGTCGTATATAACAATATATTTTTTGGCGAAAATATTAATATTTCTTAGCGTGGCACACTTAGTTATTTTTCATTGGCCTGCCTGCAGCCATTTTGCTAACTTTTCCGCGATCCGTTACGATTCACGGGAAGTGTTGAGGAAGCAAAAAATTGCATTACCATGTGCACCACATGATTCTCTTCTCCTTGGTAAAGAAAAAAAAAGTTGGCTTTTGAAACTCGAAAAAAACGGTCCTGGCGCCTGAGAGGGGGGGGGGGGCCTTTAATTTCTGAAGGCTGGGCCACAGTGGGGTTAACCCTCAAAGCGAAGTGTTTAACAATTTTTTGCATCCAATGTTTTTTGGCACATCCGGAAGTGTGTGCAAAATTGGGTGGAAAATGACTGTGGGAGTGGCTGGAGGCTCCCCTCTCAATCTCTCTTTCTGATGCCATAAAAAATATGTAAAGAAAGGATAAAGGAATCAGGAAATATCCTTAGCAATTTATCTTTATTCACATCTAAGGAGAACAATGTGAGTACCTGACATTGTTGGTGTTGATTAGCTCTAGTCTTTCTGTCTGAGCAGAACTTTCAACTTCAGGTAAGAAACCGCCCCTGCAGGGCCATTCCATGCAGCAGACCAATGTTCTCTTGTAAGGGACAGCGTCTCGCCATGGGGAGGTGAGGAGTAAAGTGCAGAGGTTTGGCCGGGGTGGACTCCACACGTGCATCTCTCCTCCCAGTTAACACTTTCCCGGGCTGGCCTTGCATAACTTTTTTTTTCCCGTTCCTGGACCAGGAGTGAGTTTCCAGCGAAATGAAGATTTGTTGCCTGTGTTCACCAAATTGTTGTGACAGGTATTTGAGCCATGAAAAAGCGCTCCAACAAAGGACACGTCGGTGCGTCATCAGCCCAGAATAGCGTTACTATAGGCACCACAGTAGGCTCCACTTCACCCCATAATTGGTTATTATGTTTATCACCCTACACTGTAAACTGTTTCCTGGGCTACAGGGAACCATTAGCTTTATCAGTTAGTGCAAAGCCACCTGAAGTATAAAACAAGAGCAGTAAAAGGTAGAGAGAAAGTACAAGTAGAAGTAGGGAGAGAGGAGGATTTTTTTTTTTTAATAACAGAACAGAGGAAGGAAAAACAAATGAATAAAAAAAAAAAATCCATGCACCGGATTCCTTGTGCCCTCTGTTTATAAAATATCTGTAACAGTTAGACTTGAACAGCAATAGGTTGAAGTTTGGAGGGAAACAACTCTGGAGAAGCGAGTTCCAGAGAGATGCAGTTCCTGAAATGAAAGAATTCTGATAGGCAGAAGTTCTGCAGTATGGCTGAGTGACAATCCATTCCTGAGCGCTGCCAGCTGCCCGTGTAGCATGATGGAAGGGATGGAGAGGTGGCACAATGGAGGCAACTTCGTCTGAGCATTTGCTATAGAAATATCTGTAAAATAACGCAAGGGAGGCAACATTCCTTCTTACCTGTAGGGGAGGTAGTTTATTAGTAATAACAGGGTTATTAATAATTCTAACAGCTTTCTTCTGAATTTTGTCTAGTTGTTTTAATGCAACCTCTCCACACCCACTCCACAAAGGTGAGCAGTATTCAAGCTGAGAGAGCACATGACTCTTAAAAATATTATAACTAACTGCTCATCAGTGAAGAAATTACGGACTCTGTACAATAATCAAATTTCTTTAAGACGGTTTTAGCAAGTGATCTGACATGCAAGGTCCAGCTGAGGGCACTGTTAAGTGAGACGCCGATAATTTCAATACTTTTGGAAATGGGAATATTTGTAGCATTGAAGAGATGGCTGTACTAAGTTGGGAGATACCAGACTTTGTAAATGGATGTCTCAGTGTGAATGAACTGTGATGTGTTGAGTCATCTGCATATGAATGGATGGGATTGTAGGTGACAGATAAGAGATCATTAATATGAACGAGGAACAGGGTTGGTGCCAGAACTGATCTCTGTGGCACGCCGGCATTAACTGAGTGGAAAGTGGATTAAACAGCATCATTATTCTACTTTTACCCTTATTTGTCTGTTGCTGAGATATGAGGAAATCAAAGGAACAAAAGAGTTTAGTCCATAGCAAGGGAGTTTGGACAACAGAGAGAGAATGAAAAGAGGAAAATATAGGCAGCATTGTATCAAGTAAGTGAATGACGATCGCCAGCACAGAGTAAAACAGTTTTATGTTGAAAGAGGAGGGCTGGCAAGTTCACTACGGAAGTTACGAAGGGACTGGCCATATATTAGTGTGATTATATTGTTAACAATTTTACTGTTGCTGCATTAACTCTCTCTCTCTCTGTCTCTCTCTCTCTCTCTCTCTACTCGTATATATACCGAGGCCGCTGAAGTATTCTTTTTATAACAGAGTTCATTAACGACCATGTAACGGAGAAGCAGGGGAGTCAGAGGCTTATTTCTTGGCATATTGGTGAGGAAATGTTGCAAAGGTACGACATATGAAGTAGAAAGGGTTAGTCACAGGCCTTTTTGTTTGTTATGTATATGAGTGTGCATCACTGATAATACAAGAGAAGTACAGGGTAGTAATGTGCCTTCTTTCCTGGTGTACTGATGAGTATATTTCAGCAGTACTGTAACCTAAAAATAAATGACGAAGTGGTCATTGGCCTTCACTACTCTATTTCCTAACTGTGATGAGTATGTCCTGGTCCTTTGAGAACTGGCTGAAGGGTGTTGGTCCTGGTGCAAGGTCAATGGTCTTGCCTGGGGGTGCACAGAAAATGAAGTTCTGGAGCAGGGCTGCAGAGAAGATGAAGATCTCCATGCGAGCCAATGACTCACCCAGGCACTGTCGCTTACCTGGGGGAAGGGGGGGTTGCGTAATGGTCAATGATTTGCAAAAAATGAATGACAGAAAATGGAATGACAGAGTGGAAGGTTGAAAGTTATTTTCTTTTTCATCGATCCATAACGAAAGAATCATTGGCCCGAAGGCTGCAAACAGCTGACATCTTTACAAAGACTGAACAAATGAGACAAAATTATTTTGAAATGCCTGGACAGAAAGCGTGTAAAAGACTGAAGGGTAACTCTTGGAGTGGAATGTTAACAAGCAACGGGTTACTGTGTGTTGGTGGATGAATGCTGTTTGCCCTACGAAATGGGATGGAGATCTAAGCAGATAATTTAGAAGAGCAGTGTCTACAGAATTACCGATAGGAGACGGTGGGAGATGGAACACTGCGGCGAAGAAACAGAGGTTGAAGAGTCAGTAAGAGGAGGGAAGATGAAAAGAATTCGCCTCCAACATGTTAGAAGAGCTTGGAGAAACCCACCCACTCTCTTACTGTTTAACCCACACACTGACCTACCCACTAAACTATCCACCTACTCTCTTGCCAGTCTGGTCACATACTCATTTACTCACATACCTAACTACTCACTTATTCTGCCCACCTACCTACCAACCCACCTACTCACTCGCCAGTCTTGTCACATTATAACCTACTCCTTCCTCACTCACTTAGCTATCGACTTAATCTGCCCACCCATCTACCTTTCCACTACACATTTACCTACAGCAGGCTCTTGCAAATAACATGTAATAGACTTCTAAAAGAACAACCCTGCTGTCTCCCTGCAAGGCCCTCAAGAAGACAAGAGATAACTAAAGGGAAAATATATATATATATATATATATATATATATATATATATATATATATATATATATATATATATAGTTACGCTGTCCGCCTTTCCGTTCCCACGGGTGCAGCCGTTACAGCTGGGCTAGGGGATTATGCAGTATGTATCTGTGTCATTCGCGGAGTTTAAATTAGCGAGTGTTACAAGTTCTTTTGTTTCTTTCGTTCCTGCCACTGAGGGCAATTTTATTTCATACCATGCTGAGTATGCATTTGATTATTTTGATTGTCTTATGTGAGCTACCAGTATATTTATTGATGTGTTGCTTGCATTAGAAATACCAATTCATTGGAGAGAGAGAGAGAGAGAGAGAGAGAGAGAGAGAGAGAGAGAGAGAGAGAGAGAGAGAGAGAGGGGCACGAATTTAAGTTCCTTGTTAATTAATCTGATTCATGCGTTCGCGCTGGACTGCACACGAGCCTTGATCAGGGCAGTGTCTTCCCAACCAGCTTCAGTATCTCTCTCTCCCCAGTCATTTTTTTTTGCCGAGCTGGCGTTTTCATTTAAGTTTATTTTATTCTTTTGTTTGTTGACTGAGGAAAGTAGTTATTTTATTTTGTTTTTGTAACCGTGTTGTCTTTGGAGGGCCAGTTTGGCTCACCGTGGTCCTCTCGCTGCCTTTGTTAACGTTCCCCAACACACGTACATGCACACACACCCCTAACCCCTACACAGTTAATCCCATCTCTTTGCACAAGGCTAGTGAGAACCATCGTGAGCTATTAACTGCGTTCCCCCTTGGACACGGGTTAAGTAGAAAGTCGTCACCACCGGAAGTAAGTGGGAGGTGTTCCTGTAGACTGTCTCAGGCGGTATTACTTCCGGTAGCGACGATAGTAGGCTGGATCTATAGGTAGGCTGTTCCGTTTGTTAGTCAAAGTACAGAGTGTTGCGTTTAAGTTTTTCCGTTGCGCAGTTTTTCTCTAGTTTGCGGAGCGTGAGTGCCGGGGTCTGCTTTATTTTTGCAACGCAGTGGAGGCCGATCATCTAAGGCTGCCTTGTTGTCTTTTTGTAATAGCCCCGGGCTGGCGCTACCGTAACAGTGGCGACCTCGCATCAGGATATCCTAGCAGTGCCTTCTTCTTGCTAGGATATCGTTACCTTGGCGTTCTCTGTGCTTTGAGGTGAAGTTGATGTGTGTGTAGTTTCTCAGTCAGCATTAGTATTTCATTATTCAGTACTGCCATTGAATTGTCGCCATGGAGTCACGCGTGTCTACACCAGATCGCGTACGTGCTGAGTCACCTGTGGATATGGAACAACGAGAGGCACATAGCAAAGGTACTCCCCGTGTGAGCCCTGAGTTTAACTATGGAGCTGAGCTGCCTCGTTTCGCTACCGCACCATTACCATCTATGATGCCGCCGAGCCATTTTAGAGCAGTTCCCCCAGGTATGTCTAGTGCTTTCCCTGGAGCTGTTCATTCCACTCCCATATACCCTGGAGTCTTGTCACCGGAGGCCCAGTTGCAGTTGGAGTTGAAAAAGATGGAGATACAGCGTGCAAGAGAAGAGATGGAGTTGCAGCGTGAAAAAGTGCGATTTGAGCTGGAGAAGACTCGCTTGGAGGTGACTGCTAATAGACCTACTTCAGATACCCATACCTCAGGCCGTGCAGAGGATAGGGAGAGTTGGTTCTCAAGGAGTCTAAAATTAGTGCCAGCGTTTGATGAGTTGAAGGTGACAGAATGGTTTGTCAGGTTTGAAAAGAAGGCTAGGGAGTTTGAGTGGCCCAGGCAGCGCTGGGTGGGCTTGGTATCTAATGTGCTGAAGGGAAAAGCTTTGGAAGTGTATAATAGGTTGAGCCCTGAGGATGTAGATGATTTTGATGAATTTAAAGCAGCCATCCTGAAGGCATCTGAACTTAGACCAGAGGCTTATCGGTTGTTGTTCCGTGGTGCTCGGAAAAGACCTGCTGACACCTATATGGCCTACTCCAGGTATCTGGAGCAGACGTTAGACGAGTGGTTGCTGAGTGAGAGCGCCACTTCGTATAACGATGTGCGTGAACTGCTTTTGATGGAACATTTTACCAACATGGCTGACAAAGAAATTGGTGTTAAAATTAGGGAGAAGAGATTTAAGACCTTGAAGGAAGCAGCAACGTGGGCTGATGACCGGGTGTTTGCCTTGCGGAGTATGGGGGTCAAGTATGCTAATTTTCAGTATTCCAGGGAGAGGACTGTGAGTGGCCCTGCCTGGGATAAATCTCCCGTGAATCAGTCCAAGGGAAGTACAGAGGAGAAAAAGAATTCAGGGAGAAAGAGCCCTGTGTCCAGTTTGAAGCTACTTTGTTACTTTTGCAAACAGAGTGGGCACATCAAGCCTAACTGCCCTAAGTGGAAGGCCTCCCAAAATGCCAAACCAGTGGCACTAGTTGTAGGTTCGAGTCAGGTGAACGAGAGGAGTTGGGAGAGTGGTAACAGTGAGGGAGAAGTCTGTGGAAAGCTGGAGTGCAGCCGGCTGTGCTCGCTGCCAGTTCAGGCTGAAAGAGTTACCCAACATGCTACGCCACCTCCGGATGAACTGCCTCAGAAATCGTCCCTAGACTGGTGTAAACCTTTTATGTGTCACGGCACAGTGAAAATTCATGGGATCAGTTATCCAGTTACTGTGGTTCGTGATACCGGTGCACAACAGTCTGTGTGCAGAAACGTGACTGGAGGGCCTGTAAACTCAGGGAAGTATGTGCTGTGTAGAGGCATGAACTCAGATGAATACTATGATTATGTTCATGTGGAGCTCGATTGCCCCATTGTTCAGGCTGCAGCTCAAGTAGCTGTTGCTGATGTAATGCCAGTAGAAGGGGTTGATTTTCTGCTGGGGAACGACCTGGCTGGGGAGAAAGTATTTCCATCTCTTCCCCCACCAGTTGTTGTGGCAGAGAAGTGTTTTGACGCCCCAGAAATTGGTATTGAAGTTGATGCAGAAGTGGAAGCCATGTTCCCGGTCTGTGCAATTACAAGATCTATGGCACAGGTTGCAGCCTGGGAGGAAGAACTGGCGAAGTCACAGGTTCTTGGGGTCGACTGTGATGAGGCAGGGCCACCAATGGAGGAACCTAGTGAGCAGGGTTTTGCTGTGGTGGGTGAGGAGAGTGGGAATGCGTGCATGGGCGCCGCCCCACTTCCCACTCAGGACACTAGAGGTGGTGTTGAGTGTGTCTGTGTGGAGACTGAACCCAGCCCACCGACTGAATTAGGAGAATTTCAGGACGCTGGGGTCGACTGCGGGGATGCAGGACCACCGTCAAACGCGCCTGAGGAACAGAGTGTCACTGTTGAGGGTAGAGGTGATGTCAGTGTGGAGTCTGACATTCCTCCCCCTGTCGAGTGTGCTACAGGTGGCGCTGAGATTGATCGCCCTTCGCAATCCAGTGTCCCGACCAGTCCCTTATCTCAGTCCTCAGTAGAGCTGGCGGGTGTTGGGTCAGCAGAATTGAGGGTGAAGCAACAGGAGGATGTAACATTAAAGCCCTTGTTTGCTCGAGTAGGGGAAGAAAGAAGTATGGAGTGTGGTAAGGAGGAGTTCCTAATTAAAGACAATGTTTTACATCGCTGATGGACGCCCACTGGCGCCACGGTGGATGGAGGAGTGGGTGAGTTAGTGCAGGTGGTGGTGCCTGTGCAGTATAGGGTGCCGTTAATACAGTTAGCACATGAGGGACCTTTAGCAGGTCACTTGGGAAACAGAAAGACAGTGCAGCGCTTAAGATATAACTTTTGGTGGCCAAGTATGCCGGGACAAGTTGCTGCGTACATCAAGAGCTGTCACACGTGTCAGATAGTGGACAAGCCTAATCAAGTTCTTCCTGTGGCCCCTTTGACTCCCATTCCTGCAGTTGAACCTCCTTTTACCCGGGTAATCATTGATATCGTGGGCCCTTTACCTCCTACTTCTGCTGGAAACAAGTATTTGTTAACCATAATGGATGTTACAACGCGATACCCAGAGGCTATACCAATCAGAAGCATGCAGGCAAAGTCAGTAGTCAAGCAACTTATCCTGTTCTTTACTCATTTTGGCCTGCCCAAGGAGTTGCAGTCAGACCTTGGAGTAAATTTTACATTTAATCTGTTTAAGCAGACAATGACAGAGTTGGGCATCAAACACATTTTGTCCAGTGCCTACCATCCGCAGTCACAAGGTGCCCTGGAGAGGCATCATCAGACCTTAAAGACAATGCTGCGCACCTTCTGCTATGATAGTGGAAAGGATTGGGACCTAGCGGTACCCTTTGTTATGTTTGCAGTGAGAGAGGTACCAACTGAGTCGTTAGGGTTTTCACCCAATGCGTTAGTGTTTGGGCACAGAGTTCGTGATCCCTTGGATGTGGTGCGAGAGGCCTGGAGTAACAACAAATCTGGCAACCAGGAATCCATGCTTGACTATGTCTGCCACACTCGGGAGAGACTGCATTGTGCTTTAGAGCTTGCCCATGACCATCTAATCGGGGCTCAAGCGAGAATGAAGGCTCATTACGATAAAAAGGTCAGAAGTCGTGAGTTTAAGCAAGGAGATGAAGTTTTGGCACTGCTGCCCATGCAAGGAAAACCTCTGGCGGCTAGATTCAGTGGTCCTTATATTGTGAAGAAGAGAGTTGGGGAACTTGACTATCTAATTGTCACCCCAGATAGGCGGAAGAGTACTCAGTTGTGCCACATTAATATGTTGAAGCCATACTACCGCCCAGTTGATTCTCATTGTGGGATGACTGCTGATGTCTCTCACCTGGGATGTGAAGGACGGGGAAGGGAGGACGTGGCATCAAAGGAACGTGCTGTGGAGGGAGCTGTTGGTGCCGGTGATGAGAGTAGTGGACCAGGGTTACAGCCACAGTCCCTGGAAGGTGACTTTGGAGTGGACGTTGAGGGAACCAGGGATAAGAGCGCTCCTGTAGTTTTGGCGGTTGGTAGTGAGTTGGAGGAGCAGGAGGAAGTGCTTAGTCGTGGTGAGATGTTACCAGCTGACCTATGGGAGGGCAATGGTTATGCAGCTCTGGTGGAGAAATTGAGACACCTTGATCCAGTAAAGCGAGAAGAGCTGTGCAACAGATTATGGAAACATCCGAAAGTTTTTGGAGATTCACCGGGATTGACAACTTGGGCTACTCATGACATTGACGTTGGGGATAGTAAGCCTGTAAAATTAGCTCCCTACCGCATCAACCCTATCAGACAGAAAGCTCTCGATAATGAGATCAAGTATATGTTGGACCATGGATTGATCAAGAGGAGTTTCAGTGAGTGGAGTTCACCAGTTACCTTGCAGCCGAAGCCAGATGGGAAGGTTAGGTTGTGTGTGGACTTCCGGAAGGTTAACTCATTGTCTAAGACCGATGCTTATCCCTTGCCTCGGGTCGATGACTCCGTGGACGAGGTGGGAAATGCCACTTATATCACCAAACTTGACTTAGTAAAAGGATACTGGCAGGTCCCGCTGACGGAACGGGCTAAACAAGTGGCTAGCTTTGTTGTCAGTGGTGCAGTATATCAGTGCCAGGTGATGCCTTATGGATTGAAGAATGCTCCAGCCACTTTCCAGAGGCTTATGGATAAAGTGGTGGATGGCATACCTAATTGTGTCGTTTACATCGATGATGTCATTGTGTATGACACCAAGTGGGAGGAGCACCTTGATCATGTGGAAATGCTCATTAAGCGGTTGGAGGAAGCTGGCTTAGTAGTCAAGTTAGACAAGTGCGAGTTCGTACGTGCTAAGGTCCAGTACCTTGGATTTGTTGTAGGACATGGGCAAGTGGCTCCACCTCGGGCTAAGGTGGATGCCATTTCCAACTTTGCAGCACCCCAGTGTCGCCGTGCCCTCCAGCGACTTTTGGGTATGATCGGCTATTACCGAAGATTTATTGGGAATTACTCCACAGTGCTTGCCCCTCTTACTGACTTATTGTGCAAGGATAAGAAGTGGCAGTGGACAGCCGAGTGTGAGCAAGCTTTTACTACTGTTAAGTCTCTGCTGTGCCACCACCCTATATTGCGTGCACCAGATTTTGACAAATATTTTGTGCTGGCAGTTGATGCTAGCCGAGTAGGGGTAGGAGCAGTGTTGATGCAGCCGGATGAGGGCCAGGTTGAACATCCCATATCATACTTCTCAAAGAAGTTTAATAGAGCCCAGAAGAACTATTCCGTCATAGAGCAGGAGTTATTAGCGATTATCCTGGCCCTGCAACACTTTGCTGTCCACCTGCCCCCTTTTGGCCCTGTGATCAAGATTTATTCAGACCATCATCCCCTGCAGTTTTTGAACAAGTTTAAATTTAAGAACCAGCGTTTGACCCGCTGGAGTTTGCTTTTGCAAGAGTACAATTTAGAAGTTAGGCATATTAAAGGGATTGATAACGTAATTGCTGATTGCTTATCCAGGGAGAGGTCAGGGTCTTGATTCGAAAATTTTGATCCAGGGCTCAAAGTTTTCCCTTGGGGAAGGGCGTGTTACGCTGTCCGCCTTTCCGTTCCCACGGGTGCAGCCGTTACAGCTGGGCTAGGGGATTATGCAGTATGTATCCATGTCATTCGCAGAGTTTACATTAGCGAGTGTTACAAGTTCTTTTGTTTCTTTCGTTCCTGCCACTGAGGGCAATTTTATTTCATACCATGCTGAGTATGCATTTGATTATTTTGATTGTCTTATGTGAGCTACCAGTATATTTAATGATGTTTTGCTTGCATTAGAAGTACCAATTCATTGTAGAGAGAGAGAGAGAGAGAGAGAGAGAGGCACGAATTTAAGTTCCTTGTTAATTAATCTGATTCATGCGTTCGCGCTTGACTGCACACGAGCCTTGATCAGGGCAGTGTCTTCCCAACCAGCTTCAGTATCGGGTGTTGTACACTCTCTCTCTCTCTCCCCAGTCATTTTTTTTTGCCGAGCTGGCGTTTTCATTTAAGTTTATTTTATTCTTTTGTTTGTTGACTGAGGAAAGTAGTTATTTTATTTTGTTTTTGTAACAGTGTTGTCTTTGGAGGGCCAGTTTGGCTCACCGTGGTCCTCTCGCTGCCTTTGTTAACGTTCCCCAACACACGTACATACACACACACCCCTAACCCCTACACAGTTAATCCCATCTCTTTGCACAAGGCTAGTGAGAACCATCGTGAGCTATTAACTGCGTTCCCCCTTGGACACGGGTTAAGTAGAAAGTCGTCACCACCGGAAGTAAGTGGGAGGTGTTCCTGTAGACTGTCTCGGGCGGTATTACTTCCGGTAGTGACGATAGTAGGCTGGATCTATAGGTAGGCTGTTCCGTTTGTTAGTCAAAGTACAGAGTGTTGCGTTTAAGTTTTTCCGTTGCGCAGTTTTTCTCTAGTTTGCGGAGCATGAGTGCCGGGGTCTGCGTTATTTTTGACGCAGTGGAGGCCGATCATCTAAGGCTGCCTTGTTGTCTTTTTGTAATAGCCCCGGGCTGGCGCTACCGTAACAATATATATATATATATATATATATATATATATATATATATATATATATATATATATATTTCGTATTGTTAACTTGTACCTTTCCTTCTTGCTGGAAGTTTGCTCTCATTCAGCCAGTCCCAAAGAAGGGTGACCACTCCCAACCCTCCAACTATCGTCCAATTACTTTAACGTTCTGTATTTCAAAAGTTTTCGAGTCAATTCTCTATAGAAAAATTTTAAGGCATCTTTCCTATCACAGCCTTCTTTCTGACCGTCAGTGCGGGTTCCGTCAGGGACGCTTCACTGGCGATCTTCTCACCTACTTTTCAGACTCCCGGTCATCCTCCTTTCGGGACTTTCGTGAAAGCTTTGCCATTGCACTTGACATCTCAAATGCTCTCGATCGAGTCTGGCATAAATCTTTAATTTCCAAACTGCCCTCTTACGATTTCTATCCTTCTATCTGTGCCATCATCGCTAGCTTCCTTTCTGGACGTTCTATAGTCGCTGTTGTAGACGGCCATCGTTCTTCTCCTAGATCTGTCAACAGTGGTGTTCCTCAGGGCTCTGTCCTATCACCAACTCTCTTTTATTCATCAATGACCTTCTAAGCTGTACATCTAACCCTATCCACTTATACGCTGATGACACCCTTCACCTTTCCATCCGATTCCCGCAACGCCCATGTCAGCAGTTACTTGAACACACAGGGGATGAGGCTATGGCACACCTAATGTCTGACTTAGCTCGTATCTCTGCCTGGGGTAAAAATAATCTTGTTGTTTATAATGCATCTAATACTCAGTTCTTAAACCTATCGATCCGTCAAAATCTTCCACAGGTATACCCACTAATTTTTAATAATATTCAGCTTAATCCTGCATCATCCTTGAACATGCTTGGGGTGTCATTTACTCGGGACTTATCTTGGAAAGATCATATTACATATCTTGTAAAATCTGCTTCCAAGAGATTGGGTGTGCTAAGCCGACTCCATTCTTTCTTTACCCCTGCACAATTGTTGACTCTATACAGGGGTTTTATCTGCCCCTGTGTGGAGTACAACTCTCATGTGTGGGGAGGCTCCCCACATACAGCTCTTCTCAATAGGGTCGAGTCAAAGGCTTTTCGTCTCATTAACTCTCCTCCTCTTACTGACTCCCTTCAACCTCTGTCTCTTCGCCACACTGTTGCATCTTTATCTCTTTTCTATCGCCACTTTAATGGTCACTGCTCCTCTGAACTGCCTGCATGCATTCCTCCACCTTTACGACGGGCGTATAGCACCAGTCTAGCAGCAAACTCTCATCCCTTTTCTGTCCAACTCTCTAATGCAAGAGTTAGCCGTTACTCCCAGTCCTTCATTTATGCAACAGGTCAACTCTGGAACTGTCTCCCTCTGTCTGTATTTCCTGCTGCCTATGATCTCCAGTCTTTCAAACGCAGTGTGTCCATGCATCTTGAAATGAATGGATCTTGAATTTGTCTCTCTCTTGTATTTTGTTTTTCTCTTGGAGGGAACTGTTATTGCAGGCTCATGGCCTTTGGTTCCTTCTTCCTCGCATTATATATATATATATATATATATATATATATATATATATATATATATATATATATATTATATACTGTTAGTCATCGAGTAGAAAGGGGTTGGGAGGATTAAGAGAAACATAGAGGAATGGCACACAAACATGCTCAACGACCAGCATGACATGAATGACAGTTCCCCGCTGCTCGAGTAGTTTGTCGCCATGGCACTCCTCGCTGGTACTTGGTATTTCCAGCTTTTAGTTATTCATTGCTTTCTTAATGACTCATCTATCATATATATTTTTCATATATATCTGGAAGCCCTAGTGAGCTACAGCAGGCTAGACTATTTTAAGGCCCAGAGGTTCACACGGGAGAGACCAAGTCGCACTGCACCGTAGCTGCGTGGCTGGGGTGATGGTGATGTTGCCGGCCTGGCTAAAATAAAGCTGATGTACGTTAAAGATTATCATTCACTTATTCATCCACTGAGCAACTCTGTGAAACTTGGTGTTCCTAAGACTGGCATCTATGACGGTCCGGGAAAAACGCCGTTATTAGCAAAATTATTGAACTGAAATCGAAATGTATACAAAAAGATTGACCTGATTATGTTTTTCTAAGCCTCTGGATTTTCTTCACTTTTATAAACCCCCCTACCGCATATATATATATATATATATATATATATATATATATATATATATATATATATATATATATATATATATATATATATTTTTTTTAATTAAAGTAACGTGACTCATCATCATCATCTGGACCTCCTTTCCAACCCAAGGGCAGGGTGTGGAGTAGCAATGTCCAGACAGCCCAAAATTGCCCAATCCAATGGGCCACGCTTCCATTCACTCATCATTCAAGCCCCCGGAATCCTGGCTCTATCGGATACGCCAAAAACATTCACCACGTTCTGTAGCTTCACATAATCGTATCCGACAGAGTCAATCCAGACGCTGCCACGTTAAAAAGGAGTGACAAAAATCCCTGATCATGCACTTCTCACAAAATTCATCCGGCCAGCTCGATCTCCTGTCAGTTCCCTAGCCTCACCGACTTCCAAACTTCTCTTCCTCATACATTCATCCACCATATCTCTCCACCTTCTCCTTGGCCTACCTCGCCTCCTCCCTCCTTCAAATTCACTCAGATATAACTTTTTCATCACTCTATTGTTATCCATTCTCTCCACATGACCATACCATCTCAGTACACTCTCTTCAGTTCTGGTGTCCACCGACTTCCTCACTCCACATCTTTCACGAATCGCATTATTTCGTATCCTGTCCACCCTCCGTACTCCACATACATTCCTCAGCTGTCCCATCTCCACTGCTCTTACTCTTGACTTTTCATTTTCATGCCACACCATAGTCTCACATCCATATGTTAAAGTTGGCACTAACACTCCTTCTTTTGCACATTTTCCTCTCTTTTCTATCACTGTACCCAGGTATTTGAACTCTCTCACCAATTCCAATCTCTCTCTATTCACTGTTACATTGCACTGGAGTCATCTTCTCTCTCAATAACCATCACTTTACTCTTTTCTACATTTACTTTCAAGGAACGACGCCTACAGACATCAGCAAAACTCTGCAGTAGCCTACCAAGTTCTTGTCCGATACTTGCAGGCAGTACTGCATCATCAGCATACAACAAATTTGAGATATTCCATCCATCACCATTCATTACCAATGCCATCCCTCTTTCCATTACTCGTGTTTTCACTTCTCTCATCACCCCATCCATATATACATTGAACAACCATGGGGACACTGCTAAATAATCAACCTAAAGAAGTTACGCAATATAGCACTTACGTAAAATGAGGCATTTTACAGTGAATTCGTCCCTGGTGAACTCGACCTTTTGTTTCGGGAAGTTTGGCTTATCTCATTGATATGGATATGCAACTAAACCCGACGTCACTTTAAACTAATTATGCTGTAAGAGTAAGCAGGTGTAAGGTCGACGCTTGAAGGTGTCAGTTTTTTTTTTTCCTCTCTCTCTCTCTCTCTCTCTCTGAGCCAAACATTCTTTAATCCTTAAAATTTCCAGCAGTAATCCTACCTAAACATTCTTGAAAATGGCAAATATTTACATAAGTATAGTTATATAAAAAGAGTATTTGGACTGCTTACTTCGGCCTAGAGCATCAGGTGCAGAAATCAGTGTTCGATTCTCTCCGAGGGACGAAATCACTGAAATCTGAGCAATATGTGAGGTGCTTGATTTTTATCATGAGACTGGCACTTGAGAGCTAATGGTTGCTCTCAGCTTATTAATGTACTGGAGCTTTCCTTGATGTCAGTGTTATTCGAGTGTTTCCTTACGTTATTTGTGAATCGGCAGACACACTATAAGTTGTTATTTATTGCAATGATATTAATGGAGTAGTTAATCGTGAGAACCTTCCGTACCTACTCACTCACTCACTTATCTACTGTATCTACCATCCTAATCGTCCACCTACCTACCTATCTACCCACACACCCACCTACCTACCCACCAGCCACTCATTTACATACTCTTTTGCTCACCTACCTATCCATCCACCTACCAACACACTTGTTAACCCACTTTTGGACCAGATAATGAAGGTAATGGATGGAGTCCAAGAAGGCATGATTATGGAAGGAGTGAATATTGATGAGATACAGTTTGGGTTTGTCAGGCAAACTGACCACTGATGCCATATTCACTGTCCGGCAGCTATAGGGAAAATATATGGAAAAGGAAAGAGATCTGTACTTTGTTTTTGTTGACTTGGAGAAGGCTTTGACAGAGTCCCTAGGGATGTGGTGCAGCGGGCAATGAGAGAGCATGGGATCGAGGAGTAGCTGGCTAGAGTGGTTATGGCAATGCATGTGTATGTTTGCAGGTAGGTGACAGTGAACGGAGATTTGAGTGATGCCTTTCCCGTGAACGTTGGCGTGCATCAGGGAGTCAGTCTTGAGGCCATTACTGTTTGTTTTGGTGCTTGAGGATCTCTAACGTAACGTCAGAAATGGACTCCCATGGAAGATACTCAATGCTGATGACTTGACGTTGATTACAGAGAATGAAAGGGAGACGGAGGACAGATTTTGACAAAAGGAGAGACTGAATGGGGCACAAGAGTTTGAAAGTATATGCGAATAAAAAAAAAAGTGATAATATCTAGGGCTGGTGGCGTTAGTCTTGAAGCCAAGGGAGTGTGGCCATGTGCAATTTGCCACAAGGGTGTGGGATGTAGCTCCATCTTGTGCAGTATTTGTGATAAATGGGTGCGGTGTGTCAGGAAGGATATGTAGAGACTGTCGGGTTTCAAAGGACTGATCATGCTGGTGATTCCCTTGAGCGTGTGGGGGAGTTTTGTTATTTGGGGGACATGTTATGCGCTTGAGATGGTGCTAAGATAAGGAGTGGTTGGAGGAAATTCAGGGACCTGTTGCCTCTTTTGACACCGACAGGGCTCTCCCTCCGTGCAAAGGGAATGCAAGGTGTGTGGGGGAGGGACAGAGGCTAGGATTACAATTGATGAGTTGAGAGGAAGGAGGTGACTGGACTGTATTGGTGTTATGATTAGGAGGGGTATAGTGTGATGATTTGGGCACCCTGAGAGGACGAACGATGACAGCTGGGTGAGGAAGGTGAGAAGTGTGAACGTAATGGGTAGGGTTGTAAGAGGCAGACCGAAAAAAAGCCTAGTACAAAGTCATAGAGTGTAACCTCTGGACTAGGGGACTGGATAAGGAGGTTGCCAGAGATCAAGCAGGATGGAGATCCGCCTTCGGGGAACCAAGGCCGATGCAAGCAAGCACGATGGAGCCTTTATAAACAATATGATAGAATGCTACTCGTATATACTCGCCCAGCTACATGTTCAATGGTCCACCTGTCTATCCACCCACCTACCTAGCTAGTCAGTTCATTCACCAATATTTTACAAGTGTACACAGTAGGCTCCTACACGACTGGTCTAGCAGGAAAGTATTTTTATCCTTATAAATGAGCAGCCATATATAAAAATAATTTTACACTAAACTGATTTATGCTAAGCACAGCATAGTAATCCTCCTAAACAAAAATAATGTTGTAGCATAACATTATATGATTGATTCAATATTTGCGAAGAGTTTTGTTTATACAGTTTAAGAACTTCGTATATATATTTACGTAACTCAAGCGGGAGGTCCCCATCACCATGTAAGTTGCTTAAGCTGTTAACATCAAGCTGCATAAACTTATCACACAGGCTTGCGGACAGTGCACATTACAGCAACACATGACACTCTCTGTATAATGACCGCCGTTACACTGACACAGTCGCAGCTTTCGTGGCGTGCAGTTCCATCTTCCTGTTTTCAATTTTTAGGTTATGAGACATCAAACGAATCCTTGAATGCTTGTCGTGATATATATATATATATATATATATATATATATATATATATATATATATATATATATATATATATATATCCGACAAAGAAGGAACCAATGGTCAGGGGCCCGCAAACCGTTCCTTCCAAGAAAAAAACAAAAGCAATACAAAAGAGAGCCAAATTCAAGATCCATTCATTTCGAGATGCCTGGACACACTGCGTTTGAAAGACTGGAGATCACAGGAAGTAGGAAATACAGGCAGAGGGAGACAGTACCAGAGGTGACCTGTTGCATAAGTGAAGGACTGAGAGTAACGGTTAACTCTTGCATTACAGACTTGGACAGAAAAGAGATGAGAGTTTGTTCCTAGACAGGTGCTACGTGCCCGTCATATAGGTGGAGGGATGCAAGCAGACAGTTCGGAGAAGCAGTGACCATTGAAGTAGCGATAGAAAAGAGATAAAGATGTAACAATGTAGCGAAGAGACAGAGGTTGCAGGGACCCAGTAAGAAAAGGAGAATTAATGAGATGAAAGGGCTTTGACTCCACCCTATTGGGAAGAGCTGTATGTGTGGAGCCTTCCCACACATGAGAGTTGTATGCTAAACAGGGGCGAATAAAACCCTTGTATAAAGTCAACAACTGTGCAGGGGTGAAGAAGTGTACACAGTAGGCTCCTACACGACTGGTCTAGCAGGAAAGTATTTTTATCCTTATAAATGAGCAGCCATATATAAAAATAATTTTACACTAAACTGATTTATGCTAAGCACAGCATAGTAATCCTCCTAAACAAAAATAATGTTGTAGCATAACATTATATGATTGATTCAATATTTGCGAAGAGTTTTGTTTATACAGTTTAAGAACTTCGTATATATATTTACGTAACTCAAGCGGGAGGTCCCCATCACCATGTAAGTTGCTTAAGCTGTTAACATCAAGCTGCATAAACTTATCACACAGGCTTGCGGACAGTGCACATTACAGCAACACATGACACTCTCTGTATAATGACCGCCGTTACACTGACACAGTCGCAGCTTTCGTGGCGTGCAGTTCCATCTTCCTGTTTCAATTTTTAGGTTATGAGACATCAAACGAATCCTTGAATGCTTGTCGTGATATATATATATATATATATATATATATATATATATATATATATATATATATATATATATATATATATATATATATATATATATATATATATATATATATATATATATATCCGACAAAGAAGGAACCAATGGTCAGGGGCCCGCAAACCGTTCCTTCCAAGAAAAAAACAAAAGCAATACAAAAGAGAGCCAAATTCAAGATCCATTCATTTCGAGATGCCTGGACACACTGCGTTTGAAAGACTGGAGATCACAGGAAGTAGGAAATACAGGCAGAGGGAGACAGTACCAGAGGTGACCTGTTGCATAAGTGAAGGACTGAGAGTAACGGTTAACTCTTGCATTACAGACTTGGACAGAAAAGAGATGAGAGTTTGTTCCTAGACAGGTGCTACGTGCCCGTCATATAGGTGGAGGGATGCAAGCAGACAGTTCGGAGAAGCAGTGACCATTGAAGTAGCGATAGAAAAGAGATAAAGATGTAACAATGTAGCGAAGAGACAGAGGTTGCAGGGACCCAGTAAGAAAAGGAGAATTAATGAGATGAAAGGGCTTTGACTCCACCCTATTGGGAAGAGCTGTATGTGTGGAGCCTTCCCACACATGAGAGTTGTATGCTAAACAGGGGCGAATAAAACCCTTGTATAAAGTCAACAACTGTGCAGGGGTGAAGAAGGTACGGAGTCGGCTTAGCACACCTAATCTCTTGGAAGCAGATATTACAGGAGATGAAATATGATCTTTCCAAGATAAGTCCCGAGTGAATGAAACCCCAAGCAAGCATGTTCAAGGATGATGCAGGATTGAGCTGGATATTATTAAACATTAGTGGGTACTCCTGTGGAAGATTCTGTCGGGTTGATAAGTGTAAAAACTGAATTTTTGATGCATTAAAAATAACAAGATTATTTTTACCCATGTCAAGAGCCAAGTCAGACATTAGGTTTGCCATAGCCTCATCCCTTGTCTGTTGAAGCAACTGCTGAGATGGACGTTGCGGGAACCAAGTGGAAAGGTGAAGGGTGGAATCATCAGCATACGAGTGGATAGGGTTTGATGTACAGCTTAGAAGGTCACTGATGAATAGAAGGAAGAGAGTTGGTTATAAGACTGAGCCCTGAGGAACACCACTGTTGATAGATCTGGAAGAACAATGGTCGTCTACAACAGCGGCTATAGAACGACCAGAAAGGAAGCTAGAGATGAAGGCACAGATAAAAGGATAGAAACCGTAAGAGGGCAGTTTGGAAATTAAAGATTTATGCCGGACTCGATCGAAGGCCTTTGAGATGTCAAGTGCGATGGCAAAGCTTTCACCAAAGTCCGGAAAGGATGATGACCATGAGTCTGAAAGGTAGGTAAGCAGATCTCCAGTGAAGCGTCCCTGACGGAACCCATACTGATGATCAGAAAGAAGGTTGTGATAGGAAAGATGCTTTAAAATTTTTCTGTTAAGAATTGACCCAAAAACTTTTGTGACACAAGATGTTAAAGTAACTGGACGATAATTAGAGGGTATACTTTGTTGCAATGACTGGATTGTTTTTCGTTAACCAAATAATACATGCCATTGAGTTAATATTATTATCAATATGCAATACTCTGCATGTAAAGTTGTAGACTGGTGTATTTGTTTTTCACAGATTGCACAGATTGTAAATAATATGAAATGATGCCTCATTATTAGGCACCCGAAGTTTATACTCCAAGAAACGTTTCCTATTTATGGCTCTCATAAATTGTACCGGAGGTGTTCCTGACTCAAGAAGACAGGTTATACATGTATTGTTTCTCACTAACTCAACAAGACACAGGTTATACATGTATTGTTTCTCACTACAAGTAGGCATTTCACTAATTTGTTATATTGTCTCGTTATGGACTAACAATTATTTGTTATCCTTGTCTCAGTACTGTACAGCAGGGCTGATGTGACAGCTGCATCGAACACTTTCTCTTATAACAGTATGGTATATTTGTATTAGCAGAACAAAACATCGCATATTTGTTCATTACAGTTTCCCCCAATGGTTCATACAGCCTTATCATTGCATCCATTTCCCTTGTATCGGTAAACTAAGCACCCAAGTACAAATATCTTTGACAATAACATATTTCGTGACCTTCAATCGTCAACATAGTTTTGTCATTCTTGTTGCGATTTATGAAAATAAAAATAGTTTTTCTTTTCATTTGGTCTGATTCCATAATTTATTCATTATAATACCTCAACACCAGATCTAAATTTTTCTTACACATCTCTCGTGATGTAGCACATATGACAGAATCGTTCACTAGTAGGAGCACATGCATAGCACCTAGAAGACCAATTGATGTAACTGATTGTTTCAGGATTTGAACGATTTTGTCTATGTATACAATGACAAACATACAACCAGAGGGCACACCCTCCCGACTGCGGCCTCTACTGTAGCAGCTCTAATGTATTTTAGTGCAAATTCATATTTTTGATTGCTGTTAACATAACTTTACAACATCCTAATGACTGAAAATGCTCTAATAATATATTTCTAGGAATCCCATCATAGGCTTTGTAAAGTCCATAAATACTGAATATGCTACAATGTTGATATATAACTGGCATAATCACACAACAACGTAAGTGTCAATATTTGTTCTAGGTATCCTCTTTTCTTTGTAGCCCCAGCCTGACATTTGTCGGTGTTGCTCCTAAAGTTCTTTCTTCTCTATATAGCATCGAGGGATTCTAAAAATATCTCCCGGTGGTGAATTATTTTGCATGCATCATCAAGCTTTGCTGCCAGTTGCTTAAACTCATGCTTCACTTGTGTTATTTCTTCTTTAATGTTTTTTAGTTAAATGACTAACACTGAATATTTGGGTTGTATGAAGCTATCATAGCATTTAGGGTACACTTCAGCTGTACTACTGTTACCATGTTCAGTTCATTAACTGACAAACCCCTCAATGTTTCAATGTACTCATTTTCTGCCATTGGTTGAAGTGAATGCTTCAACAAAGTTTTAATCTCGCTTCACATATCCCGTGTTCCTCAGAACAGCACTCGCAGCGGAATGATCGTTACCATGGCAGCAGCATTCACCGCACTGCACAAATTATTTTCAACTCCACTCAAGAGCCACCTTTTACTTAACCCACCACTTCCCTACGATGTATATGTCACTACGTTTTGTCACGCTGACACCCAACGACGTATCCATACGTTTTGCAATTGCAAGGTCCGTCACTTGCACATTTTTCAAGTTTCACAGGTGATTGTTGGTAGGCATATGTGGGAGACCTTCCTCTTCCCAATGCCAGGAGAGGATAATGCCTGGCCCCACCTGACCCCCCCCTCCCCCCCGCACGCCATTTTCTCGGCAACTCACCTGTTTAGCAGTGACCTGGCCAGTAAAGACATGTCGCACCACGGTCTCTCCAATGACGAAATTCAAGGCAAAAATGGTTCCTAAGGTCGAGGACAATGGAGAAATAAGCCAGGGGAAGAAAGAAGCAGAAGTAATGAGGTGGTAATGTCATAAAAGAAGGTGCCATGTGTTTAGTGAACAACACTTATATCACTGATATTATTGTCTGAAGACCAATATACTCTTGTATTACATATAAATTCGTACCAAATAAATAAATATTTACATATAATGAGTGGTTTGAAATTGTTACCCCTCCCAAGATGTCGTTTTCTCTGGAGCCTGGCATGAGGGAACATGGTACCAAGGTGGGGGTACTTACCTGTATTTGGTATTTCTAAATTCAACTGAGCATTTTCTCTCTGAATTTTTGATGTTTCTCATAAGAAGTGGAAGTTTTAGGAAAAAAACATTTTTCTAAAATCTGCCGGGATGGTGGGGGGCGGGTCAGTGATGGAAAATTGGCCTGGACACGGGGGGTTAATATAATATTTTTCATTTGTCTTCTAACGTCAGTTGCTTGTCAGCGATTTCTCTGTACCATACTATTGTTGGTAAGAAATTAGCTTAACCATTGATTATTTTGACACAGGTGATTCACTTAAAAGCTGAAAACCAGCGTGATGTGTTGTGGTTGTAGTCATTAGCGCTTTCTACCTACCCACGTACTCACCCACTTATATACCCATCCACCACCCACTCACCTGCATATGCACTTATCCAGCTATCCATCCACCCATCTACTTACCTACACAGAAACCCACCTATGTACCCACCCACCCAACGAACCACTTATCCTTCCATGCACCCACCCACACACTCACCCTCTTTCCCACTTTACCCAATTGCTCACCCATCTACGTCCCCACCCATCTACCTACCCAATGACTTACCTACCTACTCACTCACCACTCATCTGTCCACCCACCCATCTGCTTATTTGCTGACTCACCAATGCCAAAGGGTACAAATCCTTCCTTGTGTGAGATGAACTTTCCATTCTTGTCCAGGAATCGTTCTGGCCGGAACTCACGTGGCTCTGGCCAGTACTGGGAGTCCTCGTGTACCAGTACCGAGCATCCGAATACTACTGTGCCCTGTGAGAGAGAGTGAGACATGGTGAAAGTGACAGAGTGTGAGTGTTAACTAACTTTTTTTTTTTTTTTAAGTGAAAGTACAAGTAAAATACTTTTCCCAGCTTCTATAAATACAGTGGTGTACATGTGCAGCTGTACGATAAGTGACAAGCTCGATGGTTTCCTGTAACCCAGGAATCCATCAACAATGCTGGGTGGTAACCACATAACTAGATAACAGGGTGATATGAAACCTGTTATACTGCTCCTGCCAACTGGATGGAGTAATGCAGATGCGGCATGCTTCCAGGAACAAAAGCTCTACACTTTTCCCTGCACTTCACTGCTATGAGGCACTCTCAACAGCTAGGAAACATCGGTTCATAAACACGAAACAACTCTGCAGTAGCAGTTGCTTGTCTTTGGTTGATTGGTCTTCTCAACCACACAGACTGGAGCTGGTCAACAACAACAAATTTTCTTCAATCTAAATTCTGTAGCTCTGGTATTATTTTAATGGCTTCATATTGTGTTTGAGTGAGATAGATAGACTGATGGTATTGTGTTTTGAGTATTAGTGAAAGTGGCAAACTTTTTATTTCTCGAGACCACTATAAGAGTATTAGTGAAATATTGCAAACTTGCATTTTTATTGTTATTATTATTTACTGTTATTATTATTATTATTATTATTATTATTATTATTATTATTATTATTATCATGTGTGTGAAGGTTTGTTACTAGACAGGTGCTACATGTCCATCGTAGAGGTGGAGGGAAGTAAGCATACAGTTCAGAGGAGCAGTGACCATGGAAGTAGCAATAGAAATGAGATAAAGAGGAAACAGTGTGGTGAAGAGACAGAGGTTGAAGGGAGCCAGTAAGAGGAGGAGAGTTAATGAAACCAAAAGAGTTTGACTCCACCCTATTGAGAAGAGCTGCATGTAAGGAGCCTTCCCACACATAAGAGTTTTACTCTAAACAGGGGCGAATATAACCCGTCTATAAAGTCAACGATTGTGCAGGGATAAAAAAGGTACGGGGTTAGCTTAGCACACTTAATCTCTTGGAAACAGATTTTACAAGAGATGCAATATGATCTTTCCAAAATAAGTCCCGAACGAATGAAACCCCACGCAGGTTGAAGGATGATGCAGGATTGAGCTGGATATTATTAAACAGTGGGTACTCCTGTGGAAGATTGTGTGGGGTTGATAGGTGTAAAAACTGAGTTTTGATGCATTAAAAACAACAAGTTTATTTTTACCCCAGTCAGAGATACGAGCCAAGTCAGACATTTAGTGTGCCATAGCCTCATCCCTTGTTTACTGAAGCAATTGCTGAGATGGACATTGCAGGAACCGAATGAAAAGGTGAAGGGTGGAATCATCAGCGTACGAGTGGATAGGATTTTGATGTACAGCTTAGAAGGTCATTGATGAATAAAAGGAAGAGAGTTGGTGATAGGACAGAGCCCTGAGGAACACCACCGTTGATAGATCTAGGAGAGGAACGATGGCTGTCTACAACAGCGGCTATAAAATGACCAGAAAGGAAGCTAGAGATGAAGGCACAGATAGAAGGATAGAAACCGTAAGAGGGCAGTTTGGAAATTAAAGATTTATGCCAGACTCGATCGAAGAGCTTTGAGACGCCAAGTGCAATGTCTAAGCTTTCGCCAAAGTCCCGATAGGAAGATGACCAGGAATCTGAGAGGTAAGTAAGAAAATCTCCAGTGGAGCGTCCCTGACGGAACCCATACTGACAATCAGAAAGAAGGTTGTGATAGGAAAGATGCTTTAAAATTTTTCTGTTAAGAATTGACTCGAAAACTTTTGAGACACCGGGTGTTAAAGCAATTAGACGATAGTTACAGGGTTGGGAATAGTCACCCTTCTATGGGACTGGCTGAATGAAAGCAAACTTCCAGCAAGAAGGAAAGGTACAGGTTGACAGAAAAAGGCGATAGAGTTTACCTAGGTAGGCCGTAAGCACTGAAGCACAGTTCTTGAGGAGAACAGGAGGGGCTCCATCAGGCCCATATACCTTGTTAGTATAGAGGCCAGTGATGGCAGGAAATACATCAGCTGAAGAAATTTTAATGTCAGCCATGAAGATTTCTGAGGGGGGGAAGTGATGGAGGATTGATGAGGTGTATGCAGATGATTAAGTGTAGTGGAGAGAGCGTAATAAAGTGCTTGTTGGAGATATGTAAGAAGGCATGGATGAGTGAAACTGTGCCAGCAGAGTGGAAAAGGCTGTGATTGTACCCTGTATAAAAATAAAGGTGAGCGAAGAGTGCAAGAATTATGGTGGCATAAGTTTATTGAGTGTGGTAGGGAAGGTAGAGTATATGGAAGAATTATTTTAGAGAAAGTACGAGAGATATCAAATGTCCTAGTGAGTAAAGAACAGGATGACTTTAGGAGTGGCAGAGAATGTGTGGATCAAATATTTGCAGTAAGACAGTGGTGAAGGCCTGTGAGAAGGACTATAAGGTGTTTATGGTATTCATGCATCTGGAAAAAGCATAAGGCAAAGTAGACAGAGAAGGACTGTGGAAGGTTTTGCTCATGTACGGTGTAGATGGTAAGCTGCTAGGTGCCGTCAAGAGTTTTTATGATGGTTGTGAAACATGTGTAAGGGTAAATGGGCATCTAAGTAAATAGTTAACGATCGGTATGGGCGAGCGACAAGGTTGTGTGATGTCCCCATGGTTGTTCAACACAAACACACACACACGCACACACACACACACACATATATATATATATATATATATATATATATATATATATATATATATATATATATATATATATATATATATATATATATATATATATATATACAGTATATAGATGGATGGGGTGATGAGAGAAGTAAAAAGCACGAGTAATGGGGAGCGGGATGGTTTTGGTAATGAATGATGATGGATGGAGTATCTTAAATTTGTTGTATGCTGATGATGTAGCACTCCTTGAAATACCTGACAAGAACTTGGTAGGTTTGTGCGAAGTTTTGCTGATGTCTTTGAGCGTCGTGTCTTGAGAGTTAATGTAGAAAAGAGTAAGGTCATGGTTATTGAAAAAGAAGGTGACTCCCAGTGTGATGCTACAGCGAATGGAGAGAGACTGGAATTGGTGACAAAGTTCAAATATCTGGGTACAGTGATAGAAGAGAGAGGAAAATGTGCAAAAGAAGTTGAAAGTAGTGTGATACAAAGAATGAAAGTAGCTGGTGCAATGAAGGCCTTGATAAGAAACAGAGGCTTGAGTGTTGCAGCTGCACGAGGCTTACTTCAAGGAGTGTTAGTGCCAACTTTAACATATGGATCTGAGACTATGGTGTGGCATGAAATTGAGAAGTCAAGAGTGAGAGCAGTGGAGATGGGATTGCTGAGGAATGTACATGGAGTGCAGAGAGTGGATAGGATACGAAATAATGTGATTCGTGAAAGATGCGGAGTAAGGAAGTCTGTGGACACAAGAATCGAAGAGAGCGTAATCAGATGGTATAGTCATGTAGAGAGAATGGATGACAGTTGTGATGAAAAAGGTATATCTGAACGAATCTGAAGGAAGAAGGAGGCGAGGTAGGTCGAGGAGAAGGTGGAGGGATATGGTGGATGAGTGTGTGAGGAAGAGGGGCTTGGAAGTCGGTGAGGCTAGGGGACTGACGAGAGATCGAGCTAGCTGGATAAATATTGTGAGGAGAAGCGCATGATTAGGAATTTGGCACCCTATTTAACGTGACAGCGACCGGGTTGACTCTTTCGGATACGTTTTTGTGAAGCTACAGAATGTGATGAATGCTTTAGGCGTATCAGATCGTGACATAAATCCGGGGGCTTGAATGGTGAGTGAATGGAAGCGTGGCTCATTGGATTGGGCAAACTTGGGCTGCCTGGACGTTGCTACTCCATACCCTGCCCTAGGGTGAGAAAGGAGGTCCGGATGATGATCATATGATGATGAGTAAATCTGAGTAAAAGCAAGCATGAGAGTCAGTAAAAGCCAGTGAAATTAAATAAAAGTTAATGAGAATGCCTGAGATACAAGAGGGAAGGCGAGACAGAAAGGTAATCGGAACTACATATGGACTGTAAAATACAAGACATGGTAATAATACAAGTGAAATGATTCGGATGCAACGTTCAGAAGAAACCAAGAAAAAGCATAAAACTTCATTCCAATTCCGTATCTTTATTAATCCTTTTTAAGCGCACTGTAGAAGGAGACCATATCATTGGAGAGAGAGAGAGAGAGAGAGAGAGAGAGAGAGAGAGAGAGAAATAATTCACAATTAACCCTTCCTCATGCTGGCGACGTACGATTGGTTTACGGGTGGTTAAAGGAAGAGTGGTGCCTGTGAAAGTGTAAGTGTTACTCGTTTTATTCATGTATGTCACTGTGTCATTAAAAGAACTGACAAGGTGACAACATATGCAAAAACACCTATTACCAGCATTCATCTAAAATGTGTCACATTTTGGTGCAAACCCTAGACTCGAGGCACACGCATTACAAGATGAATTTGTTACCACCAAACCACCGAAACTAACAAAAACCAGCAAGAAAGAGCACTCACAGAGCGCAACACGCATCATTAACTGTTTCTTGGAACCAAAACTTTTGTTGTGACCCAAGCTTTAACAGATTACCGCCTAATTCGAATTACGTCTTTTTTACCTAATCCTTAACCCTTCCACCAACTCTGCTTCAAATATGATCATAGCGGCATTCTGATCTTTCCTTGCGACCTTGACATTTCACTGATTGTTCTAAAATCGAATCTCAGTATTCTAGTTTTAACTGAACCCTTCCACAATGTTTCGTCTCCATCAGATAAAAACATTAAGTTGACCTAGGCATGTGACGGCCTTTGCCCTAGTGTTAAAAAAAAAAAAAAAAAAAAAAGCCTCCTGTGTAATTCTTAATTCATTGCCTGTCCTAAAGTCATTTTTTTTTTTTTTTAAAGGCAAGATCAAAGCTGTTTTATTTATTTATTTATTTATTTATTTATTTATCACACTGAAGTCGATGTTTGGCCGTTTCCTGTGATCCTGATTTTTGACTATTTTAAAAACTAAATCGCTTCAAACTTGCCTCACGTAGGAAGGGCCTAGCAACAGGCGAAAATCATCTAAACTGCGCATGCGCCAGAGTCTCTTCGCTGATTGGTCCATGTTTTCTCTCAGCTGGCAGATTAAACAACAGAATTTTAAGCAAATGCAACAGTAGAAACTAAAAAAATTTTGCACCTTTTGCTTGTCACAGCTTTAGATGGGTAGGCTATTATAATATTGTTGTACTGTCACTCACACACACCTTTGGAAGCTTGAAAATATATTTCCTTTAGTAATCAACGATTTATGAACGAATTCGATAATCATGTTGCAAATGACAAGTTTGGACTTGAGTTGTCAGATTGGCTTAGAAGTAAATATATATTTTTTCTTGGCGACAAAAATTGTCTTAGGCTAAATACCTTATCCTTATTCTGCAGGAGCTGGGGCTTGTTTTTATTATTCTGGTTTTGGTGTCTAATCTGCGGAATATGAGGTTTTACCCTATAGGCCTATACTGATATATGTTTTTAAATCATTCTATGATATTTTCTTGTGTATTTGGATGTTTCATTCAATAGGTTACATTAGGTTAGGTTAGGTTAGTATAAGAGTAATATTTTTATCATTTCTGACAGAAATGAATGTCAGCTTTGAACTAATCACATTTTCATTAAAGGAAAAAAAAGAAAGATAAAGTAAAGCTTCAAAATGAGTTGGGTGTAGTTCTGGAAATTTACCCTTTTAGTATTCGATGATTTATGAACGAATTTGATAATCGTGTTGCAAACGACAGGTTTGGACTTGAGTTTCTCTTAGCCTATTCTGCTGGAACTGGGACTTGTTTTTATTATTCTGGTTTTAGTGTCTAATCTGTGGAATATGAGGTTTTACCCTATATACTGATATATTCACACCTACAATAACGACTTTGCCTTTACAGCAGGCTAAATCAATCAGCGACGAGACTCTCGGGCGCATGCTCAGTTTAGATGATTTTCGCCCGCAGCCAGGCCCTTCCCTCACCTAGGCGCGATTCCACCGAGGCAACATAGGCAACATGTCGCATGCGACTTGCCTGGTTTTCAACATGAATGTTGAATGCGGCATTCAACCAGGAGATATGTTGACTGCGACAAGCCAATATTGTTGTTTCATGTAGCATGCTACATGCCAATGTTTATGTTGAATGCCACAAAACCTTTTCCACCGATTCAACAAAAACCGAGCCAGTTGTCAACACGATGTAACAGACAGATATGTAGAGAGACAAAGCTTAACAAAAAAAACATATAAGTAGATACCGTGTAAAAGATACACACACACACACACACACACACACACACACACACACACACACACACACACACACTGCCGAATAACTTATAAAAAGGTGTGAATGTAACCTATAGAAAGACGGTGCTGCGTGCCCGCTGTCAAGAGGAAGGCACGAATGGAAAATTTTCTGAAGTACCGTATCTTAGCTTAACAAGAGATACGATAGCGAGAATAATGTAACAGAAGAAAGATTTGCTAATGTTGGCACAGTATTAGGACTGGTGGAGAGAGAGAGAGAGAGAGAGAGAGAGAGAGAGAGAGAGAGAGAGAGAGAGAGAGAGAAGGGGGGGGGGGACGGTGAGAAGTGGAGGGAAGTGAATGGATACTCGACAAGAGAAGACACAAGTCGAGAGAGAGAGAGAGAGACTCACCTGTAAATTTTAACAAGGTGCATTTTGCAGTGTTTCTCGGCTTTAATGCGCCTTTTGTAAACATATTCTTAGCTGGTAATTAATTTGATCTCTCTCTCTCTCTCTCTCTCTCTCTCTCTCAACTTTGGGCAACACAGTACGTATAGAATACATCAGCTTTTTTCGTTTTTATTGTTTTGGGTTTCTGTTTAAAAGGCTAACTTTGAGGCTTCGTGTGAGAGAGTATTTTTTAATGTTTTTTGTTTCAGTTTTTCCTTGACAGAGTGTGTGTGTGTGTGTGTGTGTGTGTGTGTGTGTGTGTGTGAGAGAGAGAGAGAGAGAGAGAGAGAGAGAGAGAGAGAGAGAGAGAGTGTGTGTGTGTGTTTGTGTGTGTGTGTTCTTGGCTACTCCTCGCAGTGCATCTAGTTTAGCATGGTTATTCTTGTATTGTTCCAAGCGTAATATCCCATAGAACCACAAGTTTTCTATATTCTTCTATAAAGTTACGGTTTTATTCTTGAGACCAATTCATCTTGTTGCTTTCAACATCGAATCCTTCCCGCGACTGGTGGGTAGGCGGCCAACACTAGGCAACAGGCTAAATCTTGTCGCATGCGTCACGGTCTACGGGCAACTTGTTGCCACCTGTTGTATGCCACACAGTCGCATGCTACATGTTGCCTTGTGTTGAACTGGTTGCAACACATTTGGCCTATACGAAAATGTAGCATGCCACATGTTGCCAAATTGTTGCCTCGGTGGAATCGCGCCTTAACCTTCACCCAAGTTTAGTTCAAAATATCCGATAAGAATATATTAAGTTGACCTTGCCCTGTGACCTAGGTCTTTGACCATTCCCGGTTACCTTGATTTTTGACTGATTGTTCTGAGAATGGGACCCTTACATTTTTTAAAAATTATCCCCACCCTCCCTAAAATGTTTGGTCTAAATCTGAAAAAAAAAAAATCTGCTTAAATGAATCTTGCCATGTGACCTTGAAGTTTGATCTATTGTTTATCAAGTAAACAGATTATTCCTTGGCTCACCTTCAACCATTGCACCATGTTTGGTTTAAATCAGACTAAAACTGAGCAAGAAGAGGACAACATACGTAGATAGGAAGAGCATCTTCATTTCAGACGTTTCGAAATTTAAAATATCAGTGATCTTCGTGGAATAAGGTAAGTTGTGTAAAGTTTCTTGTTCCAATTTTGAGTGTTTTAACCGTTAATGAGTTTACAGTTAAGAACTCATTATGAGTTTGCAGATTGCTTGTGAAAAGTTCTTTACCTGACACACTATTTGTGCAGCTTTGATGTCACATCCCTGTATATAAATATTCCCGCTGATGAAACTGTAGACATAATTTTAAAACTGCTGTATAAAGACTGTCACTTTTGAAGGTTCGTTTGATTACATTTAACAAGGAACTAGGTAAACAGATTAATGATGTTGCTAGTGGATCACCTCTTGGACCTTTTTTTTTTTTTTTTTTTCAGTATCTCATTTATGTTCTTATGAGCAATTATGACTAAGAGATTGTCCAAGTAATATTTACCAACCGCGTTGCGAAGCGGAGTGATAATGTTTTCATTTGAGAGGCTGGCTGGCTGGCTTTGTTTGTGCTGGGTAAACCAGATATCTCATGAACGGCTTGAACTATCAATATGAAACTTTCAAGGTATCAATATAAGGCCAAAATCTTGGACGAATTCGAAAATGGGCACTCGGGGTCAAGGTCACGGTCACCAAAATGGCTGCCAAAGGTTAACTTCTAGACCCACTTCTAGATCACATCTACAATACCACTTTGTACAACACTGTTGACCCCATACCCCATCTCTGAATAACACAAAGTCTGCAATCTCACTTTATAATTTTAGCACTGGACTGATTAATTACACACACACACAATTATTATTACTGTATTTTAAGTCGGCCCACACCTCACTAACCGAGCGAATGTACGGCACGGTCTGCACTACAGGTGCAGAAAACTTCAAATGAACGTCTGATCATTTACAATGTAAATTGGGTAAATTATTTTACTGATACACCTGATCAGGAATATGAGTTAGTAATTATTTTGCTACCTTGTGTTTTCCTTTTAGATCACTGATGATCACATTTTCATTGTTGAAATGTCTGAAATAAAGATGCTCTTTGAATCTACGTTCGTTGTCCTCTTACTGTTCAAGATGAAGTTCTTTACGAACACCGACTACCTGAAATCAAGAGTGAATAATTTAACACGCACATAGACACGACGAGTAAAACACAATACCCTCTCTAGCTCCACGAGAGCTGGTAGAGAATCTCAAAATATTCCCTACAGTCACTAGAGGTAACTTTTTTTTCTGCTACCAGACAGTTTTATTCATGAGACCACTGGGACTACAGGGGTTAGATAATTGTTGCCTTCACGAACCCTTTCGCTAAGAGGATGTTTCCTTAAGGTGAATAAAATCGTCGTGTAGCTGCAGGAAAAAAATATCACATCCTTAGGATGAGGAAGTTAGAAACCCGTCACTGTACCTCAGGCAGGAAGTAGCCACCAATTTGGGTGTCTTGGTTAGTGGCGTGACCCACGGCGAAGGGGATGAGCGAGGATTTGCGGAGGATCTCGTGAAGGGTGGCTTCTAGGTACGGTAGTCTGTGGTAACGGAACACAACATAAATAATAATAATAATAATAATAATAATAATAATAATAACACTAATGATGATGATGCAAAGAGGGTGAGTTCATACACGGTTAGGATTTAGTGTGTGGCTTTTAGATAGGGTAGCATGGGGAAGGGAGCACAGGCATAATGAACATAATCATCATAATTGTGATCACCCTAATCTTAATTCCCTTAAGCAGGAGACGGTTAGGTCATACTTCTAACTACAAACTACCGGCTCGTCATCAGTAACACTGTTGGCATGACCGCACTAAACGTTCAAAACAAATGTTCAGTGTTATATTACTTGCAGGTAAGTTATCCCTACAATACTCTATTTATTCTAACATGGGCCAGAACTTCGTTTTCTTGTAGCTAATTTCACGTAGCTGAGTGGCAGAAAAAGACGAGACTGTGACTCTACATCTGCTACATAACACATCTTCGTGACCAGCACCGTTTCATAGTGTTAACAGTGTGTTACATCTAACCACTCAAGACGAAAGTTGGCATTTTAGGACAAGTTAGCGTAGTGGTTTACAAACATATTCCGTAATTTTTAAGAAACTATATACATAATTATTTAGTTAGGCACACAGCGTCATAGCAATATTTTTAGAGCGTGAACTTGTTGAACGAAAGGCAATGATAGACTACATGTGTGTGGATGAGCGAATGAGAAGACAAGTGTTGGATGCAAGAGTGTGGAGAGGGTGGGGGAATGGAGTCTCGGACCATCACTTAGTGATGGCCAAGGTAGAACTGCAAAGAAAGTGGTTGAGGAGACGAAGGGGAAGACAGGAGGAAGCAACTCCTGTGAGAAGAGTGGAGAAATTGCAAAATAGTGAGAAAATGACAGAGTATAAGAGCATAGTGGAAGAAAGACTGGGAAGGTATGAGCTAGAGCAGATGGAAGGGGTGGAAGACGTATGTAAGATATTCACGGAAGAGATAGGCGCAGCGTGTGAGGCGGTTTGTGGAGTGAGGAGGAGATGCAAGGGTGTGCAAGGGACAGCATGGTGGAATGATGAGGTGAAACGAGCTGTGGAACAAAAGAAGAAGGCATATAGTGAATGGTTAGCGAGTAGAGGTAGGGGAGAAGATGAGAGAGAGAAGAGAGAGGTATATGTGAGCAGGAGAAGGGAGGTTAAGAGAGGAGTTTGGGAGGAATCTGAGTGTGAAATGGAGGGAGAGTAAGAAATTGTTTTGGAAGGAGATAAAGAAAGTAAGGCAGTGTGAAAGGGGAAATAGTAGGGGAGTGAAAGATAGGAATAATACATTGTTGGTGGAGAAGAGAGAGAAACTGAGGAGATGGAAGGAGCACTCTGAGGATTTGTTCAATGTGGAGAGTGAGAGCAGTGCGAGTATAAGCGGTTGGGGAATGGCTGGGAGAAGAAGAGATGAGAGGAGGGAGGAAGAGATCAGTAGGGCGGAAGTAGTGGTAGCGATGAAGAATATTAAGTTGGGAAAGGCCCCAGGAATTGATGGAGTGTGTGGTGAAATGCTTAGGTATGGGGGTGAGATTGTTGTGGAGTGGATATGGAAGTTGTGTAGATTGGCTTGGGAAGAGGGAAGGGTTCCAGAGGACTGGAAATCAGGTATAATTGTTCCTTTATACAAAGGAAAAGGAGAGAGAGAAGTATGTGGTAACCATAGGGGGGTATTTGCCTGCTTAGTATGACTGGTAAAATATATGGTAGAATACTCATTGATAGGGTTAGGCATATGACAGAGGAGCTAGTTGGAGAAGAACAAGGGGGATTTAGGAAGGGAAAAGGGTGTGTTGATCAGATATTTGTTCTAAGATGTTTAGTGGAGAAGTATCTAGAGAAGGGAAGGAAAGTGTATGCTGCCTTCATGGACTTGGAGAAAGCTTATGACAGAATAGATAGGCAAGGTATGTGGAAGGTATTTAGTATTTTATTATGGCGTGGAGGTGTAATTGTTGAGTGCTGTGAAGAGTACGTACGAGGGAGCTAGGGTTACGGTGCGAGTGGATGGTGAGCTGAGTGAGTTCTTTGATCTCAATGTGGGACTGAAACAGGATTGTGTGATGTCTCCATGTCTGTTTAATATATACATGGATGGGGTTGTAAAGGAGGTGCAAGGTAGGGCAGTGGATATGGGGGTGGCTCTAATGAAAGAGGGTGAGATTTGGAAGCTTCCGGTGTTGCTGTTTGCTGATGATACAGTACTGTTGAGTGAAGATGAATGGGAGCTGCAAGGTTTGGTGAATGAATTTGGGACAGTGTGTAGGAGGAGGAATCTGAAAGTTAATGTAAACAAAAGTAAAGTTATGGTGTTTGAGAGGAATGAAGTCACAGAGTGTGCAGTGAGGTTGGATGGTGAGGATATGGAGAATGTGAGTGCATTCAAGTACTTGGATAGTGTGATGAGTAAGGATGGAACTTTGGGGAATGAAGTGCGTGAAAGGGTACAGCAGGGAAGGAAGGTTGTTGGTACACTGAAAGCAGTGATAAGAAATAGGGAGGTGAGCATGGAAGTTAAGAAGTCACTGCATGATAGTATTGTGATCCCTACCCTGACGTATGGGAACGAGGCATGGACCTTGCAAGAGGAGAACAAGTCAAGAGTGAGAGCAGTGGAAATGAGTTACTTGAGAGGAGCATGTGGAGTAACGTAGAGGGACAGGTTGATGAATGAAGAAGTGAAGGAATGCTGTGGGGTGGATGTGGATGTGATTGAGAAGATTAGGAGAAATACACTGAGGTGGTTTGGACATGTGAAGAGAATGGAGAATGAAAGACTGACTAAGAGGGTGTATGTAGGTGAGGTGGAGGGAGGGAGAGGGAGAGGTAGACCGAGGATGAGGTGGAGGGATGGAGTTAGAGGAGGTATATGAGGGAGGGGGTGAGTTGGGGGAGGGTAGTCAGATGGTGGGTGACAAGAGCGACTTGGAGGCGTTTTGTCTGCAGTGTGGCCACCACTTTGCCGGGATTAGGGCGTCGGGCTATAAGATAGATGGATAGATAGTTAACACCATTCGTTTTTTTTTTTTTTTTTTTACTGTGTCTGACTCTGGGCAAAGGCTTCCAGGGCCTATATCTCAGGGGCAATAGCCTATCTCAAGGCCCAGTAGTCCTCCTACACCTTCACATGTCACCACTTCGGCACTAACACCCACCGTCCGTATTGAATACATGCTAAGGGCTGTCTCATACAGGACTGGTGTGTGTTATTGTAGTATTAGCGGGGGTATTTTTACGACATGTCGGCGGGTCACCTGGCAGATCAGGAAAGTCTGCTTTTTATGAAATTCAAATCCTTAAACTGTTTCAGCCACAAGCCTCACCATTTACCCATTACATCAGTATACAAATAACGTGGTACTTTGTCAGTTAACAACTGTACAACATCACGTGCACCTCTATTAGGGGCATTAGACCATTTCGACTTCTCATCTCAACCACCACTTACGCCAAGCAGTTAAAAATAAATTATCAGCCATTTGGGGTCCGATTAATCCTTGAAAATGAGTTCTGCAGACACAGAGGGAACTATTAACCTAGTGCCTCGAAAGTATACCAGCCAGAGTATTATGAAGTTCAATGAAATTTTGGAGTCCAAATAATTACCACTGCAAATATTTGCACTTCCTGTTAAAACGTGGACCATATGACACGATGCGGTAAGGTGTCCGTTATATATATATCATCTCATCAGCCATTTGAGTGTCCACTGCAGGACCGCCTATCCCGAGCCAGGAAGTGAGGACGATACAGCCAATGTATCTCTACCCAAGTGGCTTAGGCTGTCTGGTAGAGACTGTATGTAGGGTGAGAAGTGCTTGTAAGTGTAATTGTTGTGTTGGAGTGGCTTTGGATGTGTGTGTGTAGTCTGTGAACCAAGTGTAATCCCGGCCTGCGCAAGCTTGACTGGAATTGCAAACATACTAAACATGCTTTACAGTATGCGACACTGGTTCAACCACAGCACCCCTTGTGTCTCGCAAGTGTAGTATGTGGCATGAAGAATGCTCTCAAAGTTTATTACCCTGGCGGGACGCAGAACCCTTTTACTTCAGTGTACGAAAACGCACACTTTACCACAAAGGCACCATATATATATATATATATATATATATATATATATATATATATATATATATATATATATATATGACTGCACGTTCCGTGGGTGTTTACATTCAGTGGGTGATCAGATAAACAGTGTATGTACGGAAGGGAGAAACATGTTTTTGAGATGGAATTCAGACCACTCATAGACAGGAAAGTTTTTCCTCACTGCTAGGAGAAAGTTGTTTTGGAAAAAACAAGAAACAAAACAAAAACACAAGGGAGAAACAGATTTTGACTAATTAAATATCTGCTACAGATGAAAGAGCTACCTGCCCTCACTTTCTTTGGTGATCACCACCAGCATTATACTGTATATAAGTCTTATTGTACCGTGGCTGGATTTCAATATTAGATGTTCCAACTTGCAGTCTGTAGCAATGTTGTGCACGTTTCCACACGAGCTGTTTCAAAGGTACGTTTTTGTCATTCTCTTAAAGGCAAGCCTGGGGAGTGGGGGTGGGAGATATTTTTCCATTTACCCATTGGGTTGTTGCACAGGCATACGAATATATCTCAGTCATTCGTTAGTCAAGTAACCCACATTAAGTATCCACTAGAAGCACTTTACGGTATCTACACTAAGCCACTGCCATAGGTCTTTTATGACAATCCATTGATGATAAGTCTAAAGTAAATAACAGAACAAGCACTTCCTGTTGACTGTGTGACCTGCATCACTCCATGAACCGTCAAAGGGAGAAGAAAACAATGGTGTGGTCAGCAAAAGAGGAGTAAAGTGAGATTGCATGGGAAGAATTTTCACTGAGCGGTGGAGCTTGGAAAATATACCCTATGAAATGGGTGCTTCAGGAATAGCAGATATGTGTGGTATGGAGGTGCGGTGAATGTTTATTTCAAAATGATCTCCAGGATTTAGTGTCAGGGGGTTAAGAAATTAGCCCGGGACAGAGAAATGGGTAGGTTGAACTGGAATTGTGTTAGGGAGTTTGGGATGGATCAAGAAAGCAAACCCTGCGAGAAAATGCAGTAGGACTATGGAGTGTGGCTTACGGTGGCTTCTGAAGATGTAAGGGATAGCACTCAAAAAGACAAGTGAATTTTGAATCTCATTCCACTGTACTGAAACCTCCCGCAGACGTGTTCAGGATTACCAAGAGCACAAATGTATAGGAAGATGAAGAGTCGTGCTATCCTTCCTCAGGATGTGAGGATAATAATATTATCCTCACATCCTCTATATCCTCACATATTATGTAACCAGTTATGAAGAGATGAGGATGATACTAAATATTTTGGAAAAGTAAGTTTTCCTCTCTATTTCGGGACCCCAGACGTGTACAAAAGGGATTAACGTCGTGAATTCGGTAGGTTCGAATATATATATATATATATATATATATATATATATATATATATATATATATATGTGTGTCAGTCTCTGGGCAAGGATATGATAGTCCTTTATCTGAGGCCTCGCATTACTGTTGCGGTACGCGACCCTGCTTTAACATATTACAGCTTGGGCTCCTGATACTACCATTTATACCTAATATATGCAATATCTGGCTCATTCAAGACCAATTAAATGGTATTAGCTGCTTTTTTTGTGATATATCACTTGGTGATTTGGAAGATCAACAATAATATATTTACTGAAAATTCAAAACATCTGTTCTTTCCCTGCTCCAAATGAAATCGAACTCCTGCCCATTCATATAGTAAACAACATCTCCAGCCGCTCGGCTACAACCTCCCAGGCACGTTGAAAAGCCCTGAATCTGGCTCAGTTGTCTGGGAACACAGGCAGTGATTATTACTGTGGCTTCTGTAGGTGTGACGGTAGAGTTTCACTGGGCACCACGCGGTCAAGCTCTTCCTGCACCTTCTTCTGCACCATCAGGGTAAGCCGCCATGAAAGTGATGACCCAGCGAAGTGTGTTAGACGTGGTATCGAAACCCAGCAACAAACAGGTCGAATATGGTTCTCAGTAGATCCTCATCTGGTGAGAAACATCATTATATAAATTGCTGTTATTGTTAATGGCACAGGTATTATAACCATCATTATACCTTCACCGTCAAACCTGTCATTTTGTCCAGCCTCTCTCTCTCTCTCTCTCTCTCTCTCTCTCTCTCTCTCTCTTTCTTTTTTCTCTCTCTCTCTCTCTCTCTGTCTGTCTCCATCTATCTATCTTCCATGTACTGGAAGTTCTGGGTCCACTAGCTGGATATTTTAAGAATTCGCTGACTGACCGGCCACAGAGAGCAGTAATCAACAAAATGTGTTTAACTGGACATCAGTCACAAGTTGGGTGTCCAAGTGCTCAGTTCTGGGTTCGTTCTTGTTGTTTATCATTTCACGTCAGAGATATAACATGTGGGCATTTTCTGCCGAACTTCAAAATTTGTTGACAATACAAAGCTAGAGGTTAATGCAATGTCGCTCAACAAGTATTCATGTGAGAAGGAACTTGATTAAAATAAGGGGAATGAGTTTGAATGGTGGCAATACCGTTCAGCCTGAAGAAATACAAGGTGATGGACACTGACTATAGATTCAAAAGCAATCTGCTCCTTGTTAAGAAGTACATTCTGACAGTATCGGCCTGGAGAAAGACCTGGGTGTCCTCATCAGCGATAGCTTTGTATTCTCCAGCGGTGCATTACGTAGACGGTAAGAACAGAGGGATTTCAGTTTATATAAAGAGTCAGTTTAAGTACCGATCCCATGAGATGGTCCTCTCTTTGAACAAATCATTTGCACAATCATATCTGATATATACTGTGCAGTGTCATGGACCGGAAGGTTGATATCGCGAGGCTTAAAAGAATCTGTGAGCATCCTGATAAACTGATTCCATCTGTCATTCATATGGGATACCAGAGTTTGTTACTGACGTTTGGCTTCTTTTTCGTAGTGAGGAAGCATTTCTGTGGACAACTAACTGACGTTTTCATAGTCTTTCATTTATCTGAAAACCTTGATTACCATCACTTTCGCTGCTAAAATATCCACTCGACGTGAAATCTTGATCTGAATAGTTTCCATCTTGATACACAAGGCAATATTTTCGCGTCTGTGACATATTTGGATAAAGCTTTACTTGACATAAACAGCTGTAAAATGAATGTTTCTTCCACTCCTGTAAAACAGCTAAGCCCAGCCACATTTCTTCGGGCTAGGATTGCTTCCTTTTCTATGCCCTCACTGTAGGTAGAATAGGTGGGTGGGGAGAGCCTTAATCTGCCCTATACTTATCTCACATTACTAGAGTAGGAACTCTTACATCGAACAAGGGCGAGTCGCTCGTCAAGTAGAGAGGTTTTCTCAGATATGAGCGGTCCGGTATTGGCCCAGCCCAACCCGACCCGGCCCACCCGTAACGTTTTTGAGAAGCTTATATCTCAGCAACCACAAGGCAGATCGCTGCGTGGTTTGCACCACATGACAGCCCAGTTCTTTAAGATTTGTTTTTGACAGGTTTCATCACATCCAGAAGATGCCCATGACATGTGACACGCGCCAAGTGCAGAATGTCGAAAATCTTCAAAACAGGGCCATAAGCCAGACGGTTTGTCGTAAAGGCATAAAACTTGGTGGGTGGATAGCCATCAATATACTCTAGGCATCCTGTGGGTGTAAGGCGACATTTCAATGCTTTTGGATTTAAATAGCCTCGCTCGTACCTAGCTGACAAAGGCGTTTTACTGGTCTGATGACATTATTTATGCTATCGCTCTCTGTGCATCGGAAGACCTGTTGAGGCATTACTTTTCCGTGTAGCTCTTTGTAATTCTCTCTCTCTCTCTCTCTCTCTCTCTCTCTCTCTCTCTCTCTCTCTGTACTTACCACAAAAGAAAGTATTCAACTGGGAATCCTCCTTCTCCTTCTCCAACAAATACTCGTCGATGACGTCACGAGGGTTGGTCTTGTCTAGGGTAGCCTTGTGAAACGCCATTACGTCCTAGGAGAGAGAGAGAGAGAGAGAGAGAGAGAGAGAGAGAGAGAGAATTAGATTTTGAATGACGCCAAGCTAGCACTACAAAACAGGCTGTCGATCTATCTATTTATCTGTTAGTTGATTTCTACAACATTTTCAGTCCCAAGGATGCATCCGTTATCGTTCTATTAAGCATTTGAGTCTTACAATATATCTACAGTACAGTATATGTCATTTACTTATCTTCTCTCCATCTATCGGTTCGTTTGTCAGTTTACCTATCAATCTGTCAGCAACTGTGATAAT
>NC_137032.1:6389519-6397019 GCF_032717465.1 Coenobita brevimanus
TGAGACTGGCACTTGAGAGCTAATGGTTGCTCTCAGCTTATTAATGTACTGGAGCTTTCCTTGATGTCAGTGTTATTCGAGTGTTTCCTTACGTTATTTGTGAATCGGCAGACACACTATAAGTTGTTATTTATTGCAATGATATTAATGGAGTAGTTAATCATGAGAACCTTCCGTACCTACTCACTCACTCACTTATCTACTGTATCTATCATCCTAATCGTCCACCTACCTACCTATCTACCCACACACCCACCTACCTACCCACCAGCCACTCATTTACATACTCTTTTGCTCACCTACCTATCCATCCACCTACCAACACACTTGTTAACCCACTTTTGGACCAGATAATTAAGGTAATGGATGGAGTCCAAGAAGGCATGATTATGGAAGGAGTGAATATTGATGAGATACAGTTTGGGTTTGTCAGGCAAACTGACCACTGATGCCATATTCACTGTCCGGCAGCTATAGGGAAAATATATGGAAAAGGAAAGAGATCTGTACTTTGTTTTTGTTGACTTGGAGAAGGCTTTGACAGAGTCCCTAGGGATGTGGTGCAGCGGGCAATGAGAGAGCATGGGATCGAGGAGTAGCTGGCTAGAGTGGTTATGGCAATGCATGTGTATGTTTGCAGATAGGTGACAGTGAACGGAGATTTGAGTGATGCCTTTCCCGTGAACGTTGGCGTGCATCAGGGAGTCAGTCTTGAGGCCATTACTGTTTGTTTTGGTGCTTGAGGATCTCTAACGTAACGTCAGAAATGGACTCCCATGGAAGATACTCTATGCTGATGACTTGACGTTGATTACAGAGAATGAAAGGGAGACGGAAGACAGATTTTGACAAACGGAGAGACTGAATGGGGCACAAGAGTTTGAAAGTATATGCGAATAAAAAAAAAAAGTGATAATATCTAGGGCTGGTGGCGTTAGTCTTGAAGCCAAGGGAGTGTGGCCATGTGCAATTTGCCACAAGGGTGTGGGATGTAGCTCCATCTTGTGCAGTATTTGTGATAAATGGGTGCGGTGTGTCAGGAAGGATATGTAGAGACTGTCGGGTTTCAAAGGACTGATCATGCTGGTGATTCCCTTGAGCGTGTGGGGTAGTTTTGTTATTTGGGGGACATGTTATGCGCTTGAGGTGGTGCTAAGATAAGGAGTGGTTGGAGGAAATTCAGGGACCTGTTGCCTCTTTTGACACTGACAGGGCTCTCCCTCCGTGCTAAGGGAGTGTGATGCTGTATGGTAATTAGAACCGGGCTCAAACGTACAGAAATGACAATGATTAGATGGATTTGTAGTGCCCTCTTGAATGCAAGGTGTGTGAGGGAGGGACAGAGGCTAGGATTACAATTGATGAGTTGAGAGGAAGGAGGTGACTGGACTGTATTGGTGTTATGATTAGGAGGGGTATATTGTGATGATTTGGGCACCCTGAGAGGACGAACAATGACAGCTGGGTGAGGAAGGTGAGAAGTGTGAACGTAATGGGTAGGGTTGTAAGAGGCAGACCGAAAAAAAGCCTAGTACAACGTCATAGAGTGTAACCTCTGGACTAGGGGACTGGATAAGGAGGTTGCCAGAGATCAAGCAGGATGGAGATCAGCCTTCGGGGAACCAAGGCCGATGTAAGCAAGCACGATGGAGCCTTTATAAACAATATGATAGAATGCTACTCGTATATACCCGCCCAGCTACATGTTCAATGGTCCACCTGTCTATCCACCCACCTACCTAGCTAGTCAGTTCATTCACCAATATTTTACAAGTGTACACAGTAGGCTCTTACACGACTGGTCTAGCAGGAAAGTATTTTTTTCCTTATAAATGAGCAGCCATATATAAAAATAATTTTACACTAAACTGATTTATGCTAAGCACAGCATAGTAATCCTCCTAAACAAAAATAATGTTGTAGCATAACATTATATGATTGATTCAATATTTGCGAAGAGTTTTGTTTATACAGTTTAAGAACTTCGTATATATATTTACGTAACTCAAGCGGGTGGTCCCCATCACCATGTAAGTTGCTTAAGCTGTTAACATCAAGCTGCATAAACTTATCACACAGGCTTGCGGACAGTGCACATTACAGCAACACATGACACTCTCTGTATAATGACCGCCGTTACACTGACGCAGTCGCTGCTTTCGTGGCGTGCAGTTCCATCTTCCTGTTTCAATTTTTAGGTTATGAGACATCAAACGAATCCTTGAATGCTTGTCGTGCGTGATCTGAAATGTACTTACTGTCGGATTAAACCTCATACACAAACAGTCTGGGATTTAATTTGATATATATATATATATCCAACAAAGAAGGAACCAATGGTCAGGGGCCCGCAAACCGTTCCTTCCAAGAAAAAAACAAAAGCAATACAAAAGAGAGCCAAATTCAAGATCCATTCATTTCGAGATGCCTGGACACACTGCGTTTGAAAGACTGGAGATCACAGGAAGTAGGAAATACAGGCAGAGGGAGACAGTTCCAGAGGTGACCTGTTGCATAAGTGAAGGACTGAGAGTAACGGTTAACTCTTGCATTACAGACTTGGACAGAAAAGGGATGAGAGTTTGTTCCTAGACAGGTGCTACGCGCCCGTCGTATAGGTGGAGGGATGCAAGCAGACAGTTCAGAGAAGCAGTGACCATTGAAGCAGCGATAGAAAAGAGATAAAGATGTAACAATGTAGCGAAGAGACAGAGGTTGCAGGGACCCAGTAAGAAAAGGAGAATTAATGAGATGAAAGGGCTTTGACTCCACCCTATTGAGAAGAGCTGTATGTGGGGAGCCTCCCCACACATGAGAGTTGTACGCTAAACAGGGGCGAATAAAACCCTTGTATAAAGTCAACAGCCGTGCAGGGGTGAAGAAGGTACGGAGTCGGCTTAGCACACCTAATCTCTTGGAAGCAGATAATACAAGAGATGAAATATGATCTTTCCAAGATAAGTCCCGAGTGAATGAAACCCCAAGCAAGCATGTTCAAGGATGATGCAGGATTGAGCTGGATATTATTAAACATGAGTGGGTACTCCTGTGGAAGATTCTGTCGGGTTGATAAGTGTAAAAACTGAATTTTTGATGCATTAAAAATATCAAGATTATTTTTTCCCAAGTCAAGAGCCAAGTCAGACATTAGGTTTGCCATAGCCTCATCCCTTGTCTGTTGAAGCAGACTGCTGAGATGGATGTTGCGGGAACCAAGTGGAAAGGTGAAGGGTGGAATCATCACCATACGAGTGGATAGGGTTTGATGTACAGCTTAGAAGGTCACTGATGAATAAAAGGAAGAGAGTTGGTTATAAGACTGAGCCCTGAGGAACACCACTGTTGATAGATCTGGAAGAACAATGGTCGTCTACAACAGCGGCTATTGAACGACCAGAAAGAAAGCTAGAGATGAAGGCACAGATAAAAGGATAGAAACCGTAAGAGGGCAGTTTGGAAATTAAAGATTTATGCCGGACTCGATCGAAGGCCTTTGAGATGTCAAGTGTGATGGCAAAGCTTTCACCAAAGTCCGGAAAGGATGATGACCATGAGTCTGAAAGGTAGGTAAGCAGATCTCCAGTGGAGCGTCCCTGACGGAACCCATACTGATGATCAGAAAGAAGGTTGTGATAGGAAAGATGCTTTAAAATTTTTCTGTTAAGAATTGACCCAAAAACTTTTGTGACACAAGATGTTAAAGTAACTGGACGATAATTAGAGGGTATACTTTGTTGCAATGACTGGATTGTTTTTCGTTAACCAAATAATACATGCCATTGAGTTAATATTATTATCAATATGCAATACTCTGCATGTAAAGTTGTAGACTGGTGTATTTGTTTTTCACAGATTGCGCAGATTGTAAATAATATGAAATGGTGCCTCATTATTAGGCACCCGAAGTTTATACTCCAAGAAACGTTTCCTATTTATGGCTCTCATAAATTGTACCGGAGGTGTTCCTGACTCAAGAAGACAGGTTATACATGTATTGTTTCTCACTAACTCAACAAGACACAGGTTATACATGTATTGTTTCTCACTACAAGTAGGCATTTCACTAATTTGTTATATTGTCTCGTTATGGACTAACAATTATTTGTTATCCTTGTCCCAGTACTGTACAGCAGGGCTGATGTGACAGCTGCATCGAATACTTTCTCTTATAACAGTATGGTATATTTGTATTAGCAGAACAAAACACCGCATATTTGTTCATTACAGTTTCCCCCAATGGTTCATACAGCCTTATCATTGCATCCATTTCCCTTGTATCGGTAAACTAAGCACCCAAGTACAAATATCTTTGACAATAACATATTTCGTGACCTTCAATCGTCAACATAGTTTTGTCATTCTCGTTGCGATTTATGAAAATAAAAATAGTTTTTCTTTTCATTTGGTCTGATTCCATAATTTATTCATTATAATACCTCAACACCAGATCTAAATTTTTCTTACACATCTCTCGTGATGTAGCACATATGACAGAATCGTTCACTAGTAGGAGCACATGCATAGCACCTAGAAGACCAATTGATGTAACTGATTGTTTCAGGATTTGAACGATTTTGTCTATGTATATAATGACAAACATACAACCAGAGGGCACACACTCCCGACTGCGGCCTCTACTGTAGCAGCTCTAATGTATTTTAGTGCAAATTCATATTTTTGATTGCTGTTAACATAACTTTACAACATCCTAATGACTGAAAATGCTCTAATAATATATTTCTAGGAATCCCATCATAGGCTTTGTAAAGTCCATAAATACTGAATGTGCTACAATGTTGATATATAACTGGCATAATCACACAACAACGTAAGTGTCAATATTTGTTCTAGGTATCCTCTTTTCTTTGTAGCCCCAGCCTGACATTTGTCGGTGTTGCTCCTAAAGTTCTTTCTTCATTATATAGCATCGAGGGATTCTAAAAATATCTCCCGGTGGTGAATTATTTTGCATGCATCATCAAGCTTTGCTGACAGTTGCTTAAACTCTTGCTTCACTTGTGCTATTTCTTCTTTAATGCTTTTTAGTTAAATGACTAACACTGAATATTTGGGTTGTATGAAGCTATCATAGCATTTAGGGTACACTTCAGCTGTACTACTGTTACCATGTTCAGTTCATTAACTGACAAACCCCTCAATGTTTCAATGTACTCATTTTCTACCATTGGTTGAAGTGAATGCTTCAACAAAGTTTTAATCTCGCTTCACATATCCCGTGTTCCTCAGAACAGCACTCGCAGCGGCTTGATCGTTACCATGGCAGCAGCATTCACCGCACTGCACAAATTATTTTCAACTCCACTCAAGAGCCACCTTTTACTTAACCCACCACTTCCCTACGATGTATATGTCACTACGTTTTGTCACGCTGACACCCAACGACGTATCCATACATTTTGCAATTGCAAGGTCCGTCACTTGCACATTTTTCAAGTTTCACAGGTGATTGTTGGTAGGCATATGTGGAAGACCTTCCTCTTCCCAATGCCAGGAGGGGATAATGCCTGGCCCCACCTGACCCCCCCCCTCTCCCCGCACGCCATTTTCTCGGCAACTCACATGTTTAGCAGTGACCTGGCCAGTAAAGACATGTCGCACCACGGTCTCTCCAATGACGAAATTCAAGGCAAAAATGGTTCCTAAGGTCGAGGACAATGGAGAAATAAGCCAGGGGAAGAAAGAAGCAGAAGTGATGAGGTGGTAATGTCATAAAAGAAGGTGCCATATGTTGAGTGAACAACGCTTATATCGCTGATATTATTGTCTGAAGACCAATATACTCTTGTATTACATATAAATTCGTACCAAATAAATAAATATTTACATATAATGAGTGGTTTGAAATTGTTACCCCTCCCAAGATGTCGTTTTCTCTGGAGCCTGGCATGAGGGAACATGGTACCAAGGTGGGGGTACTTACCTGTATTTGGTATTTCTTAACTCGACTAAGCATTTTCTCTCTGAATTTTTGATGTTTCTCATAAGAAGTGGAAGTTTTAGGAAAAAAAAAACTTTTCTAAAATCTGCCGGGATTGGGGGGGGGGTCAGTGATGGAAAATTGGCCTGGACACGGGGGGTTAATATAATATTTTTCATTTGTCTTCTAACGTCAGTTGCTTGTCAGCGATTTCTCTGTACCATACTATTGTTGGTAAGAGATTAGCTTAACCATTGGTTGTTTTGACACAGGTGATTCACTTAAAAGCTGAAAACCAGCGTGATGTGTTGTGGTTGTAGTCATTAGCGCTTTCTACCTACCCACGTACTCACCCACTTGTATACTCACCCACCACCCACTCACCTGCATATGCACTTATCCACCTATCCATCCACCCATCTACTTACCTACACAGAAACCCACCTATGTACCCACCCACCCAATGAACCACTTACCCTTCCATCCACCCACCCACACACTCACCCTCTTTCCCACTTTACCCAATTGCTCACCCATCTACGTCCCTACCCATCTACCTACCCAATGACTTACATACCTACTCACTCACCACTCATCTGTCCACCCACCCATCTGCTTATCTGCTGACTCACCAATGCCAAAGGGTACAAATCCTTCCTTGTGTGAGATGAACTTTCCATTCTTGTCCAGGAATCGTTCTGGTCGGAACTCGTGTGGCTCTGGCCAGTACTGGGAGTCCTCGTGTACCAGTACCGAGCATCCGAATACTACTGTGCCCTGTGAGAGAGAGTGAGACATGGTGAAAGTGACAGAGTGTGAGTGCTAACTAATCTTTTTTTTTTTTTTTTAAGTGAAAGTACAAGTAAAATACTTTTACCAGCTTCTATAAATACAGTGGTGTACATGTGCAGCTGTACGATAAGTGACAAGCTCAATGGTTTCCTGTAACCCAGGAATCCATCAACAATGCTGGGTGGTAACCACATAACTAGATAACAGGGTGATATGAAACCTGTTATACTGCCCCTGCCAACTGGATGGAGTAATGCAGATGTGGCATGCTTCCAGGAACAAAAGCTCTACACTTTTCCCTGCACTTCACTGCTATGAGGCACTCTCAACAGCTAGGAAACATCGGTTCATAAGCACGGAACAACTCTGCAGTAGCAGTTGCTTGTCTTTGGTTGATTGGTCCACTCAACCACACAGATTGGAGCTGGTCAACAACAACAAATTTTCTTCAATCCAAATTCTGTAGCTCTGGTATTATTTTAATGGCTTCATATTGTGTTTGAGTGAGATAGATAGACTGATGGTATTGTGTTTTGAGTATTAGCGAAAGTGGCAAACTTTTTATTTCTCAAGACCACTATAAGAGTATTAGTGAAATATTGCAAACTTGCATTTTTATTGTTATTATTATTTACTGTTATTATTATTATTATTATTATTATTATTATTATTATTATTATTATTATTATTATTATCCTGCGTGTGACGGTTTGTTACTAGACAGGTGCTACATGTCCATCATAGAGGTGGAGGGATGCAAGCAGACAGTT
>NC_137032.1:6399519-6510640 GCF_032717465.1 Coenobita brevimanus
TATATATATATATATATATATATATATATATATATATATATTTATCCAGTATATAGATGGATGGGGTGATGAGAGAAGTAAAAGCACGAGTAATGGGGAGCGGGATGGTTTTGGTAATGAATGATGATGGATGGAGTATCTTAAATTTGTTGTATGCTGATGATGCAGCACTCCTTGAAATACCTGACAAGAACTTGGTAGGTTTGTGCGAAGTTTTGCTGATGTCTTTGAGCGTCGTGTCTTGAGAGTAAATGTAGAAAAGAGTAAGGTGATGGTTATTTAAAAAGAAGGTGACTCCCAGTGTGATGTTACAGCGAATGGAGAGAGACTGGAATTGGTGACAAAGTTCAAATACCTGGGTACAGTGATAGAAGAGAGAGGAAAATGTGCAAAAGAAGTTGAAAGTAGTGTGATACAAAGAATGAAAGTAGCTGGTGCAATGAAGGCCTTGATAAGAAACAGAGGCTTGAGTGTTGCAGCTGCACGAGGCTTACTTGAAGGAGTGTTAGTGCCAACTTTAACATATGGATCTGAGACTATGGTGTGGCATGAAAATGAGAAGTCAAGAGTGAGAGCAGTGGAGATGGGATTGCTGAGGAATGTACATGGAGTGCAGAGAGTGGATAGGATACGAAATAATGTGATTCGTGAAAGATGCGGAGTAAGGAAGTCTGTGGACACAAGAATCGAAGAGAGCGTAATCAGATGGTACAGTCATGTAGAGGGAATGGATGACAATTGTGATGAAAAAGGTATATCTGAACGAATCTGAAGGAAGAAGGAGGCGAGGTAGGTCGAGGAGAAGGTGAAGGGATATGGTGGATGAGTGTGTGAGGAAGAGGGGCTTGGAAGTCGGTGAGGCTAGGGGACTGACGAGAGATCGAGCTGGCTGGATAAATATTGTGAGGAGAAGCGCATGTTTAAGGAATTTGGCACCCCTATTTAACGTGACAACGACCGGGTTGACTCTTTCGGATACGTTTTTGTGAAGCTACAGAATGTGGTGAATGCTTTAGGCGTATCAGATAGTGACAGAATTCCGGGGGCTTGAATGGTGAGTGAATGGAAGCGTGGCTCATTGGATTGGGCAAACTTGGGCTGCCTGGACGTTGGTACTCCATACCCTGCCCTAGGGTGAGAAAGGAGGTCCGGATGATGATCATATGATGATGAGTAAATCTGAGTAAAAGCAAGCATGAGAGTCAGTAAAAGCCAGTGAAATTAAATAAAAGTTAATGAGAATGCCTGAGATACAAGAGGGAAGGCGAGACAGAAAGGTAATCGGAACTACATATGGACTGTAAAATACAAGACATGGTAATAATACAAGTGAAATGATTCGGATGCAACGTTCAGAAGAAACCAAGAAAAAGCATAAAACTCCATTCCAATTCCGTATCTTTATTAATCCTTTTTAAGCGCACTGTAGAAGGAAACCATATCATCGGAGAGAGAGAGAGAGAGAGAGAGAGAGAGAGAGAAAAAAAAAAATAATTCACAATTAACCCTTCCTCATGCTGGCGACGTACGATTGGTTTACGGGTGGTTGAAGGAAGAGTGGTGCCTGTGAAAGTGTAAGTGTTACTCGTTTTATTCGTGTATGTCACTGTGTCATTAAAAGAGCTGACAAGGTGACAACATATGCAAAAACACCTATTACCAGCATTCATCTAAAATGTGTCACATTTTGGTGCAAACCCTAGACTCGAGGCACACGCATTACAAGATGAATTTGTTACCACCAAACCACCGAAACTAACAAAAACCAGCAAGAAGGAGCACTCACAGAGCGCAACACGCATCATTAACTGTTTCTTGGAACCAAAACTTTTGTTGTGACCTAAGCTTTAACAGATTACCGCCTAATTCGAATTACGTCTTTTTTTACCTAATCCTTAACCCTTCCACCAACTCTGCTTCAAATATGATCATAGCGGCATTCTGATCTTTCCTTGCGACCTTGACATTTCACTGATTGTTCTAAAATCGAATCTCAGTATTCTAGTTTTAACTGAACCCTTCCACAATGTTTCGTCTCCATCAGATAAAAACATTAAATTGACCTAGGCATGTGACGGCCTTCGTCCTAGTGTAAAAAAAAAAAAAAGGCCTCCTGTGTAATTCTTAATTCATTGCCTGTCCTAAAGTCATTTTTTTTTTTTCAAGGCAAGATCAAAACTGTTTTAGTTATTTATTTATTTATTTTTTTTTTTTATCACACTGAAGTCGATGTTTGGCCGTTTCCTGTGATCCTGATTTTTGACTATTTTAAAGACTAAATCGCTTCAAACTTGCCTCACCTAGGAAGGGCCTAGCCGCAGGCGAAAATCATCTAAACTGCGCATCCGCCAGAGTCTCGTCGCTGATTGGTCCATGTTTTCTCTCAGCTGGCAGATTAAACAACAGAATTTTAAGCAAATGCAACAGTAGAAACTAACAAAATTTTGCACCTTTTGCTTGTCACAGCTTTAGATGGGTAGGTTATTATAATATTGTTGTACTGTCACTCACACACACCTTTGGAAGCTTGAAAATATATTTCCTTTAGTAATCAACGATTTATGAACGAATTTCATAATCATGTTGCAAATGACAGATTTGGACTTGCGTTGTCAGATTGGCTTAAAAGTAAATATATATTTTTTCTTGGTGACAAAAATTGTCTTAGGTTAAATACCTTATGCACGTTCCTGTTAGCCTAGCTTATTCTACAGGAGCTGGGGCTTATTTTTATTATTCTGGTTTTGGTGTCTAATCTGCGGAATATGAGGTTTTACCCTATAGGCCTATACTGATATATGTTTTTAAATCATTCTATGATATTTTCTTGTGTATTTGGATGTTTCCTACAGTAGGTTACATAAGGTTAGGTTAGGATAGTATAAGAGTAATATTTTTATCATTTCTGACAGAAATGAATGTCAGCTTTGAACTAATCACATTTTCATTAAAAGAAAAAAAGAAAGATAAAGTAAAGCTTCAAAATGAGTTGGGTGTAGTTCTGGAAATTTACCCTTTTAGTATTCGATGATTTATGAACGAATTTGATAATCGTGTTGCAAACGACAGGTTTGGACTTGAGTTTCTCTTAGCCTATTCTACTGGAACTGGGACTTGCTTTTGTTATTCTGGTTTTAGTGTCTAATCTGTGGAATATGAGGTTTTACCCTATATACTGATATATTCACACCTACAATAACGACTTTGCCTTTACAGCAGGCTAAATCAATCAGCGACGAGACTCTCGGGCGCATGCTCAGTTTAGATGATTTTCGCCCGCGGCCAGGCCCTTCCACCGAGGCAACATAGGCAACATGTCGCATGCGACTTGCCTGGTTTTCAACATGAATGTTGAATGCGGCATTCAACCAGGAGACATGTTGACTGCGACAAGTCAACATTGTTGTTTCATGTAGCATGCTACATGCCAATGTTTATGTTGAATGCCACAAAACCTTTTCCACCGATTCAACAAAAACCGAGCCAGTTGTCAACACGATGTAACAGACAGATATGTAGAGAGACAAAGCTTAACAAAAAAACATATAAGTAGATACCGTGTAAAAGACACACACACACACACACACTGCCGAATAACTTATAAAAAGGTGTGAATGTAACCTATAGAAAGACGGTGCTGCGTGCCCGCTGTCAAGAGGAAGGCACGAATGGAAAATTTTCTGAAGTACCGTATCTTAGCTTAACAAGAGATACGATAGAGAGAATAATGTAACAGAAGAAAGATTTGCTAATGTTGGCACAGTATTAGGACTGGTGGAGAGAGAGAGAGAGAGAGAGAGAGAGAGAGAGAGAGAGAGAGAGAGAGAGAGAAGGGGGGGGGACGGTGAGAAGAGGAGGGAAGAGAAAAGAGAAGCGACAAGAGAAGACACAAGTCGAGAGAGAGAGAGAGAGAGAGAGAGAGAGAGAGAGAGAGAGAGAGAGAGAGACTCACCTGTAAATTTTAACAAGGTGCATTTTGCAGTGTTTCTCGGCTTTGATGCGCCTTTTGTAAACATATTCTTAGCTGGTAATTAATTTGATCTCTCTCTCTCTCTCTCTCTCAACTTTGGGCAACACAGTACGTATAGAATACATCAGCTTTTTTCGTTTTTATTGTTTTGGGTTTCTGTTTAAAAGGCTAACTTTGAGGCTTCGTGTGAGAGAGTATTTTTTTAATGTTTTTTGTTTCAGTTTTTCCTTGACAGAGTGTGTGTGTGTGTGTGTGTGTGTGTGTGTGTGTGTGTGTGTGTGTGTGTGAGAGAGAGAGAGAGAGAGAGAGAGAGAGAGAGAGAGAGAGAGAGAGAGAGAGAGAGAGTGTGTGTGTGTGTGTGTTTGTGTGTGTGTGTTCTTGGCTACTCCTCGCAGTGCATCTAGTTTTGCCTGGTTATTCTTGTATTGTTCCAAGCGTATATCCCATAGAACCACAAGTTTTCTATATTCTTCTATAAAGTCTACGGTTTTATTCTTGAGACCAATTCATCTTGTTGCTTTCAACATCGAATCCTTCCCGCGACTGGTGGGTAGGCGGCCATCACTAGGCAACAGGCTAAATCTTGTCGCATGCGTCACGGTCTACGGGCAACTTGTTGCCACCTGTTGTATGCCACACAGTCGCATGCTACATGTTGCCTTGTGTTGAACTGGTTGCAACACACTTAGCCTATACGACAATGTAGCATGCCACATGTTGCCAAACTGTTGCCTCGGTGGAATCGCGCCTTAACCTTCATCCAAGTTTAGTTCAAAATATCCGATAAGAATATATTAAGTTGACCTTGCCCTGTGACCTAGGTCTTTGACCATTCCCGGTTACCTTGATTTTTGACTGTTCTGAGAATGGGACCCTTACATTTTTTAAAAATTATCCCCACCCTCCCTAAAATGTTTGGTCTAAATCTGAAAAAAAAAAAAAAAAAAAATCTGCTTAAATGAATCTTGCCATGTGACCTTGAAGTTTGATCTATTGTTTATCAAGTAAACAGATTATTCCTTGGCTCACCTTCAACCATTGCACCATGTTTGGTTTAAATCAGACTAAAACTGAGCAAGAAGAGGACAACATACGTAGATAGGAACAGCATCTTCATTTCAGACGTTTCGAAATTTAAAATATCAGTGATCTTCGTGGAATAAGGTAAGTTGTGTAAAGTTTCTTGTTCCAATTTTGAGTGTTTTAACCGTTAATGAGTTTACAGTTAAGAACTCATTATGAGTTTGCAGATTGCTTGTGAAAAGTTCTTTACCTGACACACTATTTGTGCAGCTTTGATGTCACATCCCTGTATATAAATATTCCCGCTGATGAAACTGTTGACATAATTTTAAAACTGCTGTATAAAGACTGTCACTTTTGAAGGTTCGTTTGATTACATTTAACAAGGAACTAGGTAAACAGATTAATGATGTTGCTAGTGGATCACCTCTTGGACCTTTTTTTATTTTTTTTTTTTCAGTATCTCATTTATGTTCTTATGAGCAATTATGACTAAAAGATTGTCCAAGTAATATTTACCAACCGCGTTGCGAAGCGGAGTGATAATGTTTTCATTTGAGAGGCTGGCTGGCTGGCTTTGTTTGTGCTGGGTAAACCAGATATCTCATGAACGGCTTGAACTATCAATATGAAACTTTCAAGGTATCAATATATGGCCAAAATCTTGGACGAATTCGAAAATGGGCACTCGGGGTCAAGGTCACGGTCACCAAAATGGCTGCCAAAGGTCAACTTCTAGACCCACTTCTAGATCACATCTACAGTACCACTTTGTACAACACTGTTGACCCCATACCCCATCTCTGAATCACACAAAGTCTGCAGTCCCACTTTATAATTGTAGCACTGGACTGATTAATTACACACACACACACACACACACAAACAATTATTATTAATGTATTTTAAGTCGGCCCACACCTCACTAACCGAGCGAATGTACGGCACGGTCTGCACTACAGGTGCAGAAAACTTCAAATGAACGTCGGATCATTTACAATGTAAATTGGGTAAATTATTTTACTGATACACCTGATCAGGAATATGAGTTAGTAATTATTTTGCTACCTTGTGTTTTCCTTTTAGATCACTGATGATCACATTTCATTATTGAAATGTCTGAAATAAAGATGCTCTTTGAATCTACGTTCGTTGTCCTCTTACTGTTCAAGATGAAGTTCTTTACGAACACCGACTACCTGAAATCAAGAGTGAATAATTTAACACGCACATAGACACGACGCGTAAAACACAATACCCTCTCTAGCTCCACGAGACCTGGTAGAGAATCTCAAAAATATTCCCTACAGTCACTAGAGGTAACTTTTTTTTCTGCTACCAGACAGTTTTATTCATGAGACCACTGGGACTACAGGGGTTAGATAATTGTTGCCTTCACGAACCCTTTCGCTAACAGGATGTTTCCTTAAGGTGAATAAAATCGTCGTGTAGCTGCAGGAAAAAAATATCACATCCTTAGGATGAGGAAGTTAGAAACCCGTCACTGTACCTCAGGCAGGAAGTAGCCACCAATTTGGGTGTCTTGGGTAGTGGCGTGACCCACGGCGAAGGGGATGAGCGAGGATTTGCGGAGGATCTCGTGAAGGGTGGCTTCTAGGTACGGTAGTCTGTGGTAACGGAACACAACATAAATAATAATAATAATAATAATAATAACACTAATGATGATGATGCAAAGAGGGTGAGTTCATACACGGTTAGGATTTAGTGTGTGGCTTTTAGATAGGGTAGCATGGGGAAGGGAGCACAGGCATAATGAACATAATCATCATAATTGTGATCACCCTAATCTTAATTCCCTTAAGCAGGAGAGGGTTAGGTCATACTTCTAACTACAAACTACCGGCTTGTCATCAGTAACACTGTTGGCATGACCGCACTAAACGTTCAAAACAAATGTTCAGTGTTATATTACTTGCAGGTAAGTTATCCCTACAATACTCTATTTATTCTAACATGGCCCAGAACTTCGTTTTCTTGTAGCTAATTTCACGTAGCTGAGTGGCAGAAAAAGACGAGACTGTGACTCTACATCTGCTACATAACCCATCTTCGTGACCAGCACCGTTTCATAGTGTTAACAGTGTGTTACATCTGACCACTCAAGACGAAAGTTGGCATTTTAGGACAAGTTAGCGTAGTGGTTTACAAACATACGAGTATTCCGTAATTTTTAAGAAACTATATACATAATTATTTAGTTAGGCACACAGCGTCATAGCAATATTTTTAGAGCGTGAACTTGTTGAACGAAAGGCAATGATAGACTACATGTGTGTGGATGAGCGAATGAGAAGACAAGTGTTGGATGCAAGAGTGTGGAGAGGGTGGGGGAATGGAGTCTCGGACCATCACTTAGTGATGGCCAAGGTAGAGCTGCAAAGAAAGTGGTTGAGGAGACGAAGGGGAAGACAGGAGGAAGCAACTCCTGTGAGAAGAGTGGAGAAATTGCAAAATAGTGAGAAAATGACAGAGTATAAGAGCTTAGTGGAAGAAAGACTGGGAAGGTATGAGCTAGAGCAGATGGAAGGGGTGGAAGACGTATGTAAGATATTCACGGAAGAGATAGGTGCAGCGTGTGAGGCGGTTTGTGGAGTGAGGAGGAGATGCAAGGGTGTGCAAGGGACAGCATGGTGGAATGATGAGGTGAAACGAGCTGTGGAACAAAAGAAGAAGGCATATAGTGAATGGTTAGCGAGTAGAGGTAGGGGAGAAGATGAGAGAGAGAAGAGAGAGGTATATGTGAGCAGAAGGGAGGTTAAGAGACTGGTGAAGGAGAGTAAAAATAAAGTGGATGAGGAGTTTGGGAGGAATCTGAGTGTGAAATGGAGTGAGAGTAAGAAATTGTTTTGGAAGGAGGTAAAGAAAGTAAGGCAGTGTGAAAGGGGAAATAGTAGGGGAGTGAAAGATAGGAATAATAGATTGTTGGTGGAGAAGAGAGAGAAACTGAGGAGATGGAAGGAGCACTTTGAGGATTTGTTGAATGTGGAGAGTGAGAGCAGTGCGAGTATAAGCGGTTGGGGAATGGCTGGGAGAAGAAGAGATGAGAGGAGGGAGGAAGAGATCAGTAGGGCGGAAGTAGTGGTAGCGATGAAGAATATTAAGTTCGGAAAGGCCCCAGGAATTGATGAAGTGTGTGGTGAAATGCTTAGGTATGGGGGTGAGATTGTTGTGGAGTGGATATGGAAGTTGTGTAGATTGGCTTGGGAAGAGGGAAGGGTTCCAGAGGACTGGAAATCAGGTATATTTGTTCCTATATACAAAGGAAAAGGAGAGAGAGAAGTATGTGGTAACCATAGGGGTATTTGCCTACTTAATATGACTGGTAAAATATATGATAGAATACTCATTGATAGGGTTAGGCATATGACTGAGGAGCTAGTTGGAGAAGAACAAGGGGGATTTAGGAAGGGAAAAGGGTGTGTAGATCAGATATTTGTTCTAAGATGTTTAGTGGAGAAGTATCTAGAGAAGGGAAGGAAAGTGTATGCTGCCTTCATGGACTTGGAGAAAGCTTATGACAGAATAGATAGGCAAGGTATGTGGAAGGTATTAAGAATATATGGAGTGGAGGGGAAATTGTTGAGTGCTGTGAAGAGTACGTACGAGGGAGCTAGGGTTACGGTGCGAGTGGATGGTGAGCTGAGTGAGTTCTTTGATTTGAATGTGGGACTGAAACAGGATTGTGTGATGTCCCCATGGCTGTTTAATATATACATGGATGGGGTTGTAAAGGAGGTGCAGGGTAGGGCAGTGGATATGAGGGTGGCTCTAATGAATGAGGGTGAGATTTGGAAGCTTCCGGTGTTGCTGTTTGCTGATGATACAGTACTGTTGAGTGAAGATGAATGGGAGTTGCAAGGTTTGGTGAATAAATTTGGGACAGTATGTAGGAGGAGGAATCTGAAAGTTAATGTAAACAAAAGTAAAGTTATGGTGTTTGAGAGGAATGAAGTCACAGAGTGTGCAGTGAGGTTGGATGGTGAGGATATGGAGAATGTGAGTGCATTCAAGTACTTGGGTAGTGTGATGAGTAAGGATGGAACTTTGGGGGATGAAGTGCGTGAAAGGGTACAGCAGGGAAGGAAGGTTGTTGGTACACTGAAAGCAGTGATAAGAAATAGGGAGGTGAGCATGGAAGTTAAGAAGTCACTGCATGATAGTATTGTGATCCCTACCCTGACGTATGGGAGCGAGGCATGGACCTTGCAAGAGGAGAACAAGTCAAGAGTGAGAGCAGTGGAAATGAGTTACTTGAGAGGAGCATGTGGAGTGACGTAGAGGGACAGGTTGATGAATGAAAAAGTGAAGAAACGCTGTTGGGTGGATGTGGATGTGATTGAGAAGATTGGGAGAAATACACTGAGGTGGTTTGGACATGTGAAGAGAATGGAGAATGAAAGACTGACTAAGAGGGTGTATGTAGGTGAGGTGGAGGGAGGGAGAGGGAGAGGTAGACCGAGGATGAGGTGGAGGGATGGAGTTGAGAGGTATATGAGGGAGGGGGGGTGAGTTGGGGGGAGGGTAGTCAATTGGTGGGTGACAGAGCGACTTGGAGGCGTTTTGTCTGCGGCCACCCTTTGCGGGATTAGGGCGTCGGGCTATAGATAGATAGATAGTTAACACCATTCGTTTTTTTTCTTTTATTGTGTCTGACTCTGGGCAAAGGCTTCAGGGCCTATATTTCGGGGGCAATAGCCTATCTCAAGGCCCAGTAGTCCTCCTACACCTTCACATGTCACCACTTCGGCACTAACACCCACCGTCCGTATTGAATACATGCTAGGGTTGTCTCATACAGGACTGGTGTATTGGTATTAGCGGGGGTATTTTTACGACATGTCGGCGGGTCACCTGGCAGATCAGGAAAGTCTGCTTTTTATGAAATTCAAATCCTTAAACTGTTTCAGCCACAGCCTCACCATTTACCCATTACATCAGTATACAAATAACGTGGTACTTTGTCAGTTAACAACACAACATCACGTGCACCTCTATTAGGGCATTAGACCATTTCCTTCTCATCTCAACCACCACTTACGCCAAGCAGTTAAAAATAAATTATCAGCCATTTGGGGTCCGATTAATGTGAAAATGAGTTCTGCAGACACAGAGGGAACTATTAACCTAGTGCCTCGAAAGTATACCAGCCAGTATTATGAAGTTCAATGAAATTTTGAGTCCAAATAATTACCACTGCAAATATTTGCACTTCCTGTTAAAACGTGGACCATATGACACGATGCGGTAAGGTGTCCGTTATATATATATATCATCTCATCAGCCATTTGAGTGTCCACTGCAGGACCGGCCTATCCCGACGGAAGTGAGGACGATACAGCCAATGTATCTCTACCAAGTGGCTTAGGCTGTCTGGTAGAGACTATGTAGGGTGAGAAGTGCTTGTAAGTGTAATTGTTGTGTTGGAGTGGCTTTGGATGTGTGTGTAGTCTGTGAACCAAGTGTAATCGGCCTGTGCAAGCTGACTGGGTGCAAACATACTTTACAGTATGCGACACTGGTTCAACCACAGCACCCCTTGTGTCCGCAAGTGCAGTATGTGGCATGAAGAATGCTCTCAAAGTTTATTACCCTGGCGGGACGCGAACCCTTTTCACTTCAGTGTACGAAAACGCACACTTTACCACAAAGGCTCCATATATATATATATATATATATGACTGCACGTTCCGTGGGTGTTCATTCAGTGGGTGATCAGATAAACAGTGTATGTACGGAAGGGAGAAGCACGTTTTTGAGATGGGTCAGACCTCATAGGAAAGTTTTTCCTCATTGGTAGGGGAAAAAGTTGTTTGGAAAAAAAAAAAAAAAAAAAGGGAGAAACAGATTTTGACTAATTAAATATCTCCTACAGATGAAGAGCTACCTGCCCTCACTTTCTTTGGTGATCACCACCAGCATTATACTGTATATAGTCTTATTGTACCGTGGCTGGATTTCAATATTAGATGTTCCAACTTGCAGTCTGTAATGTTGTGCACGTTTCCACACGAGCTGTTTCAAAGGTACGTTTTTCATTCTCTTAAAGGCAAGCCTGGGGTGGGGGTGGGAGATATTGTTCTATTTACCCATTGGTTGTTGCACAGGCATACGAATATATCTGTCATTCGTTAGTCAAGTAACCCACATAGCATCACTAGAGGCACTTTACGGTATTACACTAAGCCACTGCCATAGGTCTTTTATGACAATCCATTGATGATAAGTCTAAAGTAAATAACAGAACAAGCACTTCTGTTGACTGTGTGACCTGCATCACTCCATGAACCGTCAAAGGGAGAAGAAAACAATGGTGTGGTCAGCAAAGGAGTAAGTGAGATTGCCTGAAATTTTCACGAGCGGTGAAGCTTGGAAAATATACCCTATGAAATGGGTGCTGTAGGAATAGCAGTATGTGGTATGAGTGCGGTGAATGTTTATTTCAAAATGATCTCCAGGATTTAGTGTCAGGGGGGTTAAAGAAATTAGCGGGACAGAGAAATGGGTAGGTTGAACTGGAATTGTGTTAGGGATTTGGGATGGATCAAGAAAGCAAACCCTGCGAAAATGCAGTAGGACTGTGGAGTGTGGCTTACGGTGGCTTCTGAAGATGTAAGGATAACACTCAAAAAGACAAGTGAATTTTGAATCTCATTCCACTGTACTGAAACCTCCCGCAGACGTGTTCAGGATTACTGAGCACAAATGTAGGAAGATGAAGAGTCGTGCTATCCTTCCTCAGGATGTGAGGATAATAATATTAGCCTCACATACTGTATATCCTCACATATTATGTAACCAGTTATGAAGGAATGATGATACTAAATATTTTGGAAAAGTAAGTTTTCCTCTCTATTTCGGGACCCCAGAAGTGTACAAAAGGGATTAACGTCGTGAATTCGGTAGGTTCGAATATATATATATATATATATATATATATATATATATATATATATATATATATATATATATATATTGTGTGTCAGTCTCTGGGCAAGGATATGATAGTCCTTTATCTGAGGCCTCGCATTACTGTTGCGGTACGCGACCCTCCTTAACATATTACAGCTTGGGCGCTGATACTACCATTTATACCTAATATATGCAATGTCTGGCTCATTCAAGACCAATTAAATGGTATTAGCTGCTTTTTTTGTGATATATCACTTGGTGATTTGGAAGATCAACAATAATTTATTTACTGAAATTCAAAACATCTGTTCTTTCCCTGCTCCAAATGAAATCGAACTCCTGCCCATTCATATAGTAAACAACATCTCCAGCCGCTCGGCTACAACCTCAGGCACGTTGAAAAGCCCTGAATCTGGCTCAGTTATTCTTCTGGGAACACAGGCAGTGATTATTACTGTGGCTTCTGTAGGTGTGACGGTAGAGTTTCACGGGGCACCACGCGGTCAAGCTCTTCCTGCACCTTCTTCTGCACCTCAGGGTAAGCCGCCATGTAAATGATGACCCAGCGAAGTGTGTTAGACGTGGTATCGAACCCAGCAGCAAACAGGTCGAATATGGTTCTCAGTAGATCCTCATCTGGTGAGAAACATCATTATATAAATTGCTGTTATTGTTAATGGCACAGGTATTATAACCATCATTATACCTTCACCGTCAAACCTGTCATTTTGTCCAGCCTCTCTCTCTCTCTCTCTCTCTCTCTCTCTCTCTCTCTCTCTCTTTCTTTTTTCTCTCTCTCTCTCTCTCTCTCTCTCTCTCTCTCTCTCCATCTATCTATCTTCCATGTACTGGAAGTTCTGGGTCCACTAGCTGGATATTTTAAGAATTCGCTGACTGACCGGCCACAGAGAGCAGTAATCAACAAAATGTGTTTAACTGGACATCAGTCACAGTTGGGTGTCCAAGTGCTCAGTTCTGGGTTCGTTCTTCCTTATTCATGTCAGAGCTATAAATGTGGGCATTTTCTGCCGAACTTCAAAATTTGCTGACAATACAAAGCTAGAGGTTAATCCAATGTCGCTCAACAAATATTCATGTGAGAAGGAACTTGATTAAAATAAGGGGAATGGTTTGAATGGTGGCAATGCCGTTCAGCCTGAAAAAATGCAAGGTGATGGACACTGACTATGAATTCAAAAGCAATCTGCTCCTTGTTAGGAAGGACATTCAACAGTATCGGCCTGGAGAAAGACCTGGGTGTCCTCATCAGCGATAGCTTTGTATTCTCCAGCAGTGCATTACGTAGACAGTAAGAACAGAGGATTTCAGTTTATATAAAGAGTCAGTTTAAGTACCGATCCCATGAGATGGTCCTTTCTTTGAACAAATCATTTGCACAATCATATCTGATATATACTGTGCAGTGTCATGGACCGGAAGGTTGATATCGCGAGGCTTAAAAGAATCTGTGAGCATCCTGATAAACTGATTCCATCTGTCATTCATATGGGATACCAGAGTTTGTTACTGACGTTTGGCTTCTTTTTCGTAGTGAGGAAGCATTTCTGTGGACAACTAACTGACGTTTTCATAGTCTTTCATTTATCTGAAAACCTTGATTACCATCACTTTCGCTGCTAAAATATCCACTCGACGTGAAATCTTGATCTGAATAGTTTCCATCTTGATACACAAGGCAATATTTTCGCGTCTGTGACATATTTGGATAAAGCTTTACTTGACATAAACAGCTGTAAAATGAATGTTTCTTCCACTCCTGTAAAACAGCTAAGCCCAGCCACATTTCTTCGGGCTAGGATTGCTTCCTTTTCTATGCCCTCACTGTAGGTAGAATAGGTGGGTGGGGAGAGCCTTAATCTGCCCTATACTTATCTCACATTACTAGAGTAGGAACTCTTACATCGAACAAGGGCGAGTCGCTCGTCAAGTAGAGAGGTTTTCTCAGATATGAGCGGTCCGGTATTGGCCCAGCCCAACCCGACCCGGCCCACCCGTAACGTTTTTGAGAAGCTTATATCTCAGCAACCACAAGGCAGATCGCTGCGTGGTTTGCACCACATGACAGCCCAGTTCTTTAAGATTTGTTTTTGACAGGTTTCATCACATCCAGAAGATGCCCATGACATGTGACACGCGCCAAGTGCAGAATGTCGAAAATCTTCAAAACAGGGCCATAAGCCAGACGGTTTGTCGTAAAGGCATAAAACTTGGTGGGTGGATAGCCATCAATATACTCTAGGCATCCTGTGGGTGTAAGGCGACATTTCAATGCTTTTGGATTTAAATAGCCTCGCTCGTACCTAGCTGACAAAGGCGTTTTACTGGTCTGATGACATTATTTATGCTATCGCTCTCTGTGCATCGGAAGACCTGTTGAGGCATTACTTTTCCGTGTAGCTCTTTGTAATTCTCTCTCTCTCTCTCTCTCTCTCTCTCTCTCTCTCTCTCTGCACTTACCACAAAAGAAAGTATTCAACTGGGAATCCTCCTTCTCCTTCTCCAACAAATACTCGTCGATGACGTCACGAGGGTTGGTCTTGTCTAGGGTAGCCTTGTGAAACGCCATTACGTCCTAGGAGAGAGAGAGAGAGAGAGAGAGAGAGAGAGAGAGAGAGAGAGAATTAGATTTTGAATGACGCCAAGCTAGCACTACAAAACAGGCTGTCGATCTATCTATTTATCTGTTAGTTGATTTCTACAACATTTTCAGTCCCAAGGATGCATCCGTTATCGTTCTATTAAGCATTTGAGTCTTACAATATATCTACAGTACAGTATATGTCATTTACTTATCTTCTCTCCATCTATCGGTTCGTTTGTCAGTTTACCTATCAATCTGTCAGCAACTGTGATAATCAGTCATTTACATTACTATAGAGCGTTTAATCTGATCTAAGAAAGATTCCTGATGCATTTCAGCTAAGCTTAGTGAGGCTAGAAACCAAGGAGACCTGTTCCTTACCACATAGCTAAGGTTCCTCTAATTTAATGCAGCTGCGACCTAGTAATGAAGTTATAAGAGTGGCAGAGTTCCATCAAATGAAAACAAATTATAGCCAAATTATGTATCAATTAATGTACCTTGCCATCCTTCTGCTTAACTTTGTCAGTCAGTTAACCTGTCTCTCTGTAGACACATACTGTCTAAATCTCTCTACCTGTCAGTCTGTTTTTCTACCTGTCTGCCAGTCTATCTGTCCGTCTGTCTGTCTAATTATATGCGTATCAGTCTGTCTGTACCTTTCAATCTATCTAAGTCTATCTGTATATCTATATCTATATCTGCCTACTCTCTCTCTCTTTACATATATATATATTTTTTGGATCGATCAATATATCTTGAATAATTAGTCAATATGTCAGTCTATCAGTCACTATGTATCGATCACTCTGTTAAAAGGTGAATAAACTTGTTTAGTTCTCATTCAGTTTATAACCAGTCATTATACCTGTCTGTTTATTATTCATTGTCTACTGTACAGTATACTTCGTTATCCTAACTTGGCCCAAAACTGCCATCTCTCCTTCTTGAATGCTGGGTTATAACAAAAGATCAACACCACAACATCATGCTAGTCAAGATGTACTATGTAGCCTAAGGGAAGTAGAGCTGTAGCACTGTCGTTTTCTGCAACAGTTTCGGGAAATAATTACAAGAAGACGAAAACCTAGGTCAAATTAAAGTAAAAATGGAGTAATGAATAATTCAGTATCTCTTTATCTACTCCTCAGATAATCTGTCAGTCAGCAGATCAGTCTGTTGATCAGTCTCTGGCAACCTCTCGGCCGGGATACTCAGATGTGGTCATAAGATATGACATGGTGGCTCTCATAACGAACTTATGATATCATATCCTATGATATGCCTACGACATCATAAGTCTCAAATACTCAAAACATCTTTATGATATCGTAGGCTAGTCATAGGGCGATTCCCGAAAAGCTCGCTAGAGGGCAACAGGGTACCAGCTGATTTACTCTCCGCCAATCGCAACCCGTGTTTCTTGACGTAAGAGCCAATAAAAACTGAGAAACACAGGAAAGCAACAGCTGATATGAGATAAACACAGGGCGGCTTGGATGAGGAGTTAATCGGCATAATAGTTGTTTTAGTGGCTAATATTGTGAACAATAAAGTAATGGAAGGCCTTCCTGCAAAGAAACGTCGACCCAACTTCTATTAACTCCCTCATGGGCGAGAAAACTGAGTGAGTCATAGGAGCCTGTTACAGGGTGTCCGAAAACAGTTAACCATATTTTATGGTGGTATAGCAGTTTGCCAGACACTTTTTTTAGCCCTATGTGTCACCCCCGTGCCTGCCAATTTTCGATTTTTTTTTTTTTTTTTTTTTTTTTGGCTGAAATTATAGATTTTGATGTGGAGGAACGATTGGGCAAATATGAATTGGAGCAGATGGGAAATGTGGAAGGTGTGTGTAGGATATTTACAGAAGAAATATGTGCAGCATGTGATGTGGTGTGTGGAAGGAAGAGAAGACGGAGGGGGGTGCAAGGAACAGCGTGGTGGACTGAAGAGATGAAACAGGCTGTGGCACAAAAGAAGAAAGCATACAATGAGTGGATGAGAAATAGGGGCGTGGAAGAAGTTGAGAGGCGGAAGAGAGAGTTATATGTAGAAAGAAAGAGAGAGGTGAAAAGATTAGAAAGAGAGAGAAAGAAGAGAGTGGATGAGGAATTTGGAAGGAATTTGAGTGTAAAGTGGAGGAACTGTAAGAAAATGTTCTGGAAAGAGGTGAAAAGAGTAAGACAGGGTGGAAGTGAAGTTAGCAGGGGAGTGAAAGATAAAAATGGTAGATTACTAGTGGAGAAGGGAGAAAAAGTGAGCAGATGGACAGAACACTTTAAGGATGGAAGTAATGCGAGTACAAGTGGCTGGGGAATGACTGGGAGAAGGAGGGAGGTGAGAAGACAGGAAGAAATCAGTAGGGTAGCAGTTGTGGAAGCAATGAAGAAAGTTAAATCGGGGAAAACCCCGGGAATTGATGGAGTGTGTGGTGAAATGCTGAAGCATGGGGGAGAGATAGTAGTAGAATGGATGTGGAAGATGTGCAGATTGGCCTGGGAGGAAGGTAGAGTCCCGGAGGATTGGAAGTCAGGTATAATTATTCCCTTGTACAAAGGAAAAGGGGAAAAAGAAGTGTGTGGTAATCATAGGGGCATTTGTCTTCTTAGTATAATTGGAAAAGTGTATGGTAGGATACTTATTGACAGAGTTAGAGAAAGAACAGAGAAATTAGTTGGAGAAGAACAGGGAGGCTTTAGGAAGGGAAGAGGTTGTGTAAATCAGATATTCATTCTTAGATCTTTAGGGGAAAAGTTTCTAGAGAAGGGAAAGAAGTTGTATGCGGCTTTCATGGATTTGGAGAAAGCATATGACAGGGTGGATAGACAAGGATTGTGGAAAGTGTTAAGAATATATGGAGTAGATGGGAAGTTGCTGAATGCTGTGAAGAGTATGTACGATGGTGCGAAGGCTGCAGTGCGTGTGGATGGTGAACTAAGTGAATTTTTCTCTTTGAAAGTTGGTTTGAAACACGGATGTGTCATGTCTCCATGGTTGTTCAATCTGTACATGGATGGGGTAATAAAAGAGGTACAAGGTAGGGTAGTGGATGTTGGAGTGGCCCTGGTGAGAGAGAATAGTGTTTGGAAACTCCTTGTACTGTTGTTTGCAGATGATACTGTGTTGTTGAGTGAAGACGAAGGGGAGCTGCAAGGCTTGGTGGATGAGTTTGAGAGTGTGTGTAAGAAACGGAATCTAAAGGTGAATGTAGGGAAGAGTAAAGTGATGGTCTTTGAGAGACGTGAAGTCAGTGAATGTACAGCGAGGTTGGATGGTGAGGAATTGGAAAATGTGAGTACGTTTAAGTACTTGGGTAGTGTGATGAGTAAGGATGGAGGTTTGGAGGGTGAAGTGCTTGAAAGGGTACAGCAGGGAAGAAAGGTTGCTGGTTCTTTGAAAGCAGTGATAAGAAACAGGGAAGTGAGCATGGAAGTGAAAAAGTTACTATATGACAGTATTGTGATACCAACTCTAACGTACGGAAGTGAAGCTTGGACGTTGTTGGAAGGACACATGTCAAGAGTGAGAGCAGTGGAAATGAGTTATTTAAGAGGAGCCTGTGGAGTCACATGGAGAGACAGGCTGACGAATGAGGATATAAAGGAGTATTGTGGTGCTGATGCGGATGTGATAGGAAGCGTTATGAGAAACACACTGAGGTGGTTTGGCCATGTGGAGAGGATGGAGGGTGAAAGACTGACGAAGAGAGTGTATGTGAGTGAGGTGGAGGGGGGAGGAGGGAGGGGGAGGCCGAAGATGAGATGGAGGGATGGGGTGGAGAGGTATATGAGAGAGGGGGGTGTGAGTTGGGAGCAGGGCAGTGAAATGGCGGGGGACAGGGCGACTTGGAGGCGATTTGTTTGTGGCCACCCCAAACGGGATTGAGGCCTCTGGCAATAGATAGATAGATAGATGTGAAAAAAACAGAAAAAAGAAAAAAAAAGAATATTATGAAAAAACTCACCGGATGTCAAAAGTACGTTTTCCGTAGTCCCACCGTCCTCCAGATGTGTGTGCGCTCTATAATCTCCAGCAGAGGTGAGAGAAAACTCTGTTTTCTATGCAAGGTAAACTCAAGTATTCTCTCCAACTTGACTCGGGGGGGGGGGGAGGTATAGGAATGTATCTTACACTTCTCTGTCCACTTCACACCCACATTTTTTTTTCATAGGATTTCATAGACAAAGCATCTTATTTGCGCAAATAAATCACTTACTACTGCAACACCTGTCACATTATACGTATCTCCCACTGTGAATGCATTGTCTTACAGGTACGAGAAAATATGCACAACTTGACTTCACTATGTACAGCCCTTTCACTTACAAAAAATTATTTACAACATGCCTTCAGTATACACAGAGATTATGAGTATTTTTGAGCGTCTCACTGTGAGTACATCGTCTTACTTTTAAGAAAACATATGTAAAACTTCACTAAGTACATTCCTTACACTTACGAGAAAATATTTACAACATGCCTTCACTGTGTGCAGTACTTATAACACTTTCTGGGCGTCTTTTTCCGTACTTACAACACTTTTTGAGCGTCTTTGTGTTGCCTGTGATTACCAAAGAATTGTTACGGTACTCAATAGTTAGCGAGAGTGTGGTACTCCTCAAAACATGGGAATATACATAGTCCTACGTCACACTGCACACATATACCTTGAGTCCATCCGCTGAGTATGTGGCCTTAGGCCCACCCGCACACGGGCCAAATTTCAGTGGACGGTGGCTGCCACTTTTTCGTGGCGAGAAATAAAATGCTCACGAGCCAATTTTTTGTGGCAGCCACAAAAAAAATGGTAACCGGGACCATTTTACCCACCACGCCACTGTGGCTCGCCACTGGTGACCGATGATGGATCCTGTTCATTCAAATGGCAGCCCGCACACAGGCCACTTTGCGGTGACACTGGTGGACGAACTGGCATTGTTGATGGTCCATTCCCTAGCCAAGGTCATGTGTCTTCCTCAGGTTCTCTCCCTAACCAAGGCCTTCTTCCTTCCCAAGGTTACATGCGTACACAAGATCATTCCCAAAATAAAAGGTACACCACACTACAAAGTCGGTCAGTGCTTGAAGTTCGTGAAAGTCTACAGTCTGTACCAGGAAACGTTATCAATGTGTCCTCCCCAGTGCCAGACACAATGTCAGGTATTCCAAGCGTAGCTGAACAGTCTGATTGATTTATATATTTTGTTTATTGGTAGCATGTTGGTGGATTTTTCCTAGCAGTGGCACAGTTCTTTAGTAAATCACTGTCGCACGTTTTGTTAATATCAACATGTTTGCCACTAGGTTTCATCACTTTCAGAAAAGCAAAACATTATCCCATTTTCTTAAATATCTGTGGAATGTATTTCTTTGTTATACAGTTTATTTCCATGCAACATCTTAACACTTGCAAAAATACAACGTCTCATTTATTTTATGACGTGTGGTTAATATACTCAAGTTTACTCATTAAAATTCTTGCGCAACGTGTATGTGTTCTTCTACATTTAGCTTAAGATAACTGCAAGTCTTCTGTTGATACACACTTCCTCATGTTTGTGTTCAGAGGTGAAACTGCAGTTAGCAGGTCATACAAAGAAGCACAAGTTAGTAACTCCTCTGGGTATGCTTTTAAGTCTTCATATAGTGTGTAAAACTGATCCCTGATAAGCCTATGGCTGATTATTGGATGCACCCAGTACTTTCTTGTATGTCTTTTTCTTATTTTGAGGAGCACAGCGATGACACATGCCACCTCATAGACATCCATGATGGAACTGCCTGTGGTTGCCACGAAAAAGTGGCCCGTGTGCGGAATGTCATAGCATCCCTCTCCACTTTTTAGTGTCGCCACGAAAAAATGGCAACCACCGTCCACTGAGAAGTGGCCCCCCCACATGGGCCACTTTTCAGTGGACGGTGGCTGCCACTTTTTCGTGGCGCCACTAAAAAGTGGAGAGGGACGCTATGACATCCCGCACACTGGCCACTTATTCGTGACAACCACAGGCAGTTCCATCATGGATGTTGAGGAGGTGGTATGTGTCATCGCAGTGCTCCTCAAAATAAGAAAAGAAAGACGTACAAGAAAGTACTGGGTACATCCAATAATCAGCCATAGGCTTATCAGGGGTCAGTTTTATACCCTATCTGAAGACTTAAAAGTGTATCCAGAGAAGTTACAAACTATTTTAGAATGACCTATGCTTCTTTTGATGACCTGCTGACTGCAATTCGGCTTTCAGTTTCACGTGTAAACACAAACATGAGGAAGTGTGTACCACCAGAAAAAGAACTTGCAGTTATCTTAACCCGCCCCATCCCGACGTTTTCTGGGCAGTGGTACGCCCCAGCTCCGGCATTTTTGGACCTTTTTTTTTTTTTTTTGGCTCAAACATCCGCTTTTGGTGAGGAACATCGAAAATTCATAGAGAAATCACTCACCTGAGGTTTAAAATACTCGATCCAGGTTGGAGTACCTCCTTACCTTACAGGGTTTTCTACCATGCTGGCTGCAAAGAAAACGAGTTCTATAGGAGGATAACTATTCTACACCACTCATAAACGGTATTTATTTATTTTTTTGGTACGAATTTATATGTAGTATGAGAGTATATTGGTTTTCAAACGGTAATATAGGCATTATAAGCACTGTTTCACTCACTAACTCATCACCATTTCTGATCTTTTTTTTGCCACATTACCTGATCATCATTTCTGACTGTTTCTTCTAATGTTTGTCCTCCACATCATCGATTGGGGAATCACTCTGGCCCTGAATTTCGTACCGTGGCATGACATGGCTTTACTGGCCAGGTCACTGATAACAGGTGAATTGCTGAGAAAAGGTCATGCAGGGGGGTGAGGAGGTCATGCTGGGTATGGCATTGTCCCTGCCTGGCATCTTGTAGAGGAAGGTGTCCCGTGTATACGTGCCAAAAATCACTCGCGACAATTGAAAATTGTGCAAATTAGGGACCTTGCAATGTTGCCGCATTAATTTACATCTCCAGGATATGAGTGCACATCATGTGAGGACGTGAATTCACGTCTCCGGGACAGGGCGGGTTAAGGTAAATATAGAAAAGCACATACACGTCAGAATCAAGGTCCAAGTAAAATGGAGAAATAGAAGAAGAGAAGGACGGGAGGAAGGAGTAGATATCAGGAGAGTGGGAAGGTTACAAGAGGATGAGAAAAAGGCAGAATATAAAAGTGGAGGAACGATTGAGTAAATATGAACTGGAGCAGATGGGGGACGTGCAAAGTGTGCAAGATATTCACAAAAGAAATATGTGCAACCCGTGAGGTGGTGTGTGGGATGAAGAGAAGACGAAAGGGGTGCAAGAGGAGAGAGAGGCTGTGGCACAAAGGAAGAAAGCATATAATGAATGGATGAGAAATAGGGGCGTGAAAGAAGTTGAGAGACGGAAGAGAGTTATATGTAGAAAGGAAGAGAGGTGAAAAGATTAGTAAGAGAGAATAAGAAGAGAGTGGATGAGGAATTTGAAAGGAATTTTAGTGTCAAGTTGAGGGAATGTAAGAAAATGGTCTGAAAGAGGTAAAGAGAATCAGACAGGGTGGCAATGAAGTTAATAGGGGAGTGAAAGATAAAAATGGTACATTACTAGTTGAGAAGGGATAAAAAGTGAGCAGATGAAGAGAACACTTTAATGAATTGTTGAACATGGAGAATGAAAATAATGCGAGTATAAGTGGCTGGGGAATGGCTGGGAGAAGGAGGGAGGTGAGAAGACAGGAAGAAATCAGTAGGATGGAAGTTGTGGAAGCAATGAAGAAAGTCAAAATGGGGAAGGCCCCAGGAATTGATGGAGTGGAGTGTGTGGTGAAATGCTGAAGCATGGGGGAGAGACAGTAGTAGAACAGATGTGTAGATTGGCCTGGGAGGAAGGTAGAATCCCGGAGGATTGGAAGTCAGGTATAATTATTCCCTTGTACAAAGGAAAAGGGGCATTTGTCTTCTTAGTGTAATAGGAAAAGTATACGGTAGGATACTTATTGACAGAGTTAGGGAAATAACAGAGGAATTAGTTCGAGAAGAACAGGGAGGCTTTAGGAAGGGAAGAGGTTGTGTAGATCAGACATTCATTCTTAGATCTTTAGTGGAAAGGTTTCTAGAGAAGGGAAAGAGGTTGCATGCAGCGTTCATGGATTTGGAGAAAGCATATGACAGGGTGGATAGACAAGAATTGTGGAAAGTATTAAGAATATATGGAGTAGATGGGAAGTTGTTGAATGTAGTAAAGAGTATGTATTAGGATGCTAAGGCTGCAGTGCGTGTGGATAGTGAACTGAGTGAGTTTTTCTTTTTGAAGGTTTGGTTGAAACAGGGATGTGTCATGTCTCCATGGTTGTCCAATCTGTATATGGATGGGGTTATAAAAGAGATACAAGGTAGGGCACTGGATGTTGGAGTGGCCCTAATGAGAAAGGGCAGTGTTTGGAAACTCATTGTACTGCTGTTTGCAGATGATACTGTGTTGTTAAGTGAAGACGAAGGGGAGCTGCTGGGCTTGGTGGATGAGTTCGGGAGAGTGTGTAAGAAACAGAATCTAAAGGTGAATGTAGGGAAGAGTAAAGTTATGGTCTTGGAGAGAGGTGTCAGTGAATGCACATTGAGGTTGGATGATGAGGAAACGGAAAATGTGAGTACGTTTAATTACCTTGGTAGTGTGATGTAGAGGGCGTGGCAGTGGTGTAAACAACAGGATGAATTGCTCGTACTTTCTACATCAAATACGCAGATTAGAAAGTCCACGAAGGTACAAACAAGACCAAGAGGTGTGTGAGTAACCCAAGGCCAGTTGGTGTTGGAGTAGAGGTTTCCTGGGGTTTGGACTTAGTCATAATTTAAGGCTATAAGTCAGTGTGCTTTGGTAGCACCCCCCTTGACCTCCAATCTCCTGTTTGCGCATGCGCACTAGCCTTGACAACAGGCAGCGTCCTTAGTAACCAACCCAACAGCAACCCTAACGGCCTGATACACAACCTACCACTTGCCTTTACGCCTAGAAATAAGATAGTAGCAAAATGGCTGATAATGCTGATGCAGTGCATGAATTGTCACCAAATGACATCAACAAAATGACAAATCCACAATTAAAACGCGCTCTCACCACGCTACTTAACGCAGAGAGAAGACAAGATCCACCTAATTCTGTACTACTAGATGAACTGAGAAGTATTCGAGAGGAAATAGCTGAGGTAAAACAATTGAAGCAAGAGGTTCAGCGTTTGTCAGAGGGTCTTGATAACGCTTACAAGATAATCCATAACCAACAGCTGTATTTAGAGACACTAGATATCAAGGAGAGGAGATGTAACCTAGTGATCACTGGATTATCGGAAGACCCAGATGAGATGGGCGAGACTGACAACGAAAAAGTAGTCAAGGTGTTGCAAGCTGCTGCTTACACCGACACAGTGGAACCAGCTAGGTGGGAGATGAAGAGACTGGGACAGGACAACGAGCGTCGCAGAAGACCACTGCTCATCAAAATGGAGAACCAAACGAGAAGAGATGCTGTTTTACAAGCAGCGAGAAATCTGAAAGATGCACAGGGGCAACTGGCTACTGTGTACATGAAAAAGGACCTGCACCCTGCTGTAAGGAAGGAGTACGCTCGCCTCAGGAAGAGAGAAAAAGAAGAAAAAGAGAAACCTGCAAATATTGGAGCCAATATCAGCTATGATCGGAAAAACCGGGTTCTGCTTCGTGATGGAGTAATCATTGATAAGTATTCACCTCAGTTTTTTTAGGTGGAAGGAAAGTGTTCGTGAGTTGCGTTTGGTTTCATGGAACATTGGTGGTTTAAAGGATAAACTAGATGAACCGAATACTTTAAAGTTTGTAATGGGATATGATATTGTTTGGTTGATAGAAGCTAAAAAGTATTTTCATTTGAATGTGCCAGGTTTTAATGTGTATTCAAATGTATCTAGGAGTGGTCAGCACCGAGGCGGTGTTGTAGTGCTCATTACACAATGGTTAACGGAGCACATTTCCAAGATAGATACGGATGCTGAAGGACAGATCTGGATACAGTTGTCATTGTGGTCGAATTTGAAACTAGGTGGTGTATATATTCCTCCAAGTGACTCTCCTTACTACCACGCCTCTCAGTTTGGTGAGTTGGCTGCTCGCACTGTAGGCCCAGAGAAAACGGTGGTAATGGGAGACTTAAATGCAAGAGTAGGGGAACCTAGAATCAGAGATGAAAGTGGAAACCAGTATGAGTATAGAGGAGTAAGAGACCACACGATTAACAATCACGGAAGAACATTTGTGAATATGTGTAACAATAACAAGATGGTGATAGTGAATCACATAAGATGTAGTAATAAATACATAGATGGAAATTTAACATTTAGAAGGAAAGATGAGTGGATATCTGAAATTGATTTATGTGTTGTAAAACAGAATGCTTTAGCCTTGATTAAAGAGTTGGTGATACAACAGAATGTGTGTGGGTCTGACCACGCACCACTATGTGTTACACTGAACATAGACAGAACAGCGTGTGCTTCGTCCAAGGAACTCCTGGCAAGGTCGGAACAGTTAGGTGCCTCGTATTACCAACAACCAGTGCGACACAAATAAGTGTATGCCACAGTCAGGTAGATATGGAGAAGATGGCGAATGAATTACGGACCTATGCTCCGCCAGATGTGAGTGGTGTCATAATTGTAGATGTAGCACTGACGGCAGGGTGTAATACTGTCATAGAGTGTGCGCGTAGAAACATCGTAAGATTCGCACCTCAAAACCACACGTGGGAAACAAACCAACCCAGATGGAAAAGAATACTTGATAGAAATGATAGTAGATTGATTTGGAAGTCCATTAACTGGAAAGGCAATGTACAGATAGAAAATACGGAAATACCTACAGATGAACAGTTTAAGGTGCATTTTGAGGAACTATTAAATCCTCCAAACGTGGAAAATGCTGAAAGAAATGAGACTGGCAATGACAATTTTGAAAGTCTACCATATATACCAGTTTTAGACGACCCATTTTCTTTGAGTGAACTTGACCAGGCCAAAAAAGACTTTAACAAGAACAAAAGTTATACAGGAATATGTCCAGCTTTGCTGAGTGTATTCGATGTAACGTGGAGACTGTTCTTATTATTGATTTTTAACGTAGTGTTCACTAATATGTATTATCCAACTGTTTGGTGTTGTAATAAACTGGTAATTTTGTTTAAAGCAGGTAACCGTATGATGTGTAATAACTATCGGGGTATAAGTGTTATGGATACATTGGCAAAACTGTATGATAATATGATACTCAACAGACTTAGATTATGGTGGGACATAGACAAATGTCAGGCAGGTGCCCAGAAAAAGCGAGGGTGTATTGAGCAAATTATTACCTTAAGGCTATTATGTGATTATGCGGCATACAAGAAAAGAAAACTCTATGTACTATTTATAGACTTCAGTAAAGCATATGATCGAGTCCCTAGAGATAAATTAATAGAAAGTTTAAAACGTTTAGGATGTGGTAGAATAATGGTGAAGGCAATAAAGGCAATGTATACTTGTACAAAAAACATCCTAAAGTCAGCAGTAATAGAGTCGTCTATTGGTGTTCGCCAGGGGGCCCCGACCAGCTATTTGCTCTTTGTTTTGTATATTGATCATATGGTAAAAATGATAAAAAATGAAATAGCAGTGGACGGTTTTTTATGAGCATTACATATATTACTTCTAATGGATGATGCGGTAATATTAGCAACAGAGAGATGTGTGAAAAAAAGCTAAACATTGTATTGAAATATTGTAATGATTATGGAATGGTTATCAATGAAAAGAAAACAACATTCTTTGTTATCAATGGTGAGGAAACGGACAGACAAAACTTGAGAGTAGGAGGTGTGACTGTCAACCAGTTGCCTAGATACTTGTATCTGGGCGCGTGGTTCACTGACACTGCCAAGATGAACGATGTGATTAACATGCATGAGATAGCTAACGAGGCTGTTGTAAATAAATTTTCAATATTTTGTGCAACCAATACGCAGATGCCGTTTATATACAAGAAAAAAGTGTTTGACGCGGCAGTGACTTCGGCACTGCTGTATAGTTATGAATCATGGCTAAGCAACAAAATGAAAAGTTTAGAGAGACAATACAATACTTTAGTGAAGTGTTTGTTGGGAGTAAGAAGAAACACTAGTATTAATTTATGTATGCTTGAAAGTGGTATCCTACCTGTTGTAGAACTAGTGAGAAAAAGAAGAAAAAGTTTCATAAGATCTAAGTTAGAAAATACAGATATTGACCATCCATTCAACACAATATATGATCTCTGTAGACGAGAGAACACACCAGGATATAGATTTCTGTATAATGAGATATACTTAGAAGCTGATAGTGAACCCTTGGAGAGGATCAAACAGACTATTATAGATACACCAAACACAGCAACAAAGATTATGACTTATAAGACAGACCTTAATCCATTGTTGAGTGTACATAACGTATATAAGAGCAATGTGTATATACCTGACTACCAACGCGAATCATTTTCAAGATTAAGGTTGATGTCACACAGTCTGAGAATAGAGACAGGGAGATGGAGTCGTACGCCTCGCCAAGATAGAGTGTGTGTATGTGATGGTACTCAGGTACAGACTGAACGACACGTGTTGGTGGAGTGCCCGCTAAGTGAACACCTTCGTGGCAGGTATTCCATGTTACAGTTTGCAAATATTAATGATTTGTTAAATGAAGATGTTTATGTTAGAGAATTGTGTAGCTTTATTTTTGATGTTTTTGAGATATTTAAATAAGTTACCTCTACAGTTTATCAGGAATTGATAATTTCTTTTGGACAAAATGAAGGAATGTAATCTTTTGTTTTTATATGATATTGTATGTAAATTTATTTTGTCAATAAACTACTAACTAACTGTAAGGATGGAAGTTTAAAGGGTGAAGTGCTTGAAAGGGTACAACAAGGAAGAAAGGTTGCTGATTCCTTGAATGCGGTGATAAGAAACAGGGAAGTGAGCATGGAAGTGAATAAGTTATTACATTACAGTATTGTGATACCAACTCTAACGTATGGAAGTGAAGCTTGGACGTTGTTGGAAGGACACAAGTCAAGAGTGAGAGCAGTGGAAATTAATTATTTGGGAGAAGCCTGTGGAGTCACATGGAGAGACAGACTGACAAATGAAGAAGTAAAGGAGCGTTGTGGTGCGGATGTGGATGTGATAAGAAGTGAGGTGGTTTGGCCATGTGGAGAGGATGGAGAGTGAGAGACTGACGAGGAGAATGTATGTGAGTGAGGTGGAGGGGGGGAGAGGGAGGGGAAGGCCAAGGATGAGATGAAGGGATTGAGTGAAGAGGTATATGAGAGAGGGGTGTGTGAATTGGGAGCAGGGTTGTGAAATGGCAGGGGACAGGGTGACGTGGAGGCGATTTGTTTGTGGCCAGCCCATATGGGATTAAGGCGTCTGGCAATAGATGGATAGATAGACATACACGTTGCACAAGAATTTTATTGAGAAAACTTGTAAATTAATCACATTTCATAAAATAAATGAGATATTGTATTTTTGCAAGTGTAAAGATGTTACACTGAAATAAACTGTATAACACAGAAATAAGTTCCCCAGATATTTAAGAAAATGGCATAATGTTTTGCTTTTCTGAAAATAATGAAACCTAGTGGCAAACATATTGATATTAACAAAACATGCAACACTGATTTATCAAAGAACTGTGTCACTGGTGGGAAAAATCCACCAACATGCTACCAATAAACAAAATATATCAATGAATCAGACTGTTCAGCTTTGCTTGGAATACCTGAGATTGTGTCTGGCACTGGGGAGGACATATTAACAACATTACCTGGTATAAACTGTAGACTTTCGCGACCTTCAAGCTCTGAACGACTTTGTAGTGTGATGTAAATTTTATTTTGGGAATGATCTTGTGTACGCATGTAACCCTGTGAAGGAAGATGACCTTGGTTACGGAGAGTACCTGGGGTAGACACATGACCTTGTGTAGGGAATGGACCGTCAACAATGCCAGTCCATCCGCCAGTCAAAGTGGCCTGTGTGCGGGCTGCCATTTGAATTAACGGCATCCATCATCGGTCACCAGCGGCAAGCCACCATGGCGCGGTGGGTAAAATGGACCCAGTTACCATTTTTTTTGCGGCTGCCACTAAAAACTGGCTCGTAGATACATGTGCATTTTATTTCTTGCCACAAAATACTGGCAGCCACTGTCCACTGAAATGTGGCCCACGTGCGGGGGGCCTTACAGTGCTGTTTGCAAACACATGACACCTCCGCTGGGGATTTTGACGCATTGCACTCGGAGGGACGATCCTGGGAAAGTGTCTAGCGGTGAGGCAGACAGGTCTGGTGGCAGTGTAGCAGTGGCGAGCAGCATTTCTATCTTCCTTCCCCCACTATCTCCCGCAGCTGCTCACGAATATATTCCTTTAAGGTCTCCTGGATGCCAGTAGTATGTGCGTGAGCATTGAGGACAGTGATGTTGAAGAGGTGAAAGAATAATTTCTAATACCACTTCATCGTGGACATGGCACAGTCAGCACTGGAAATCATTGCATCAGATTGATCCACCTGTTGCATGTTCACATTGTATGCCAAGACAGGTTCTGGTTTCCAGATGTGGCGCCGCCCTTCTGCTTTGTAATCTATGCTGTCTGTGCGGTGCACAAGGGGCCAATGAACAGACGAGAGGAGGAAGACTTCGCGGCTGTGGTGCCATGCTGTGGCAAGGATATTATTTGCCTTGTAAAAAACAACCTTTTTTTTCTGAAGCTTCCTTCCTACCTTCACCATGTGTCGACGGTTCTTCTTTACGGTGCAACACAGACCAGTTTCCTGCAGGTGAAGGTTCCTGGCAAGAAGGAGGCTTGTGTATAATTATTGTCCAGGTACAGGACGTGCCCACGATGAAGGTATTCCTCGATCATCGTCTTTATCACAGCCCCTGACAGTCCCAAACGTTTGTCTTCTGTGATGTCCGTCTGAACACCTGTGTACAGGACTATGTCCTGCACATATCCAGTCCTACAGTCGCACATCACGAAGATTTTGAAGCCAAACCTGTGTCTTCTGCTGGGGATATACTGTCGGAAGGCGATATTAGCTCCCCATAGAACGAGACTCTTGTCTGTGACGAGGTCTCGATATGGAGAGAAGGAGGTATGGAATTTCTCTCAAAGGTGATCAAAAACTAGACGTATCCTCCTCATCCTGTCCGTGTTGTTAGTGTGAGCAGGGTCAAGGGTGTCAAAAAAAATGTAGGCGGCTCAGGATGTACTGAAATCTATGCCTCCCCATCACCTTGCCAAAAAATGGTGTCGCCACTACTGGATCCACAGTCGAATAGGAAGGAAGCTGATTTTTTTTCAATATCCCCATCAGAAGAACCAGTGCTAGGAAAAAGTGCATTTCACTGAGTGTCACATCAGGTTCAAACAATCGTCTGTGTGGGGTCTGTGTCGTTCCCCCATGCTCAAATGCTCCAAAAGCATTGGTAAGGGCAATAATTTTCAAGGCAAAGTCCACAGGGAAGTAGTTTCTAAAAAAGTGCAGCCTACTTGAGCTAGGGGTGAGCTCAGGAACAGTACACCCGGCCACATTCTCGTGGGTGAACGGGTGAATGTGGGGGACAAAGTCACTTCTGACCTCACACTCCCACGTCGTTTCCTCATCAACATCATCATCGCCTTCGTCGTCCTTGGGCCGTGGGGAAGCGTGGGGAATAGGGGAACAGTTTCACGTGAGGTGTTGGGTATGGGGAACATGGGAAAACTCTGCCCTGAGGTGCTAGGCTGAGCTGGGTCACGTGGGGGCAAGGGACAGCACAGGCGAGATGACTCACTCTCCCCCAACAATGGAACTTTCCCAAATTGGCTCCTCTTCCTCCTGACACCTTCCTCCCCATGTAGGGAAATCCTAGGCTTCCCCAGCCACCCATGAATAGCTGAACTATCACCTTCCTTCTCTCCTTCCTCCTCATCGTCACAACATGCAAAGGCAACAACATGCAGGTAGCCTTGTTCCACATGTTGCCCTAGCATACCCCACATATCTTCACTTCCATGGTGAGGGAATTTCCTCATCACTACTACTATCCTCATTAGGTTGAATGTAGTCTTTATCCTGCACGTCATCATCAACATCACTTTCCCCAGTGTAAGGGACCTTCAGGAGCTCCTGAATCTCCTCATCTGAGAGACTGCGGCGAGACATCACTGCACCATATGATGGACACAAGAAGAGTGAGGCAGAGGAAGCATGAGCAAGGAGCACGTGGGTGTATGGGACAGACTGCCTGAGGCTAGGCAGAGGAAGGATTGCCCTATGAGCACACCAATTTTTGTGCTCATAGGTTGAAAACTGTAGCCACAATGAATTTTTAACATTTAAGCCGTTTTAAAATGGAACTGGCACTGGCTGCGGAATTACATCAGACCGTTTCAAAATGGCACTGGCACGTGGCGGGTTAAGTACATCGTGGCCCATAAATGCTCATCACTAGAGGCACACCTGGCGGTATCTCGTGTGCTGTGGTGACGGCTCAGTCTGCTAATGTGGGGTTGGATGTGGCAGTGGGAGTATCAAAACATTCATAAAACTAACTGAGCCATCCCCGCAACATGTGAGAAATTGCATGGCGAAGTGGGAGCGGAGTGTCATATAGGGACCATCCTGTACATTACAATAAATAATAATAATGCAGCAACACATAGTGTATCGATTTTAATCCCTTAAGTTCGATGATGTATATCTGCATTTCAGTCTTACTGCACCGAGACGACTTTATTCAGCTTAGGACAAATTTTATTACTGGGGGGGATAATGACTGCTATACCTAACTCACTCCAGATTGATAAGACTCTCTTAAGCTTGTATGTGTTAAGTCAGACCTATTCTTGGTGAACTAGGAGAGCTCGTAGCAAATCTTGCTGTATGTGTTACCTTGAGTACTACACCTTAATATTTTGTATGTATTCACATATTTTTTATACTAACCTAATTTGCTTTATTAACATATAAGAGGATTTTGAGGTGTAGCAGTAGTAGTGATTATAGACCCAAGTTCATTTGAAACGTGAACCCGGTGGACTCCAGACTGAAACTGTCCCCGCTGCTGCAGTTTATCATCCTCCTTTCAGAGGAACAGGAGGAGAAGCTGATGAAGGTTTGCATAACTAGGCAAAGGAGGTGCTTTAATATAACAATGCCACCATGTGAAGCCGTCCCACTCCAAGACCATACTGAGGTGTAGTAATTTCGTTTTGTTCATAAAGGCTCCAACATGCTGGCATGCGTCAGCCTTGGTCACCTAATGACGGCTCTCCATGCTGCTCTATCCCTAGCAGCCTCCCTATTCAGTCCATTATCCCTGAGGTCACACTCTATGAATTCGTTCCAGGTCTTTTTCGGTTTGCATCCCGCAACCCAACCCCCAACGTTCAACACTTCTTTCTCTCTGCACTCAGCTGTCATCCCCCATCCTCTCCACATGCCCAAACCATCTCAATCTACCTCTCCTCACCACAACACCAATATACTTCCATCTCTCCTCTTAACTCTTCCCTCGTAAACCCGTAAACCTAGCCCCTTCCCCCTCCAGGCCTCACATTCAAGGACGCATTGCTCATCCACCCAGACACTGTCATCTCTGTATGTTTGAGACTGCAAATATCCCCCTCCTTTACTGCCCAGGTCTCCCTGCCGTACAGCATTACACTCCTAACACATGTTTGGGAATAATATTTACTTAAGGACACAGCATGAAATGTGAATGATGTTCTTGGGTTAGAAGGGTGAAATTTCTGTGCTCAACGGAGTGCAAATAAATCAATAATTTGAACATGTATTGAGCTTGACAACTGCCTAACATGTTACTTTCTTTTATTGAGTGTCTTTAAGGATATTATTGTTTAGTGTATATCATCAAGTAATTTGGTGCATATCAGTAAATGGACTATTACATCATTTCATAAATCAATAAAGTAAATCAGTAAATAAATTAAACAATTACACAGATGAATTAACCTCTCCGTGACCATGGCTCCAGAAATTCTCTGGCCCCAGTGGCCAGTTCAAGCATCATTTTTTTCATATTTCGAAAATCGGCCTTTTTTTTTTTTTCCTTTACCAAATTGAAGAGAAACGTCTCTGGCACCTGGCAATGCAATTTTTAGCTTCCCAAAGCCATCCTGTGTTTCACAATGAAGCGTGGTAAATTTCACAAAATGACCGCGTACACACTGTTGAAAACTAAGACAAACATACCCATATCCCACACCAAGCCCTCTTCCTCCCATCATCTCCAGACATCACCTTCTGCTCCCCAAACCTTGCTCCCACTACATCATGGAGAGTGGTCAAAACCCTAGGTTCTGATCACCTCCCAATCATCATCACTACCAAAACCAGAATCACCCCAGCTGGCCATAAACACACATACACTAATTATAAGAGAGCCAACTGGGAGGCCTTTGTAACTGGAACAGAACAACATTTCGAAACACTAAACAGTACACCCATCACAAACATCAACACCGCTGTGCACACTTTCAATACAATCATACAAAACGCAGACAAAAGACACATCCCTAGAGGCAACAGAGACACAACCCCAACTTCACACCAGAAATTCAAGGCCTCATCAGACAACGGGACACACTGCGACACTCCCCAACACCCCATACACAAGACACCATACAACAAATACAAGAACTCAGCACTCAAATAAACAGTAAAATATCAGAACAGCAAACACTAAACTGCAAAAATTACTTCCAAACACTTGACCACAAAACAAACATCAGCAAACTCTACAAAACACTGAACAGCATCACACTTTCCAACAGCAACACCACACAATCACACGCTGCCATCACAACAACAGACACCATACCCTCAAACAAACAACAAGCAAACACTCTTATCAATCACTTTTCACAAGTCAGCCATCTAACCCCCCATCCTGAAGACCGACATATCATCAGACGTAGAGACAGTTCCCCACAGACCCAGACTACGCACCTTTCACATACAACCAGACAAAGCACATCATTAACAACCTCAAGCACTCATCTGCCTGTGGACCAGACAACATAAGCAACATTCACCTTAAACACTTAGGACCACAAGGCATACAAGCACTCACCAACATATCAAACAATAGCTACTCACACAACATAATACCCAACATCTGGAAGCATGGCAATATCATCACTATCCCTAAACCCAACAAAGACCCCACGTTACCCTCCTCACATCGCCCCATCACACTCCTCTGCACCCCCTCTAAAGTCACTGAACGACTCATACTACAACTAGTCACACCTCACATTCCCCTAGCCCAGTCACAACATGGCTTTAGGCCACTCCACTCGACAAACACCCTTCTTACAGACCTTAAACAGAGAGTTTTCGATGGCATGAATTCAGCTAGGCCACCACACAGAACACTCCTAGTCACACTAGACATTAGCAAAGCTTTTGTTGCCATCCCCCGCCACAACCTCACAAACAAAATACTCAACACAAACATGCACAATAACACAAAAAGATGGCTGGCAAACTACTTAGCAGGCAGATGTGCACACGTAACATTTGCCGGTCAGTCTTCTAACATCAGAAGCTTCACAAACGGCGTCCCCCAAGGATCTGTTTTGTCCCCTACACTCTTTAATCTATACATGCACGACGTACCCACACCCCACACACCACATAGCTTCCTATGCAGATGATATAACACTTACATGTATGCACCAAAACGCAAACACAACTGCACACATCATTCAACTTTACCTCAACACACTACACGAATGGTTCACAACAAACAGGCTCAAAGTAGCCCCAGCCAAATCTACAGTGACTCTTCTCACAAACTGGACAGCAGAACACAGTCACATCCCACACCTCACCATAAACAACACTCCCCTGCCACACACACACACACACACACACACACACACACACACACACAAAATCCTTGGTGTAACATACAATACATCAATGTCATTTAAACAACACATCACAAACATTAAAAATAAAATAACACCAAGACTCAATGCTTTGAGGTCACTTGCCCATACAACATTCGGACACAACAAAGAAACCACCACCACAGTATACAAACAATACATACGTTCAGTGATGAATTATGCAAGCCCTGCCTGGGCTTCTAACCTGACCAAAACACACTACAACACTCTACAGACCATACAGAACAAGGCCCTAAAAATAATCACAGGCTGCACAGCTACTACACCCACAGACCATCTACATCAAGAAACCAAAGTCTTCAAAGTCAAGGATCACCTAGACATGAGAGGAACCCAGTTTCTTGCTGCAGCCTCCACAAACCCACAACATCCACTACAGTACATGGCAGCACATCCACCCACACCAAGGAACATCAAAACAACACCCAGCACACGATACCATACACACACACAGGGGGAGTCAATCGAGGAAGACATGCGACATCAGCGCTCCGTACCGAACCAACATGGCCAGTGGCATTACCTAATTTAGTATCTTTGTATGAGTCAAGCTCTGTACCAGGTTAGACTAAATGATTTTTCATTATTAAAAGAATAAAAATAATAATAAGTTTAATCAAGACTTGTTCAAACAGAAAAGAGAACCAAGACAAAAGAATGCACTGACTCTGCTGAGGTTTGTTTAGACTACAGCTGCACGGGGAATGTAAGTACATACTCTGTACTTTTAGTATTGCAAAATGGATACATACTTTAGTAAAGCAAATTTGGAAAAGAAAAGGGATAAAGGTAAAAAGCAAAATGACGATTTCTACCAAGAACTGGTTGAAGTGGAGACTCACAATAGACTGGTTGAACGTGTACACAAACTAGAAATGGCTTTTAAAAAATGAAATTGATGAAATAAAGAAGCAGATGCACTTGCAAAAGGAAGAAATAGAAAAACTAGTTAGGGAGGCCAACAAGAAAGACACAACCATCAGTGAACTAACAGTGGAACTGAGTACACTTAGGAAGAAAATGAGTGAAATGGCAAGTACAGTAGTCAATCACGAGAGTGTTATGGAAGAGTTCAAAAATGACACAGAGACAATTAGGCAAGTAAGGAGTCTTATAGACCAGAGTAGTGATATTGAGGAGAAGATAACAAGGTGAATGAAGCTGTGCAAAGCTACAAAAATGATGTGGAAACCACGTATGCTGAAATGGTGAAAGTAAAGAAAGACTTAGAAACAAGGGCGGAGGAAAAAAGCATTAAACAGGAAGTGAAAAGAATAATCCAAAACAATCCAAAGTTAGTCAGAGATTCAGTAGATATAAACAAATCTATAGTAATCACTGGTATAGAAGAGGAAGAAGTAAAAAACAAGATCACAAGAGACAAAAAGGAGATGGCAAATGTAATGAGCTTACTGAAAGAAGTATCAGAGGAAATCTGTAGTAAAGACATAGAGGAACACAAAAGGTTAGGGAAATGTGAGAAAAGCAAGACAAGACCTCTAAAGGTGACTTTTCAGAGTGTAAACACTGTGGAAGAGATACTAAAAAATCCAAAGAATCTTATGAAAAAGAAAAATTCAAAAATGTATGGATAAAAAGATGCCTGACACAAGAGGAACTGGAATAACTGAAAGAGAAAAGGGAGGAAGCAAAAACAAAAAATGAGGGAAGATCAGAAGAGGAGAAGAAGAAATTTTTTTTACAAAGTAATAGGATTGCAGGTACGAAAGTGGTACACAAACAGGATGGAATAAAAAGGAGGAAGGTAGTAAAACCATGTCATGACAAGTATATAAACAAGATGATAAAGTTGATGTACTCAAATGTGGATGGAATGGTATCTAAATTACTAGAGATGAATAATTATGTCAGAGAAAATGAACCACAAATAATATGCCTAACTGAAACAAAATTAACACCAAGGATATCCAGTGACATACTAAACTTAGAGGAATACAATATATGGAGAAGAGACAGAAATTTAAAAAAAGGAGGAGGAATTATAATATTAACTAAAAAAAATCTAAAAGTCAATGAAATAAAACTAGATATACCATCACAAGTAGAACTGACTGCAGTAGAGATCAACACATCTGAAGGGAAAGTATCTATCTATCTATCTATTGCCAGACGCCTTAATCCCGTTTGGGGTGGCCACAAACAAATCGCCTCCAAGTCGCCCTGTCCCCCGCCATTTCACTCCCCTGCTCCCAACTCACACCCCCCTCTCTCATATACCTCTCCACCCCATCTCTCCATCTCATCCTCGGCCTCGGCCTCCCCCTCCCTCCTCCCCCCTCCACCTCACTCACATACACTCTCTTCGTCAGTCTTTCACCCTCCATCCTCTCCACATGGCCAAACCACCTCAGTGTGTTCCTCATAACGCTTCCTATCACATCCACATGAACACCACAACGCTCCTTTATATCCTCATTCGTCAGCCTGTCTCTCCATGTGACTCCACAGGCTCCTCTTAAATAACTCATTTCCACTGCTCTCACTCTTGACTTGTGTCCTTCCAACAACGTCCAAGCTTCACTTCCGTACGTTAGAGTTGGTATCACAATACTGTCATGTAGTAACTTTTTCACTTCCATGCTCACTTCCCTGTTTCTTATCACTGCTTTCAAAGAACCAGCAACCTTTCTTCCCTGCTGTACCCTTTCAAGCACTTCACCCTCCAAACCTCCATCCTTACTCATCACACTACCCAAGTACTTAAACGTACTCACATTTTCCAATTCCTCACCATCCAACCTCGCTGTACATTCACTGACTTCACCTCTCTCAAAGACCATCACTTTACTCTTCCCTACATTCACCTTTAGATTCCGTTTCTTACACACTCTCTCAAACTCATCCACCAAGCCTTGCAGCTCTCCTTCGTCTTCACTCAACAACACAGTATCATCTGCAAACAACAGTACAGGGAGTTTCCAAACACTATCCTCTCTCACCAGGGCCACTCCAACATCCACTACCCTACCTTGTACCTTTTTTATTACCCCATCCATGTACAGATTGAACAACCATGGAGACATGACACATCCCTGTTTCAACCCAACTTTCAAAGAGAAAAATTCACTTAGTTCACCATCCACACGCACTGCAGCCTTCGCACCATCGTACATACTCTTCACAGCATTCAGCAACTTCCCATCTACTCCATATATTCTTAACACTTTCCACAATCCTAGTCTACCCACCCTGTCATATGCTTTCTCCAAATCCATGAAAGCCGCATACAACTTCTTTCCCTTCTCTAGAAACTTTTCCACTAAAGATCTGAGAATGAATATCTGATCTACACAACCTCTTCCCTCCCTGTTCTTCTCCAACTAATTTCTCTGTTCTTTCTCTAACTCTGTCAATAAGTATCCTACCATACATTTTCCTATTATACTAAGAAGACAAATGCCCCTATGATTACCACACTCTTCTTTCTCCCCTTTTCCTTTGTACAAGGGAATAATTATACCTGACTTCCAATCCTCCGGGACTCTACCTTCCTCCCAGGCCAATCTGCACATCTTCCACATCCATTCTACTACTATCTCTCCCCCATGCTTCACCATTTCACCACACACTCCATCAATTCCTGGGGCTTTCCCTGATTTAACTTTCTTCATTGCTTCCACAACTTCTATCCTACTGATTTCTTCCTGTCTTCTCACCTCCCTCCTTCTCCCAGCCATTCCCCAGCCACTTATACTCGCATTACTTCCATCCTCCACGTTCAACAATTCCTTAAAGTGTTCTGTCCATCTGCTCACTTTTTCTCCCTGCTAACTTCACTTCCACCCTGTCTTACTCTTTTCACCTCTTTCCAGAACTTCACTTCCACCCTGTCTTACTCTTTTCACCTCTTTCCAGAACATTTTCTTACAGTCCCTGCACTTTACACTCAAATTCCTTCCAAATTCCTCATCCACTCTCTTCTTACTCTCTCTTACTAATTTTTTCACCTCTCTCTTTCATTCTACATATAACTCTCTCTTCCGCCTCTCAACTTCTTCCACGCCCCTATTTCTCATCCATTCATTGTATGCTTTCTTCTTTTGTGCCACAGCCCGTTTCACCTCTTCAGTCCACCACGCTGTTCCTTGCACCCCCCTCCGTCTTCTCTTCCTTCCACACACCACATCACATGCTGCACATATTTCTTCTGTAAATATTCTACACACACCTTCCACGTCCCCCATCTGCTCCAATTCATATTTGCCCAATCGTTCCTCCACTTCTCTCTTATACTCTGCATTTTTCTCATCCTCTTGTAACCTTTCCACTCTCCTTGCAACTACTCCTTCCTCTCGTCTTGTAGCCAATTTGTACATGCCACCCAGATCAAACACATGGGAAAGAGATGAATATGAGGACCTGGTAGAGAGTACAATTCAGAGTTTAAGAGCATTACTACATAAAATGAATGAGAAATCGGAAAGAATTATACTAACTGGGGACTTTAATACAAATATAAATTGGAATACTCTAGATATAATTAGCCAAGAAAGCTGTTGGGACCAAAAGCTCCTGGATCTTGTGCAAGAGTTTTTCCTAACGCAACATGTGAGGGAAACCACCAGAAAAAGAGGACTTGGTGTACCTTCAGTGCTAGATCTATTATTTACTAGGCAAGAAAATGATATTGACAGTTTAATATATCACCCTCCACTCGGCAAAAGCGATCATGCAGTACTAAATTATAACTTCAGGATAGCATATGACATTGTTAACAGCAATGACAGTTACAAAAAGAGCCTAAACTACAAAAAGGAAATTATCAAGACCTAAAGAAGTATTTCTTAGAAGCTGATTAGGAAAATGAGCTTAGAGGACAAGATTTAAATGCTGTATATAAAAAATTCTGTGAATTTTATGAAATAGGAGTCCAGAAGTATATCCCACAGCACAAAGAAGCAGATAAGAAAATACAGAAATGGTTCAATACAGAATGTAAAAAATCAAAAGAAAGAAGAGATTTGTTGTGGAATAGATACAGAAGACACAGTAGTGAAAGGGCGTATAATAATTACAAAGAGGCAAGAAACGATTATACAAGAATAAGGAGGGAAGCCCAAAAACAGTTTGAGGAGGATATAATAAATAAAAGTAGTGATCGACCAAAGCTGTTTTACAGCTACATCAGACGGAAAACCAAAGTAAAAGATATAATACAATCCATTACGGACGAGGGAATCACTTATGCACAAGAGAAAGATATTTGTGAAGCACTAAATAAGAATTTCCAATTAGTTTTTACAGAAGAAAAATTTTTTTAAGAGGGACTATGTGGAACATGCATGTCCACACATACTACCAGATATACAAATAGCAGAAAAAGTAAAACAGGAGGAGTTAAGTACATTAGACAGAGGAAAAGCAAGTGGTCCTGATGAAATTTCATGTTGGGTACTACGGGAATGTGCAAAGGAGTTAAGTAAACCATTATTTTTAATTTTCAAGAAATCCTTGAGTCAAGGGAAACTACCTGATATTTGGAAAAAAGCAAATATTGTCCCCTTATTCAAGAGAGGAAATAGAAAAAATCCACTCAACTACCGACCAGTATCACTGACCAGTGTTGTAAGCAAGGTATTAAAAAGCTTATAAGAAAAGCTTGGATAAATCATCTAGAAGAACACAGTATGATAAGAGAAAGGCGGTTTGGTTTCAAAAAAGGAAAATCATGTTTTACTAATCTGTTGAGCTACTATGACAGAGTAACAAACACAATACAGGAAAGGGAAGGATGGGTAGACAGTATCTATTTAGATTTCAAGAAAGCTTTTGACACAGTACCACACCAAAGACTTTTATGGAAACTGTACCATCAAGGAGGAATTCGAGGCAAACTGTTTTGTTGGATGCAAGACTTTCTCATAAAAAGAGAAATGAGTACAGTATTAAGAGGAAACTACTCATCATGGAAAGAAGTGACTAGTGGAGTACCACAGGGTTCAGTGCTGGCACCAATCATGTTTTTAGTGTATATAAATGATATAAACAGTAACACTGGAAATGAGAGCTATCTGAATGTGTTTGCAGATGATGCAAAAATACAAAGGAGAATTACTAACACAGACTCTTGTAAAGAGCTACAAGAAGAATTAAATAAACTTCATGAATGGAGTAGTACATGGCAAATGGAATTCAATGTAGACAAGAGTCATGTAATCAAGTTTGGTAAAAGTGGAAAAAGACCTGATTGGGACTATAAGTTAGGAAATAAAACCCTATACACATCAGAAAGAGAGAAAGACCTAGGTGTGATTATTAATAACAGACTATCTCCGGCTGACCACATCAGCGAGAAGGTACGGAACATGTATACACTGCTTGCAAATATGAGAATAGCATTCACATACATAAATGAAGACATGCTAAGAAGGATAATAACATCATTCATTAGACCAACCCTGGAATATGCATCAGTAGTCTGGAGTTCTCATCTCAAAAAACACATAGACAAGATTGAAAAAGTTCAAAGGGCCGCTACAAGATGGATACCAAGCTTAAGGGACCTAAGCTACGAAGAAAGACTAAATAAACTGAATCTACCAACACTACAGGAGAGAAGGAAAATAGGTGACATGATAATGCTATACAAGTGCATATCAGGGAAGGAGAAAATAAACATAAATGATTACTTAACATATGGAGAAGCATCAGCAAGAGGACACTACAAAAAACTGCATAAGAAGAGAGGTGATAAAGACGTAAGGAAATTCAGTTTCCCAAACAGAGCAATTGATCAATGGAATGCACTACCGAATGAAATAGTGTGTGCCAAAACAATTCACAAATTTAAGGATATGTATGATAAATATGATTTAAGACACGGGACAGTACGAGCTTGACTCATTCCTGTAAAGATACAATTAGGTAAGAACCATTAGGTAAGAACAAATACTGTCATCTCTCCCCCCTCGCCCACCTCAGACCAGCTTCCAGAAGCATATCCACACTCAGATCACTCGTCGCTCCATTCAGTCACTTAACCCGCCCCGTCCCGACCACTTTCTCACCAATGGTACCCCCCAATCCCGACCATTTTTGGACCCAAATTTTTTTTGCCAAAACTTTCGCTTTTGGTCAGAAACAATGGTCAGTCACAAAGAAATTGTTCCCCGGGGTCAATAATTGCCTTAACCCGCCCCGTCCCGGCCACTTTTCGACCACTGGTACCCCCCAATCCCGGGCATTTTTCGACCTTTTTTTTTTTTGCTTAAACTTTCGCTTTTGGTGAGAAACATCGAAAATTCATAGAGAAATCGCTCACCTGAGGTTTAAAATACTCATTACAGGTAGGAGAGCCTCCTTACCTTACTCGGTTTTCTATCAGGCTGGCACCAAAGAAAACGAGTTCTATGGGAGGATAACTATTTCACACCACTCATAAACGGTATTTATTTATTTACTGTTACGAATTTATATGTAGTACAAGAGTATATTGGTTTTCAAGCAGTAATATAGGTATTATAAGCATTGTTTCACTCACTAATACCTGACCTTTTTTTGCCACATTACCTGATCATCATTTCTAACTGTTTCTTCCTCTAATGCTATGTAAAGTTTGTCCTCCACATTGTCATTGATTGGGGAATCACTCTGGCCCTGAATTTCGTACCGTGGCATGACATGGCTATACTGGCCAGGTCACTGATAACAGGTGAATTGCTGAGAAAAGGGCCTGCAGGGGGGGGGAGGAGGTCATGCTGGGTAAGGCATTGTCTCTGCCTGGTATCTTGTTGAGGAAGGTGTCCCGTGTATACGTACCAAAAATGACTCGCGAAAATTGAAAATTGTGGAAATTATGAACCTTGCAATTGCAGGACGTTGAAGTACGTCATCGGGATTAGCTGTGACAAAACGTGAGGACGTGGAAGTACGTCCTCGGGACGGCGCGGGTTAAAGAGGTATGCCTTGGTCACACCTGGCACCGTGTTCTCTGTAGGTGGTCTGAGCCTCTAACGTTTTCTATGGTACAATAAGTCTGGGAAACCAATGAAATTAAGTAGATATGTATTTATTACAAACATAAAAACATGTGATAAAAGAGTAAATTGGATTTTATACAAAAATAGAGCTGAAATAAGCATTGTACCATCGTGCGAAACCAGCAAAATTGGGCAGACTGGTCACGATGAATCGCTAACATTCGAAAATCATGATACATATCATTTTTTTTTACTTACATAATACTTCTACAATAACATTATACCATTTTACATTTTATTGAACTGTTTTTACGTATTCACAGGCCTTTCGATAACATTTAGCGTAATGTTAGCGCTTATTTACGTAGTGAGTGAACTCGCTGTGACTGTTGTTTCAACTCGTATTGTGTTTTTTCTACGTACACAATACTTTCCCAATATCATTATACACTTTTCAACTTTATAGAACTGTTTTGAGATAATTTCAGGCCTTACGCAAATATTTAGCGTAATAATAGCGCATAATAACACACACGGTGAAGTCGCTATGACTACTATTTCAACTTACAACCTATTTTTGTACTTATATAATAATTTTCCACTAACATTGCACATGTTTACACTTGATATAATTGATATCACATAATTTCAGACGTTACGATTCAACTGAGTGTCATATTAGCGCGTACTTACACAGTGAGTGTTATCGTGCTATCATTTGTTTCATCTTACACTAGTATTCAACTTATAAATTACCTTACTACTAACATTACAACAAATTCCACTTTATATAATTCCTATCACATACTTACTGACCAGAATGTTCTACTGAGCGTAACATTTTCGCAGATTACACAGTGGGTGTACTCGTGACATCAATTATTACAACTTACACTATTTTTCAACTTATACATTTTATTCATGCTAACATTACACCCGTTTCCACTTTATATTCTTGCTATCACATATTTACTGACCAGAGTGTTATACTGAGCGTTATATTTTCGCAGATTTATACAGTGGGTGTAGTTTTCATATCACTTCGTTCAACTTACACTATTTCTCAACTTATACATTACTTTCCTGCAAACATTACACCCGTTTCAAGTTTATATAAGACTTGGCACATACTGACTGGCCTTACCATTATACTGAGCGTCATATCGCCATCCCACACAGTTTCAGTAGTGTAGAAGTTATGGTACTCTCTGAAACATGGCTGAAGGCATAACGCAACATTGGTGGTGGTGGAGGAGGTGGAGAGCGGCGCCTTTCATCACTTGCACTTCTCTTCCCTCTCCCTTTTCCTTTACCCTTTCCCTTCCCTTTCCTTCCTTTCCCCACATCCTGGGGCTGTGTGGAGGAAGTTTGGGAATATTGTATGGTGAAAGACGTGCTGGGGAGTGGCTCCACCTCCTCTCCCCTAGGCCTACATGCACCACGTGCTCGTGCTGCTTTCCTCACACCACTTCCCTTTCACCCCGCACTCCCACCACACCACTTTCGCCTTCCCCAGACAAAACACTAGGCCATACTTTATTTGACTCCTCGCCCCACCTTCTGATCCTCGGGGTGAGATTTTTTCCTTCCCCAACCACGAGGCAACATCACATCCTAAGCCGCCGTCATCGTCATCGTCCTCATCCTCGTCCTCATCAGAATCTTTCTCTAGGGGATGGAGAGAGGTCCATGCAGGTGTTTTGGGTGCAGGCTGGCCTTCCCTTGCCTTACGATACGTGACATAACGCTTTTTCCGGGGCGAAGGGACCTCCTCATCATTGCTTGTTATTTCCTCCTCAGGCTGCACATAATCTCGATCCACCACATCATCATCAAGTGGAGAATCACTATCTCCAGTGAAGGCATCCAGGGCGGATTGTATTTCGTCGTCTGAGAGAACTTTACGCTCCATGTCTGACCTGGGTCACTGCTAACAGGTGAGTGACCGAGACAAGGGAGAGCACAGGTCACGTGGGGTCTGGGATGCTGCCCGCCTGGGAGCAGGTAGGGGAGGCTTGGGTACGTGGGCGAATCGAAAATCTCGCGCGAATTTTGAAAATTGTGGAAATTATGAACCTTGCAATTGCAGGACGTTGAAGTACGTCAACGGGATTGGCAGTGACATAACGTGAGGACGTGGAAGTACGTCGACGGGACGCCGCGGGTTAAAGACAACACACAGCTGCATACACGGCCTCCTGACATCCACCCTTCTGAATCCTATCTTCCTCGTGAGGACAGGGTCCACCTGGCCAGGCTGAGATGTGGGCACCATCCAGCCCTCTTAAGCTACCAGAAGGGGCTGGATGACTCCGTCGCTGATGCCTGTCCAGGATGCAACACAGCACCCCATACTATTAAGCACATTATGGAAGATTGCATTGCACACAATCACCTACGCCAACAACACAACATACACTCTTTGAGAGTGCTGTGGAAAAGCCCGGTCTCGGCCATGGCCTTCCTAAGGGACTCGGGGCTGTTCGGCCAGACTGCCTAGGGAACAACTACTACTACTACTACTAAGAGGAGTAACATCACGCTAAGAAATATCCATTGAAGAGAAATGTCTCGTGCACCGGGCAATGCAATTTTTTAGCTTCCTAAAGCCATCCTGTGCTTCGCAATGAAGCATGGATAATTTCGCAAAATGACAGCGTACACACCGGTGAAAACTAAGAGAAGCAACATCACACTAAGAAATAACCATATATTCACCCCCAAAATTCAGTGATGCTGAAATGGTTTGAAATGACTAGATGTATGTAATTATGTATTATGAACAAAATCAGTACATAATATGGCAGGTTTTATTTTAAAAGTGGTTATTATGATTCTTTTTCAATTTCTTGGGTTTATGATAACCAAGTATTGAGTTATTTTTGTAGTCTGGGTGGTGTAGTGTGTGTCAAAAGAGAGGCAAGAGATGCTATTTTTAGACACTGACCAGATAAGGGTGCTCCTTTGTGTGTACAGGATGATTAGCATGAAGGGAAGGGAAGGTTTTACATCCACCTATTCACCTAAAGAACACCTGAGATGTTGCTGAAATGCTTGTGCAAAGGAAGAAATATGCAAAATGAACAAATTCAGTGCATAATATCGGTACTTATAAGAAGAATCATAATTATGGATGTTTTCCCACCTTTATATGTTTATAATGTTTATTCCTGTATGTTTTTATTCTTTTTTGTACTCTGGATGGTATAGTGGGTGTGGAAGGAGGAGGAGAGAGAGAGGGGAAAGATAATGGGTGCATTTTTGTTTTGGGGACAATCCTCGTGGTCAAAAAACAGTAAGGCCAGAGATTAGCACGGTGTCTGGGTAAGGAGGGGTAAGGGATGGTGAGGTTGTAAGTTGTAGCTATAAATTTAAAAAAAAAACAAAAAAAACATGGAATTTGAATACTTTTCCTTAAAAAAAATAAAAAATAAAACGAAAATAGTGCAATGAAAGAATTACACACATAAAATGAGTTAAGATAAAAACAACAACTTACCTTTTACTCCTGCAGGGTTGTGGGTTGTAGAGCAAGTTCGAAGGATGCTTATCTCTCTCCTCTCCCTCCCCAGGTCAAAAGCAAAAAACTGATAGACAGCCAGTGTCTGGTAAACACACTTTCTTTGTTTTCTTGACTTACTTGCTTTCTTATTCGTATTTACACTAACACTTAAGGGAAACAAAGACCGACACCCACTCAAGATTGGTTCGGGAGATGTACTGAGTGTCCGAGTGGTTTAGAGGGTAGAGTAGATCAGTGACAACATCTCTCACACCTTCGTACCCTTCCCTAAATTGTTTGCAGTTTTCTACAGATCGCGCTGCATTGACGCCACTGGCAACGTTCCAATAAAGTGTCGTTTCATGCCGGCAGTCATTTATGGGTTAATAAACAAAATAAATATAGAGTAAAATCAGTAAACTAGTTAATATAATGAAAATTACAAAGTAAGTAAAACTGATAATTTCAGTATGATTCACTGTTTCGAGGTCCCAAAAGAATACAAAATATCCATTAGTAATCAGACAATTTCAGTGAAACTGCTTACATCATCATTCTGAGTCAATCATACAGTGAATCTGAGAAACTCGCTGACACATGAGCTTGAGATATTTGTGAAAGAAATGAAATGCTTCTCTCCTGTTACCACAGAGCTGAGTGAACATCACTTGGTCGACTCCAATGATCCTTTGAAAAATACTTCACTCATTTACTATCCATGCATTTTAATTCTCCTTATTTAATTCAACCCCTTTGTGCCCCGCATCCCCAGTATGGGAAGGAACTGGGCATTTTCAAAATTTAATAAAGAGAACACCGAGGTAGTGACCTGTGAGCTTCGCGACTATGACCCGACAGGCGGAGGCAACCTTCCAGCAAAATCCCTCACGTAGGGACTCTGGGAGCTAAGGGGTTAAGACTTTTCACTGGCTGTGGGTCAGAACTTTTAAAATACTCCTACCACACCGGCTTAGAATGTAGCCGTCCCAGTGGATAAGTGCCACCGAAAATTCTCTACTTTGGAAAACTATGTTCCGTTATGTTCAAAGGCCAAAGGACATTGCTTTCATAACTTGGTGTAAGTTTAGCTACAACAATAAAACTGTAATTAAATAAGGAGTAAAGACTAGATTTTGCTTCAATATGTTCATTGTTAAATTTAAATTCTTTGCAGGCCTCAGAGTACTGAATCACTCCCTCGTAAGATCACTAAATCGTCAATCAGACGTCATAAACCTTATGTCTACAGCCTTCTCCTATTTTTTAGCTTTAGCATTTTTCTCCCTTCATTACGCATATATGTATAATTATTGTGTAAACACAGTAATATTTGTCTGATATTTCTAATAGTATGACTATGATCTACTGTGACTTTTGTCGTTGACACCATTTCCTTCTCCCCCCACCGTCATCTAGTTACGTCTATCATTTAGTCATCTGTCCCATAGTTCATAAGTATATGCACCAAAAGTGTATATGCGTAAATCCATGTGCTTCTGTAAAGGTGGATGGAACAAATGAGATTAATTATTGCATTAATCCGGATTTGATCTAGAGCCCTGCCAACCAGGCATGAGGGTTTCCAAACGTGCCCTGTCGGCTGCGGGGGCTTCCATACACCACTTTACACCAATCAGTCTCGATTCGATCAACAAGCCAAAAACAGAAGTACAAACTAGAGATGCTGAACCATCGTGGCAGTGACATGGGACGTCTCTGAAGTGTATGTACGTGACCCAGAACTCATTCTAAAAAAAAAAAAAAAAAAAAAAAAACCTTGGGGAGTGACTGACAGAAGCGACTATTCCATGAGATGCTACCACATCTAAAAATTAATCAGCTAGTCAGTTTACAAGTAAGGAACTCACGCCATCTCACTGTACTCAGTGCTTCTTTCTCCACCCACCTCCATTATGGCCTTTGATTTGGCAACTATCTCTTCCGCCATATCCTTCTTAACGATCCAGTCCCTGATGACGGCAGGCAAGTAGTTAACGAGAGGGAACAGGTCAGGCAACATGAAACTGGTCATATCTTCTTGCAGATTCTTGATAAGTGAGATAAAGTTATGAATTCCTTGGTCGTGGAGGTCGTAGCGACGGTCTGTTTGGGTGGGATGTGAAAGAGGTGTGTGAGAGTTAAAGAAGGGGGTTGGAAATAAGGACACAAGGAAAGGTGAAAAAAACAAAAAAACGGAAGGAAGGCTCCTAGGTGAGAGAAGGACATGTGTGTGTGTCTGTGTGTGGAGAGAGAGAGAGAGTGAGAGGTTAAGGATGTCCTGTACATGTATAAGTAACATGAAAGATAATTATATTTAAAAGGAAATGCTGTAAAGCTTTCGATGCCCAAGAAGGTATGGTCGTCTGGCAAAATATACGGGTAAACCAAAAGTAACCTTCTGAGTACGAAATTTTGCCGCTGAACGAGACATACGGTTAGACTGTACCTCTACAGTGGACTAAATTTGTACGCTTATCAATCTACAGTATCTGTATGCTGGCAGACGCCTTAATCTCGTAAGGGGTGGCACCAAACAAATCCCCTCGACGTCGCTCTGTCCTCTGCCATTTGACTGCCATCCCTCTATCTGACATCCCTCCCTAATATATATCTCCACTCCAACTCCCAATCTCATATTCATAATTGATAAAGGTAGTCCCTAAAACATTGTAGTACCATTAAAATGATATGAGCTGTGTCTGTATCTATATCGGTCCATTTTAATTTCACTGACGGACTGGATTTTTTTTTTTTTTTTTTCGGAGGAAGAGTGATGGTCAGAATTTACCCATTGACATGACGGCAGATTATGACTGGGGATGCAAAAATGAACAGTTATTTGAAGCAATTTAGGTAATTTAAAACAAACAGAGACGTACGAGTATATCTGCTCCTAGAGGTATGCTATTTTTCAGGGGTGAAAAGACCATAAGAAAATAAAGTTATTTAGAAGGCTGAGAACTATGTAATGTTATAATATGCTAAAGAAATTGGATGGAAAATCGTTCAGACGAATAACAATACATGACAGACAATAGGAATCACGAGAGACGAGCAGTTGTGGGAAAGGAACAGGAGAAATAAGTAACAGACTGAGAACAAAGGAAATGGGTGAAGAACTGAAAGAAGGGGAAAAAAATAAAAATTAAGATGAGCTGGATGTAAAATAAGGGAAATGTTTAGAGAGAGAGAGAGAGAGAGAGAGAGATTGTTAGAACTATGGAACTGGAAGCAAATGGATGACAGAAAATTACGGAGTTAAAGTCGGAGAAGAGGCATTAAAATAAAACTTAAAAAAAAAAAAAAATGGACAAGGACATTAAGAGATGAAGAACTTGAGTAAAGACCAAAAAAGGAAAATAAAATGAAAGGCGACGAAAAATATAAGGAAATCTTAATGAAATAAAAAGAATGCATAAAAAGGCAAAGAACAGTGTTAACAAAACTAAAAACAAATGATGAAGAAATGAAGAAATTTGCGCAAGGTAAAACTGAGGAAAAAAAGACCATGATAAAAAATAATTACGTGAAAAAAGACAAAACCAAAATAATATGAAAAGGAAATTTATTAAAGACACTACCATGGGCTTAAATTATGAAGGTGATAAATTCCCCTGGCAACTGGGGCAGGGGGGATGTCTTAACCCTATTCGGTGCACCCCGTATCATTTTTGATACGCCCTAACTAATTTTTGCCAATAAACTCTAGTTTGTAAGCAATGCATGGTCTCACGATTATTTTCTTGTTAAATTACTGGAAACACAACAAAATAGTGATTCTGAGCGAAAAAACTGGGTTGAAACGAGCGTTTTCTCTAAAATTAACGATTTTTCCCCGTGGAGAGCGCTAAACAAAAAGAAAACGCTCGAAGATGAGTGAAATATCTGGGACCTTAGCCTACGCAAGCCTAACGGGCATCAACACAGCTTCCAGACGTACGATACGTTTCCTATTTTCATTAAAACTACTTTATTTTCTATGTATTATTCATTGTTCATACTTTATGACTCCTCATACCTTGTGAAATAGTTATTTCATTCACTAATTTTATTATCTATGTATTATTCATTGTTTTTTCTCTATGACTCCTCATACCCAATGAAATGGTTGTTCGTACACATACACACAGATACACACATGTGCATTGTATTGTGCACACAGATACACACACGTGCATTGTAATGTGCACACACACACACACACACACACACACACACACAAACCTCGCGGCTCTCGTGTAGGCGTGCTGGATGACGGTTAGTTAGGCATTAATTAGGGGACGGGGTGGATGTGCCGACGGACGTAGTCATTGCTTTTATTTTCGACTATGTTGACCCAGTCGAAGATTACTTGGAAGAGGTAGTTGGCGATGATGATGATGATGACCTTGCCTTGGATAGAGTAGCTGAGGGCGACGATGTAGATGATGATCAGAATGTTGACAAAATGAAGAGTGGGTACCACTCAGAAACAGAAAGCCACTTGTGAAAAATAGATTAATCAGTCCTTTGGACCAGTGCTTGAACAAACATAATTATGACGAATTTGTCCTGCCACACGAGCTCAGGGAATATACCTGCATTTTAGAGAAACCCCAGAGAAAATTAGATATCGGTAAATCAATAATATGGACCAATCATACAGAAGGTAGGCCTGTTGAGAAGGTATTGCCTAGTGAAGGATGTTTTGTTAGGAGAGGCAAGGTCAGCTAATACAGAAATAATGGCATGGGAGTTGTTTATAACATCTAATATGATTGATGGTATTGTAACCCATGCTAACACAAGGCATAATTACCGAAATTTCTAATACTGACAGTGCTGAAATACCAACACACGTCAAGATGACTGATGCCACAGAATTGAAAAGCTTTTTTGGCCTGCTCTATCCAAGAGGTTTGTTGGGACAAAATAAATATTGCTATAATCGTCTCTTCATGGAACGGTTTGGTCACCCAATATTTGAAGCCGTCATGTCAGTAAAACGATTTGGTTTCTTACATGCCGACATAACTTTTAACAACATTGATACCAGACACCAGAGATGGGTACACGATCAACATTGATACCAGACACCAGAGATGGGTACACGATCAACATTGATACCAGACACCAGAGATGGGTACACGATCAACATTGATACCAGACACCAGAAATGGGTACACGATCGGTTTGCAGCAATCAGGGAGCTTTTTGAACAGTTCAGTAATTGTTGTTGCTCAGTGTTAGAGCCAGGTGACTTCTTGACCACTGATGAAACGTTGTATGGGTGCAGAACACAAATAGGGTTCAGACTACAATAAGAGCAAACCCGTACTCTATGGCCTCCAATATAAATCTATTAATGCTGTTAGATATCCATTTACCTTTAGGACAGCTGTATATTCAGGTAAACCTGGAGAGCCAGGACCACACTACATACGCGGTACAGTCCCAACAGTGAAAGCTCTGGTAAGTCAGTTTCAAGACTCAGTCGACCTTAGAGGTAGGATTATTAGCCTGGATAGGTTGTACACCAGTATAGAGTTGCTGGAGTGGCTTCAAACACAAGGTATCTCAGCCTTAGGTACTATAGATTCTACTAGGAAAGGCATACCACCAGAGATAGTCACAGAAAGGGAAGATAGGTCATACCAAGTTTACTGGAAGAAACACGGGGAGGAAATGACACTGAATCCTATGTAACACCCACCAAAAGCAAAGGTAAGAAAGATGTGTTACTTCTGAGCACAGTTTCCCCTATATTAGGCATTACCAAGGATGATGATTTGAAAATATATATATATATATATTATATATATATATATATATATATATATATATATATTTAAATTGTATGATTTCACTAAAGGAGGCACTGACATTATGGATCAGAGAATAAGTTTTCATACAGTACACACTAAATCTAGAAGATGGACAGTGAATGCCCTTGGCTACATTGTCAACACTGCCAGAGTAAATTCACAGACAATTTATTCGTTATATAATAATCAGGACCCAAGATAAATTGCTTCAATCTCCTATGGCTGGCAGTTAGTGAAGGCATTGTGTAATCTGCAAATTGAAAGAAGAAAAGTTCAGGCTTGTGGTCTGACCAGGAATACAATAGCTAAGATGAATCTGATGCTCGGACAGGGAGATGTAGAGGAGGCCGTCCCAGAAGTAACACATGAGAATAGGTCAGGCAAGCAGCACAAATGTCATTCATGCCTGGAGTCTCTTTATGGTCCAGGATACACTCAGAATCGCCCCAAAGCAAAATCGTCCACGAAACAATGTCAAGTATGTCACAAGCACACCTGTGATCAGAATTGAAATAAAGTATGTATGAAATGCTATAGTAACATGCCCAATCAGTGAAAGTCTTGTTTTGGAAATTAAGAATGAATATGCATGTCTGTGAATATAGATTATGACTGAGTTTACGTTATATACGGATTATATTTTTGTTTAAAAATTTCCTTATATGATAGATGTAAATAGAGATACGGAAGGTGAGGATCTTGCAGCATAAGAATCCTCCGGCTTACTTATATTAGTTGTAAGTGTAGAGTAAAAAGGATGTTCGAGTGCGTAGGATCAAATACCGCCGGAAAATACATAGGAGCATAGGCATGGATAGCCCCAAGTTAACGGTTACTACTCTTTCGACCTGTGACGGGCTGTGGGTCACTGAGGGCCCTGTTAGTTAATTGGCACCCGGGATCTTTTTAACTTACCAGGGGTCGATGCAACAGTGGGTGGATCAGCTGAAATGAAGCATGGTCTCGCAGTGTAGAGAAGGAGCTGGGGCCTGATTGACTGCTGTCTCCCTTGAAAGCGCCAGGCAAGGCTCTGGACCTAACCCCTCATATCCACACTGTGCCTGTGCATTACCCAGGGAACAGCTTGTTCTCCGGTTACAAGAGATATAGGGTTTAACCAGGAAGCTACAGGTTGCTCTAAGCGATTCAGTAATCCAAAGACTGGCACGTTTCCTGGTTAACAGTCTACTCGTAAGAATTTAATGGTGATCCCGCATGTACGGAGCTTTGGCTGGCAGCTGCATTTTCTCGTGGTGACTACTAACAGAGGATCAAGGGACTGACTTCTGGAGAGACTGACTGGCTGACCGACAAAGGTCTCAGTGATAGGCTAGTGATTGACCAGTGGGAAATTACTAATAAACTGACATCAGAAGGACAGTCTACTGACTAATTTGTCGTTATTTTGGGATTGACTGCCCCACTGAATAACCATTGATTTATACTGTATACTGATGATGTTTTGGGTATAACTATTCATAATTGAATATTTGTTATTGCATTGCTCTGAATACTCCTTGGGGTGTAGCATGAGCAGATAGAGCTACCGTGCCCTTTGAATAATTGGTTAAAACTAAATATTTCTCTGTGCCCTTCAATTTTAAGTTGCAGTACTCAGATTTAGAAATACCTATATAATATATTGGTGACAACAGATTCAGCCTTCTCAAGGACCTCCTTCAGCTGTAAGGAGTGAGAAGCAGGTAGACCTTTATTATACAACAGAGGGGCAGGCAGAATAGGAGGTAGGTAAGGCACAAGGCTGTTGATGTGGAATTTTGCATTTATTATGCAATATGTATGCCTTTTCAAGCATTTATCTCCCGTACATCTACCGCCTTCTGCCTTATCTACCTCCTGTACTCCCCGGCCCTTTCTCACTCGCCATCCATTTGTATGATAAAGGTCTACCTGTTTCTCACTCCTTAGTTATACGTGGTGGGTCCATGAGAAGGTCGAGTCTGTTTTGTTCTCACGAATAGATTATATTTCACACACCAACACAATCCTCACAAACCACCACAGACCTCACACACGAGCACAGTCCTCACACACCACTACAGTCCTCACACACCATCACAGTCCTCACTCACCAACCCAGTCCTCACACACCAACGCAATCGTCACACACCAACGCAGTCCTCACGCACCAACTCAGTCCTCACCCCACACTGTAAAATTAATAAGAATAATCTTTTACTTCTATAAATTCATTATTATATAGTTGTAATGACATTTGAAAAATAAATAACTACTTTCTAAAGGGAGGAGGTTGGGGAAAGTGGTTGGTGGGATACATGGCGAGTTGGGTCCTCGTCCCGTATCCAGGTTACACACTTTTTGAGTGTGGCTGAAACTCGCGTAGCTAAATATTAAATTCAGTCATTAGAAAGAAATATATGGTAGTATTCTCATCATCATCATTATGAACTTTCCATTTTTAGTCCACAGCAGGACTGGACTCTTCACTTAGGGAGGTTTTAGTTAGGAAGCCCTAACCCACGGCCCTGCACAGTTGTTGACTTTATACACGGGTTTTATTCGCTCCTGTGTAGAGCACAGCTGTCATGTGTGGGGAGGCTTCCCACACAGTTCTTCTCAACAGGATGGAGTCGGAGACTTTTCGTCTCATTAACTTTCCTCTTACTGGCTCCCTTCAACCTCTGTCTCTTCGCGGCACTGTTGCATCAGTCTCTTTTCTATCGCCACTTCAATGGTCACTGCTCCTCTGAACTGTCTGCTTGCATCCCTCCACCACCACAGCAGGCACGCAGCACCCGTCTTAGCAACAAACTCAGCCCTTTTCTGTCCAACTCTTTAATGCAAGAGTTAACAGTTGCTCCAGTCATTCATGTATGCAACAGGTCAACTCTGGAATTGTCTCCATCTCTGTTTTTTTTTTTACTGCCTACGGTCTCCAGTCTTTCATACACAGTGTGTCCAGGCATCTCGAAATGAACTGATCTTGAATTTGGCTCTGCTGTCGCTTTTTTCTTGGAGGGAGCAATTTGCAGTTCCTGCCCTTTGGTTCCTTCTTTCTTGCATAAAAAAAAAATACTCGCATGTATAACCAGGTATTATTTACATGCTTACATTATTAGATTTCCTTGACTAATAGCTACCTCTCCATCAACTAGTCTACCTAGTAGTAAATCCACTGAAAGTGGGTTTAGGAGTTATGAAGGTGAGGAAGAAAGAGAGAGTATTAGCGGTGGCGAGTGAGAGAGAGATGGTGGTGAGAAAAAAGCGGTGGTAGTGAGACGGAGAGTATGGTAGAAGGGAATATAGTGGTGAGTGTGAGGGTGATGGAGGGAGGGAAGGTGGTGGTGAGGAAGATGGGAGGTGGTGAGTGTGAGGGAGGAAGGGTGGTGATGATGATGAGGAAGATGTGTAAGCTATCAACTTCCATGTTATGGACGGAGTGTGTGTGAGAGACAACAGTAAACGGTTTATTGATACTGCAGCCCTCAGACTGAAAATATAGCCTACGGCTTTGATATATGGCAAACATGATAAGCGTTGGTGAATGGTAAAATATTTTATCATTTGATATTTACATTAATTTTAAATTTGATAATAGTTAAACGTGTGTATGTGTGTGTGTGTGTGTGTGTTTCAGTGCGCGCGGGTGCGGTACGATATGTTTGGCGGCGCTTGCCTTGCAACGGCGCCGACGTGTCCGAATGCGTTCCTTTCACTTCGTCAAACCAATAATATTACTCAAGATTCTTTTCTCGATACTAGGGTCGTAAGTGTGGGAAATCGCCAAGGGTTGCACCGAATAGGGTTAAGTAATCATGCCCCATCCGACAATTCAAACAGTCCAGAAGAAATGCAACTTTAAGCCTACAAGTGAACTTAAAATACAGTTTTACATTAAAAATGCAGTCACTTAAAAAGTAAAGAAACTGAAACTTCTGAAAATATATAGGAAAATTTAAGCTGATTCGGTGTAGCAAGCACATCCTTTAAAATGAGCATGAATGACAATACGGTTATTCCAAACGTGGCAACTAGAAACGAATTGTGCTTCTTTTTATGTTCTTGTGCAACGTAATTGAACCCTTTGTCAACCTTAATAAACTTATAAACAAGCATGTGTATTAGGTCACTTTTATCAGTAGTGGTTCTCTTTTTTTTTCCCCTTCATCATTATTCTCCAGGAATCAGAATTAATCTACGCCAATTATTCCAGGAATCAGAATTAATCTACGACAATGGGCTGTACGAAGTGCCAACGATTAAAACACTATAAGAAAATATAAAAGAGGAATGCTTGACATAGTGCCTATCCTCTGCATGCAGGCCTTAAAGGCAGTCAGTGAATCACAATTTTGGCCTAGAAGACAACACACAGCAGTCAAATTTACTTCCAAGTCAGCAGTTTACTCCTGGTGGACATGAAATTATGGGAAGCAAACTTTGTCCAAAAACATGACCAGTCCGGGAATCAAATTCTCGTGATGGCAGTTGCAGACTGGATGGCTAACCATCATTATTACAGGTTCCCCCAACAAAAAAACTAAAGTAAGTTGACCTCCGCTAATTCCCGTTGCCTATCGATATGCTAACCATTACACGACCGATTCTCCCTACAAAAAAAAAAAAAAAAAAAAAAAAAAACTCTAGCTCTCCCAGCTGCTTTCCGGTGTCATATGCACGTAGTGACTTTATGCTGGAAGTTACCGTTCCCTTCTCCAACCTAACCTAACCAAACCTAACCTAACCTTAACCTAACCTTATCCTAGATCAACCTAACCGAAATAAACCTAAATTAAATTAATTTCAATTCACAAAATGACTAATTTCACAATCTGCCTGTAACATATATATATATATATATATATATATATATATATATATATATATATATATATATATATATATATCTTTATTTATATATAAACATATATCGACTTATAGTTACCTACAGGTCGATAAGACATCCAGCTATCTTCCTGACACAAGTATTTCATACATTGTTGTTGATAAATGGCACAAAATTTGAGATAACATGCGGATACTTTCAAAATCGAAGCTAAACGGCCACTTGACGCATGCGCACTGAGCGGAACGGTAACTTTCAGCATAAGTCACTCCGTGCATACGACGCCGGATGTTCTAACCATTACAGCATTGACTCTCACAACACAAATATAATACTCACTGGCCACCAGCTGCCAAATGACATTCAGCACTGACACGTTGATGGACTTTGGCGCCGTGGTGGCCTTGCCGTCGTAGTTCTTGAAGTCCTGTGGGAAAATTTTAACACTGTGTAGGATCCTGTATTCTCTCAGCTATTTACCAGTATGAAGTGAGTTTTCGCGCTAACGAGTGGGCGGGCTTTTGTGGTTCTTTTTGGAATGATATAAGTTCCTATGTTTAATGCCTTTTATAATCTCATAGTATATTCAAAATTATAACAGAAGTTTATGAGGTGACTAAAATTCGTATTCAGAGATTGCAGTTCTTGATTATAAGTGGTCTGTCGTTGCCGCTGATAAATACGTACCTTCAGAACAGCGAACATGTAGGAATGAATCATATGCAGAAAACTGTTCCGTGATATTTTCATTGAATATTGTTATAACGCAGATGAAACACGCAAAATCTTTGAAAAAACTGTAATTGCAGTGTTATGGTGCGATAATGATATTGTGAATCATAAGATACAAAACTGAAATGACAGACCTAGCATACAGTGCAGCTGGCAGCCCATGGACCAAATCCTGCCCTTCAGTCGTTTTTCACTGGCCCTTTGACAGACTCAGCTCATAAACAGAAAATAGAAAATTCCGCATTTTCACCTCCGCAAAGGAGGTTATGTTTTCACCCTTGTCCGTTTGTTTGTTTGTTAGTTGGTTGGTTGGTTTGTGAGCAAGATTACACAAAAACTACTGGACGGATTTCCACGAAACTTGGCAGAAGAATAGACCTTGGCCCAGAAATACACTCCATTAACTTTTGGTGCGGATCTGGATAAAGGTGCGGATCCAGGATTTTTTTTTTTTTTTCACTTTCTTTAACATTGCAAGATAGGGCTTTGGCGGAGATATGCGCTCTACTGAGTGCCATTCTAGTCTTATTTATGTGTTAAGCGAAAAATGTAAAAGCAAATTGTATATGAATTGTTCATTTCGTTCTATGTATGTGTTTAGACAGAGGAAAAAATGGAGGTAAATTAAATGTACGGCCCTTCTGTCAGTCTGAGTCATAATTCTGCCCTACTCCTGGAGTACTTAAATAACCCTGATGCAGTGGAAAAAAAAAAAAAGAAAAAAGAAGACTGCTCTAGCTTTAAGTAAAAAATTAGGCTATACAAACCGTGATTCTTGAGCCAAAATTGAATCGATAGACCGAACATCTAGTGGAATATATATATATATATATATATATATATATATATATATATATATATATATATATATTGTTCTTCCTTTATTAGGTAAAACGCTATTAGCCCCTGAAAAGTGTGACGGTTGAGTCGGGTTGGACAGTGTGTGATTTTTTTTTTTTTTTCTGGGTATATTGGCCATCCAGACATAATGATAACAGTGGAATCAAGTGCACCGTGAAACGTCCCGGGAGCGTCACACCTTTGTCCTCCCGTCAAATAAAATAAGGTACTATAGTAGGCTAACGTTAGGATAGCTTAACGTGGTTAGGAATATGTTGATTTAACGTCAAAACACGGATTTTCAGATTTTTAATAATCTAATTAGTCGAATTGTTTCTTCCATTCCCGAGCGACGGCCCGACATAGCTGTATCACTTCTCGCTGAATTCGCACCGATTTTGCCAATATGACTGGATGACTAAGTGTACCAAAGCAAATATGTGGGCTGGGTTGAGACGGGCCGCCCACTGTAATTATCTTCCCATTCACAATGAACTTCGCTAATTTGCTCGTAATAATCATCTGGTGTTACTTGAAATAGAATACTAGAGTTCTGACCATAACTGGATTGGTGGTGCTATTATTCTTATCCTCCAAGTCTCCTTATTACTCACTCTGAGCTGAATACCCTTCCCCCCCCCCCCCTGGCATTTGTTGGACTTACAAGATTTGTCTCGACCGTATGGGACTAACAGATCAGCCTCAGGCCATTTTGGTTATATTCTTGTTACGACCAGACTCTGTTGTTCGGCTCTGAAATTTAGTGATGTGATATCGTTCGTTTAATCCACCAATGCAAAAGACCTTCCTGAAGTTGAATTCAGCTGTCAAGAATTTTTAAAAGATTACGTCATTGATTAAAAGGTGGTAAATTATGAACCCAAGACGTTTCTTTCTTATAAATTCTTAACAGTTTCTTAGCGATTATGTTTGGTTAAGGTCTGCATGGGGTAAAAACATAAGAAAATTCGACAACTTTCGAGTTAAAAACAGGCGAGATTAGGGATATCTGGGAACCTCCGAACTTTACAACTCTGTGCATATGCACAGACATATACTGTAATGTAAAGAAATGGAGAAGTACTTTTTCCACACCATTTTGCAGTTTTACACTGAACACCTGTACTGTTGGTAACCCACACTTGAAGCTGAAGACGCATGTGGTGTGGTACGGGGAAGATAGGAGAGACCAGTCGGTGTTAGACCAGCAGTCGAAATGGAGGCACAGCATTATGCATGCAGACTTATTCGTGTTTTGGCTGAATCACCGGATTTCAATCGTGCCTATTGGACCACTGATGAAACAAAAACAAAAAAGCAATCAAGTGCTGTTTCAATAATGCCCAAGTGGCAAGGATTTAGAATCCATACTACAGTAGGCTACTTCAAAATCACTATAGTGCTGATGTTCTGGAGCTGGGAAATGCGAGGAAAGTCCACCATATTAAACAGATCACCAAAATGGATCTGTCGCACAAACCACAACAAGATAGTTTTTATAGAGGTCTCCAGACTAACCTAATCTATAATGCTCGTTTGCGAAAAAAAAAAAAAAAAAAGTACTAGGTATAATTTTTCAAAAGTCAGATATACCATTTTCTGTCTGATATGTTAACTTTTTTCCTTTGCAGAGTATCTAATATTTTTGGTGGAGAGAATTATTTTCTAGACACTTGGGTTACCGCTAGATTCATATAGCTAGTGTGGTGTTTTCAGTTACTTGTGAAAACTTTATTACTTAGTTAAAATGAGAAGCCCTGTGGGAAATTAATGCAAAAATATGACTCTCCATGGAAACCAAAATGCAGTTTTTTACTCGTACGTTGGCGATGTGCTTTCAAAATACATATGTAGATAAAACGCAAGAAAGTATTTATATCCTCACAGCATTATTTATCGGAAACTTGTTGAATTATCATTATTTACCTTTATAGTTATCGAAAACTTGTTGAATTATCATTATTTATCTTTATAGTTATCGGAAACTTGTTGAATTATCATTTTTGACAACATCATTTATGTGTCCTAAAATGAAGTATATGGCTTTAATATTAAATCGTTAATGATTCTGAGTAACCCACGTTCACTCCTAAGCCTTTAAGTAAAGATCTGTGTTAGCAAAGGGATTAATGTGGTCTATGTATGTCCCTTTCAGTTTGCAAAATTCCTCTTAAGTTGAACAAATTCATCAGAAGATTGCAAGAGTAAATGAAATTCCTCCCAGTACAATGACGGATTTTCCATAATACTTTTGCTGTCTCTTGGCGACTTTTTTCAGCTTTAGTAAAGACAGTGGTTCGAAACCTGGGGTGCAAGATCATTTTTTTGGAGGGGGGGGGGAGGCGCGAGGGCCCATAGATAAGCAGTGTCTTGCCAGAATAAATGTGTCTATAATGATTTGTATCTGCATCAACCTCTGAAACATTTTTTTTTTTTTTTTTTTTTGGCCAGTGTGAAATGAGTTTCCTCCTTAGTCTCTCGCCTGGTCACCTCTCTCCTCCCTCTCTTCTTTGTTCTGGACGTCTTAAAAGCAAAACAACGATCCAAAGAGGTCTGATACCAAAGAACAGACCAGTTTTTGAGGGTTGATGAATCAAGAAGTTGCGCTACCTTTAGGACTGGTTTCTGTTTCCCATTCATTACACAAGCCAGACCTTCGATTATCTTCTTTTTGTTTAAATTTTCAAACTGCAGCAGCTTCAAGTGACAATCGCTCGCCACATCCACACAAGACAGGTCCCTGTCTTCCACGCTTACACCTTCCGCAGTTCAGGTGACAGCTACATGTTTAATTATATGAAACAAGCAATATTAATGCCCCTTTTCAAACTACATACTACTTGGTTCGATCTTTTCATCACGGAACTTTGCCAAATGTAAGAGAATTATAAACAAGCTTGTTTTGATTATTAATGGTAATGACTGTGGAATAAAATTTATGATAACGTGCTTGTACGAACCAATGTTGTAATGGTGGTGTTTATGAACATGCAGTGTGCTGGTGTTTATGACCATTTGTTGTGGTAATATTTATGGCCATGTGATGTGACTGTTTTGACCATGTGGTGTGATGGTTTGGATGACCATGTGCTGTGGTGGCTTTTATGACCATATGGTATGGTGGTGTTTACAACCATATGGTGTGGTGATATTTATGACCCTGAGCTGTGGTGGTATTTATGACCAAGTGGTGTAGTGTAGTTTATGAATACGTAGTTTGGTTGTGTGTATGACCATGTGGTGTGTTGATATTTATGACCATATAATATTTTGGTGCTAATGACCTTGTATTGTCAAGCTGATGACGATATGGTATTGTGGGGTTTATGACGATTTGATATGTTGGTGGTTATGACCATGTGATGTTATGCTGCTTAAAGCCATTTAATTTATTTGAGTTTATGACCAGGTGGTGTGGTAATGATTATGACCATGTAGTGTGAAAGCGATTATGACCATAGGGGGGGGGGGAAGGTGTTTATGGCCAAGTGAAGTGGTAGTGTTTATGGTCATCTGAAGTGATGATTTTGACCGTGTGGTACTGTGTTCATGTGTTGGCCAGCTCCATGTTGTCCGTTTTCTTTCTTGTATTCTTTCTTTCTTGCTTAATTGTGGCAGGCACCTCTACCCTTCAGAATTAACTGATTCCGATCAAACTTCGACACAATGACCATCCTGTGACCTAGCTGTGTCTGCTAGGTATTGGTTGCTAGGCAAAAACTCGTTGCCAGGCAACGGCCAAAAACCCGCTTTTTTCGTACTTTTCACGTTTTGAGCTGAAGAAGCATTACTAATGGGCGTAGAAAGCTCTAACTTCTTTAAGTGAAATCTTGAGGTCATTCCCTATCAGAAGTGAGCCATACATATTTCCCTTCTGTCATCTAGTTTTCGAGTGCCAACCCTGTGAAGATTGGCTTCAGTGTCCACAGCATCCAGTACTAGTTTTCAAAAACGCCCCCATAGTTCTCTGGCGGCTCGATGGAATTGAGTGAAAGTTTGCATGCTTATAGACACTGACTAGTACTACAACTTTCTCTAGTACACCTATGTGCTATATTGTCCAAATCAGTGGTCAAAGGTTATAAAATGGGAAAACGGTGAAAATAGCTAAAATCACGACTATGCTCACACGACATGCTGAGGCTCCAAAGATTATTTAGACAAGACCATGATTCTAGGGTGCAATGTTGCACTGCAGTACTTCCATACAAAAATGACATTTAGAGTCGAAACTCATTTCCAGTAGCTGACAGCGCCACCTAGAATTGTACCTCTGGTGGGCCATGCCACGAATTTCAAGTTCCCTAACTCCACAGTGGGTCAATGGAATCGAATGAAACTTTGCCTGCTTATAGACGTTAATTAGTACAACAAATGTGCTTCATTCATGCATGACCTATATCAAGCAGGTCAGGGGTCAAAGGTCATCAAGTGCAGAAAATATGAAAAGTGCTAAAATTATGACCTTGCTTGTACAAAATGCTAAGGTTCCGAAGATTATGAAGCCAGGGCCATGATTCTTGGATGGAATGTTGCACTGGAGTACCTCCATATAAAAATGACTTTTAGTGTCGAAACTCACTCCTGGTCTCTGAGGTTTGGTCCGCTTAGAGCCGGCCATCGTCGCCTACCAGTTTGTTGATATTTATGATCATGTGTTGTTGAGTGTTTATGGCCATTATTATGGTGTGAGGGTGTTTATGATGACGTGATGCGATGTGTTTATGGCCATTTGGTGTGTGTGTGCTTATGATAATATCATGTCTTGGTGTGTATGACGACAATACATACTAGTATATATATATATATATATATATATATATATATATATATATATGAAGAGAAGACGGAGGGGTGTGCAAGGAACAGCATGGTGGAATGAAGAGGTGAGACAGACTGTGGCACAAAAGAAGAAAGCATACAATGAATGGATGAGAAATAGGGGCGTGGAAGAAGTTGAGAGGCAGAAGAGAGAGTTATATGTAGAAAGAGAGAGGTGAAGATTAGTAAGAAAGAGTAAGAAGAGAGCGGATGAGGAATTTGGAAGGAACTTGAGTGTAAAGTGGAGGGACTGTAAGAAAATGTTCTGGAAAGAGGTGAAAAGAGTAAGACAGGGTGGAAGTGAAGTTAGCAGGGGAGTGAAAGATAAAAATGGTAGATTACTAGTGGAGAAGGGAGAAAAAGTGAGCAGATGGAGAGATCACTTTAAGGAATCGTTGAACATAGAGGATGGAAGTAATGCGAGTATAAGTGGCTGGAGAATGGCTGGGAGAAGGAGGGAGGTGAGAAGACAGGAAGAAATCAGTAGGATAGAAGTTGAGGAAGCAATGAAGAAAGTTAAATTGGGGAAAGCCCCAGGAATAGATGGAGTGTGTGGTGAAATGCTGAAGTATGGGGGAGAGATAGTAGTAGAATGGATGTGGAAAATGTGCAGACTGGCCTGGTAGGAAGGTAGAGTCCCAGAGGATTGGTAGTCAGGTATAATTATTCCCTTGTACAAAGGAAAAGAGGAAAAAGAAGTGTGTGGTAATCATATGGGCATCTGTCTTCTTAGTATAATAGGAAAAGTGTATGGTAGGATACTTATTGACAGAATTAGAGAAAGAACAGAGGAATTAGTTGGAGAAGAACAGGGAGGCTTTAGGAAGGGAAGAGGTTGTGTAGATCAGATATTCATTCTTAGAGCTTTAGTGGAAAAGTTTCTAGAGAAGGAAAGAAGTTGTATGCAGCTTTCGTGGATTTGGAGAAAGCATATGACAGGGTGGATAGACAAGGATTGTGGAAAGTATTAAGAATATATGGAGTAGATGGGAAGTTGTTGAATGCTGTGAAGAGTATGTATGATGGTGCTAAGGCTGCAGTGCGTGTGAATGGTGAACCTCTTTGAAGGTTGGGCTGAAACATGGATGTGTCATGTCTCCATGGTTGTTCAATCTGTACATGGATGGGGTAATAAAAGAGGTACAAGGTAGGGTAGTGGATGTTGGAGTGGCACTGATGAGAGAGGGTAGTGTTTGGAAACTCCCTGTACTGTTGTGTGCAGATGATACTGTGTTGTTGAGTGAAGACGAAGGAGAGCTGCAAGGCTTGATGGATGAGTTTGGGAGAGTGTGTAAGAAACGGAATCTAAAGGTGAATGTAGGGAAGAGTAAAGTGATGGTCTTTGAGAGAGGTGAAGTCAGTGAATGTACAGCGAGGTTTGATGGTGAGGAATTGGAAAATGTGAGTACGTTTAAGTACTTGGGTAGTGTGATGAGTAAGGATGGAGGTTTGGAGGGTGAAGTGCATGAAAGGGTACAGCAGGGAAGAAAGGTTGCTGGTTCCTTGAAAGCAGTGACAAGAAGCAGGGAAATGAGCATGGAAGTGAAAAAGTTACTACATGACAATATTGTGATACCAACTCTAACGTATGGAAGTGAAGCTTGGAAGTTGCTGGAGGGACACAAGTCAAGAGTGAGAGCAGTGTAAATGAGTTATTTAAGAGGAGCCTGAGGAGTCACATGAAGAGACAGGCTGACAAATGAGGATATAAAGGAGCGTTGTGGTTTGGATGTGGATGTGATAGGAAGCGTTAGGAGGAATACACTGAGGTGGTTTGGCCATGTGGAGAGGATGGAGGGTGAGAGACTGACGAAGAGAGTGTGTGTGTGTGAGGTGGAGGGGGGAAGAGGGAGGGGGAGGCCGAGGATGAGACGGAGGGATAGGGTGGAGAGGTACAGTATATGAGAGAGGGGGGTGTGAGTTGGGAGCGGGGCAGTGAAATGGCGGGGGACAGGGCGACATGAAGGCGATTTGTTTGTGGCCACCCCGAACGGGATTGAGGCGTCTGGTAAAATATATATATATAGATAGATAGATAGATAGATATAGATATATATAGATATATATAAACATTATATGCCGTATATATATATATATATATATATATATATATATATATATATATATATATATATAGATAGATAGATATAGATATAGATATATATATCCCTGAGAGAGAGAGAGAGAGAGAGAGAGAGAGAGAGAGAGAGAGAGAGAGAGAGAGAGAAACTGCTATAACGTGAATAAAATAAAAAGAATGCGTCACGAGATTTAAATGTGTCTCACAGTTTCAGTTGCTTCACTTATTTGACATATTTTTATGTTAATCTTTCTACCTTCAGAGGACATTATTAACCTCAGAATCCTAACTGCAAGGGTCAGATAAATCCTTCAGTAATCCCATCACACAGGTAATCACTCTTAAGCTCAATACACTTTCTCGAGGAAAGACAACGAAAATAAGTAATACGTTATGGGATCCACGAGGCTAAACACCTCACTCACCTGCACCAACATCCTGGCCTCCTCCTGAATCACTTCGTCCATCTGGCTCCTGCCCATTCCCAGGTCCCGAAGGTTACGAAGCAGGAACCGACGCGCGTTTTGCCACTGTAGCCCGTTGGTGAAAACCACGCCTAAGAGACACACACACAAAAAAAATAAAGACAATAAAAAATGTATGCGAAAGGACCAGCAAAGAGTTACAGAAAAAATTAAATGAAAAGAAAAAATAAATATACCGGAAATCGTCATTCATTCATTATTCTCATACCTGCAGCACGAGTTACCGTCTTTCTGTTTATAGCCAGGCGCCTTAATACCATAAGAGATGGCCACAAACAAATCGCCTCCATGTCGCCTTGGTCCCTGCCATTTTTCTGCCCTCCTACCAACTTACACCCATCTCTCTCATATACCTCTAATTCCGTCCTTCCATCTCACCATCGGTCTCCTCCTTCCTCTCTACTCAGTTTACACCTTTCTCTTTCATATACTTCTCCACTCCATCCTTCTATCTCATCATCAGTCTCCCCCTCCCTCTCATCCCCTTCCATCTCACTTACACACACCCTCCAATTAGTCTTTCAAACCCCATGCTCTCCACATGACTAAACCACCCCACTGTATATCTCTTTACTCATTGTATCATATCCACATCCACACCACAACGTTCCTTCACTTCCTCATTTGTCAGCCTGTCTCTCCATGTTACACCACATGCTCCTCTCAGATATCTCATTTCCATTTCCCTTACTTTTGACTTGTGTCCTTCCATCAAAGTTCAAGCTTCGCTTCCATGCATTGTCATGGGGATCACAGTACTATTATACAGCGACTTTTTTTTACTCCCATGCTTACTTCCCTATTTCTTGCCACTGCTTTCAGTCAACCAGTAGCCTTTCTTCCCTGTTGTACCATTTTAAGCACTTTCTCCGAACTTTCATCCGTACTTATCACACTAACCAAGTATTTAAATACACTCACCTTTTGCTTTTCCTCACTATCCGGCCTCACTTAATTCAATGACTTCTTTTCTCTATAAGACAACTTTACTCTTCCCCACATTCAACTTTAGATTTATTTCTTACGTACTCTCCCAGACTCATACACCAAGCTTTGCAGTTCCCCTTCGTCTTCACTTAACAATATAGTATTATCTGGAAACAACGTAACCGGAAGTTTCCCACCTCTGCCTACTCTCATAAGGGCCGCTCCTACATCCACTGCCCTATCTTGTATCTCTTCCATAACTCCATCCATTTATAAATTGAACGACCAGGGAGACTTGACACATCTCTGTTTCAATCCAACATTCAGAGAGAAATATTTACTCATTCCACAGTCTACACGCACTGCAATCCTCGGGCCTTCATACATACTCTTCCCCGGCATTCAACAGCTTGCCATTAACTACATATGTTTTTAATATTTTCCTCATTTCTTGCCTACCCACTCTGTCATATGCTTTCTCCAAATCCATGACAGAGCATGCAACTTCTCTCCCTTCTCAAGAAACGTTTCTAATATACAGCTTAGGATGAATATCTGATCTACACAACCTCTTCCCTTCCTGAAACGTCCCTGTTCTTCTCCAACTAATACCTCTTTTATTGCCCTAATTCTGTCAGCATGTATTTTACCAAGTACTTTTTCTCTTACACTAAGAAGGCAAATGTCCTTATGATTACCATACACTTCTTTTTCGTCTTATCCTCTGTACAGGGGAATAATAGACCCTTTTCGCTCAGCTGATTGCAATGACGTCACGATGTAAACATCCGTGTCTGGCGGCCAACTTGGTAGAGAGCTCTTCATCTGTTGATGCTGTTCTTAAGGAGCTATTCCTATGCTAGACATACTACAACAGACTGTACTATATTTTCCTTTCAGCCGCTCAAAGATCTGACAGTTTAAATTGTTTTCCCTTTAATTTTTGTGGGTAATATTTACTCCAACCCAAACATCATTTTGTGATTCTAGGGGTGATTGGTACTTAAATTATACCCTTTTGTTAACAGTGTTAATTAATGTGTTGGGCCATATCCTTACCTAGCGCAACTGACCAAAGGAAGAAGATATAAACAAATTAAGTACTATAATGCTGTAGGCTAGTAGCACTATGTTAAGGATGAAAATACGTAGCTACCAATTAATCATGGTAAATGTACAGAATAGCTCCGCATTATCTTTCCCCCGTTTAACGTTAAAACCCCTAATACTATGGTAAAAGGTACCATTAGAGAAGAGAGGAAATGTGTTTTATTTCCCATATAATACTGCAAAAAACCTAAACTAATGTTCACCTTTACACCCTAATTCAGGTATAAAGTAATCTGTGACAGAAATTATCGTCAGAATCGTTCAAAACACATTAGAAACCATGGAAAAAAAAAAAAAAACTAGTCTACATTTCTATATTCTTCTTTTTTATCTGAGTTTGGGTGATAGGGAGAAAGTTAGGTTCCGCCTTTAATTTCTTTTAAGTGGGAAAAAGACATATCCATTTTTAATGGATATTTAGCCATAATGTGGGGTTATAGTGTTACAGTAAACGGAAAAAAAATGATGCGGAGCTCTTCTGAACATTTACCAGATAAATATATGTGCTAACTTTATTGAGAAAAGTCGTCATTTGCATATCATTCAGTAGAATCTGGTAGAATGGGAAGTTATATATATATATATATATATATATATATATATATATAATGGATAGATAGATATAGATAGATGGATAGATAGAAAGATGTAGATATGTGTATGTATGTATGTGAGTGTCACGGGGTTTTTGAAAATTTTTATATTAAAGAATACTTTAAATGTTAACTTGTCAACAGAGACAAGGATGACATGTGAAAATCAAGCAATGATTACTTTATTTCTGCTTACTTCGCCGATTCTCTAAGGACGAGAATTTATTTACTTTCTCAGCAGTACACAGCAGAGACTAATTACTCATAATTGCTGTTTGTTAGTACTACTAGCCTCACGAGAAAGTGACTCCATCCCTGACAATCAATAACTAATGCTATGAATGATAAACAGGTTCTTGCTGATGCATTAACTCCAAGTTGGCACAACGGATTTCAATTTGATGCAAAAGGACTGCCTTAAGTACCAGTTATGAACAATGCAAAGCCTTAGGCAAACTAGGAGCGGTAAGTAAAATAAACTTAACTTGGAAAAATAAAACACGAGTTTACATTACATTAAGCTCAAGAGAAAAGAAATGTAAATTTATTATTTACAATGAGATAAAAATTTACGTTATATGTCTCAAAATGAATTCAAAATAACAAAGAGAATACACTCACTCGCTCACTCACAAGCTAAACGAAACTCTTAAGCCTAGGAAAAATGAAAAGAAGTACTGGTCAGAAAAGGGGGGCTAGGCGGGATGAACTGTGCGTCGTTACATAGGAAGGACGCTGCCACCATACTGAACCTCTATGCCAGATCACATTGAGTAGAGATTTCAGGAACTCGCCGAAGAACGACCTGCTCTCACGGCGCACAAAGTCTGACTGACTTCAAATTATGAGAGGCGAGGGCTGGCCGCGCTTGCTAACTGCCAGTGGAAATAATGTGAGTGATACACACTCAGATTAAATCACTCAGCGAAGGTGCTAATGTCGCGCGCAAGGATGATCACTTATGAAACAGTGAAAAGTGTTCTAAAAACCGTCCCAATCAAATGAATGCGTGGGCGGTTGACTGAGTGATACTTATTGGGAATTCCACTAGAATTCGCGGTTTCCCACCAAAGTTCAATGTCACGAGTTGTTTAGATACAGAATCGCGTGAACTCGTGACATTACGCCCCATCAAAATCAAATTTTTTCCTACAAAAAATTTTACGATATACATATAAATCCTAACTCAGTCACACAAGACTCACATTGTGGTGTGTGTACTACCCTGCTACAGGAGAAAATCACAGTCGCCCATGAGCGTAAAAACCTCGTATTTACGTTAATAGAAGCAAGCTTGAGGAAAAAACTCTATGGCGACGGTGAAAAATCCTGTACTCAGGTCAAACTGAGCAAAAAGTTCGCTACATTTACATTAGCAACTAATTGTTATGTAGCGTGATGTATGTAATACACGGTGTAGGTGTGACAGTTGTGGTGTAACTGTGCCTACATGTAAAATGATATAACACAAGTTAATAGTAAAGAGACGACGAGGCAGAAGAGAAAAGATGGCAGCATGCAGCAGGGACGATCAGCTGATCTGCACGACAATGCTGCACCAGCCAACTGCACCTGCGAAAGGAATCAAGGTGGAGCATCAAAAGTGTCATTTCTCTCTCTCTCTGCCTAGCATTCAGTACTTATGTTTATTATTAACCAGGAAAGGTAGTCTTAGGATTCACAGATCTCTCAGGACCCTTGTAGTTTACTGGTTAACCTAGCATTATTAACCAGGAAACGTGCCAGTTCTTGAATTGCTCAAATTTCTCAGAACGGGCAGTTTACTGGCTAACCTAACATTATTAACCAGGAAACGTGCCAGTTCCTGGATTGCTCAAATATCTGAGAACGGGCAGTTTACTGGTTAGCCTAATGCTACACTTACAATTTACATTAGGAAGCTAAGAATCCCTACGCAATCTCGGGCAGGTCACATTTTAACACCCACCGTGGGTGTGAACACTGATGTGGATAATGTGCATTCTCCGGGAATCCTCAGAGAGGCCCACAGCTCGAGACGTTCCACAAGGTAATTCATACACAGTCTTGGATTGTCCTTACGGGGGTGTCGAACTTTCCCCTTAACCTATGGTATTTATGCATGTACAGGCCCTGGACTCATATGATGTATCCTGTGGGGCCAACGGGCGAGACGTCATGTCTGCACCCACTTCACCATTGCCCTCTCTTTCAACTACCTCAGAGATTTCGGGTGTGATTTCAAATGGCACAGGAAGGACGTGTCCCTGATTGGTGTTACATGGACACACGTTGCAGGAACGCACAAAGCTATCTATTTCTCATCCCATCCCTGGCCAGAAAAAGTCAGCACGGATATGGCCCTGGGTTTTTCTTTTGCCCATGTGACCTCCTGAGGCTGAACAATGACCCCATTCTAACACTGCTTGGCGGTACTTTGCAGGAATGACAAACTGCAGTCGAACCTCGGCCTGGGGTGTCCATGACTCACGGTACAGCCGTCCTTGTTTATGAAGGAACTTGGCTTGACCTCCCCATGAATACTTTATCACTCTACCCTTTTGTTTCTTCCACACGGCAGCAAGTGTCGGGTCAGAGTGTTGTTATTGGACAACAACTTGGCTACACATCAGATCTTGTGGCGATGCAATGGTCACTGGGGTGACACAGTTTGGAGCCTCGACCGTGGCTCGTGTTACTGCAGCCGAAGTCTGAGTAGCATCATCTTCAGTGCAACTATACTTGGCACCGTGAATATTGCCAATGATTAGGTCAAATAAAGGTTCTGGCATGACAAGTGCGAGTGTCGTACCAGTGTAAAATGGAGATGCCACCTGGATACATGCCTCAGGGAACAATCTCACTGATCCATCAATAAGGTTAGCTTGGATCTGTCGACCTGTGTACTCCTCAGGCCGAACTAGACTCTGCCTGACAGAGCAACCTGAGGAACCATTGTCTCTCAGGACCTTCACAGGAATGCCTCTCACAAACCCTGGCTGAACAAGGAAGGCGCTGTCACCTGTGGGAGGGCCTGTGGAGGAAGCAGCCAGCCACTGATGAGGCTGCTGAATAAATGATGCGGCAAACATGGTACCCTGAGAATTAGATACTTGAGGGGTTGTACTTACTGTCTGGAGAAACGGAGCACTGGCCTCCTTTGAAGGAGTGTTCACTGTCGCTGGGGGACTAGAGAACTGTGGGGAAGTACCCGTACTGCTAGGGACGACACCACCGTGCTGCTGCTGAGGAACAAAGGCTGCATTCGCCTCCTATCTCCGATACACTGGGGCTGGTGCTGAAAAGGATAGTCCAGACGGTCGGTTGCGTGGCTGATACTGCTGCTTGAAATACCGGTACTGCTGCTGGTTAGGGTTCTGCTTGTCGTACCGCTTCCACTCAGGTTTCTTGGTATTTTGCCCCTGGTCCTTTCTCTGCGATTTGCTTGGACCTTGGCCATTATTCTGGGAACGGCCTTGTTGCTGGGGTTCAGTCTGAGACTGTTTCCCAGATTTGTCAGCTTTCCTGTTTCAGGTGTGCTGCTTACGAGATTGATACCCGTACGCAGTGAAGAACGCATCAGCCTCCTCCACCATTTGGCTGGCGTCCCTTACCTGGCAGATCTTAAGATAAGCCATAAGTTCAGCAGGCCACGACTTTTCTAGCTGTGTGCACAGCATAAAATCAATTATTATCCCCTCACACGTGGAAGCAGTTTCATCTGTCTCCATCCACTCATCTAAGTAAGCAGCAAGCCGGTCAAGAAACTGAACGGCAGTCTCTTTTTCTTGTAAACGCACCCTCATAAACTGACTTTTGGCGTCGTCAACTGTGAGACCGTACGCTTTGATGAGTGCGGCCTTCATCATCTCATACATGAGATTGTCTCCACGAATTCTGTGGAGAATATCAAGGGCAGGGCCCTCAAACAGGCTAAGAAACTGAAGCCGCTTAGCTGCATCATCCAGCTGGTACAGTTGAGCCATGTCTTCAAAACGAGCTATGAATGGCTCGATTCGCTCGCCTTCCTTGAATGGAGGAAACTTGATGTGTGGGGTCACCAAAACATGTTCAGGGAGACCGCTCATGGAGCTTGGGCCAGCTTCACCAGATGTGTCTGAAGCCAAGGAGTCTCGCTTGAGCCTCAGGATTTCAAGTTCATGTTTTTCATGTGCCTAGCGCTCGTCAAGTTCGTGTTCTCGCTCTCTCTCTCATTGTTCTCGCTCATATTTGCGTTGTTCTTGCTCTTGTTCTAACTCGAGTTTGCGTTGTTTTTGCTCGTATTCACGTTGTTTTTGCTCGTGTTCGCGTTGTTTTTGCTCATGCTGACTTTCTCTCTCGCGTTCCTCGCACTGCTCTCGCTCGTATTCGCGTTCTCTTTCGTGTTCCTCACACTGAATTGGACGCTCTTCGCGAGCATCGTTCTCTCGTTGCTTCTTGTAACTAAACCAAGAGAGGACGTAGTCCTTATTTTTTCTGGGTCGGTAAGCCCCATATCTTTAGCTTCCTGTACTTAGACGTTGGTAGACATGATGCTAACTCAGTCTGAGTAAACTAGAGACTCAGTACTGACTGCTATTTTGCAGAGAAATGCCAATAATCAAGAATGAAGAATATAGGCACAGGTTAGTGGTGACAAGTTTTATCTAGTTAAACAGGTAAAGAAAAAATAAAAAAAACAACTGACTGTGAAAACTATTACGTAAAATTAATAGAAATGCATCAGTAATCACCAGTAAGATAGTACCTATAGACTTTAATGATAAATACCTAAGTATGAGTGAGTGAGTATTATCTCGTGAATAACTTTAGAGCTAGAAGTGAATATCCTGGATTGAGGTCGCCAGATGTCACGGGGTTTTTGAAAATTTATATATTAAAGAATACTTTAAATGTTAACTTGTCAATAGAGACAAGGATGACTTGTGAAAATCAAGCAATGATTACTTTATGCCGGCTTACTTCGCCGATTCTCTAAGGACGAGAATTTATTTACTTTCTCAGCAGTACACAGCAGAGACTAATTACTCACAAATGCTGTTTGTTAGTACTGCTAGCCTCACGAGAAAGTGACTCCACCCCTGACAATCAATAACTAATGCTATGAATGATAAACAGGTTCTTGCTGATGCATTAACTCCAAGTTTGCACAACGGATTTAAGTTTGATGCAAAAGGACTGGCCTGAGTACCAGTTATGAATAATGCAAAACGTTATGGAAACTAGGAGTGGTAAGTAAAATAAACTTAATGTGGAAAAATAAAACATGAGTTTACATTACATTAAGCTCAAGAGAAAAGAACTGCAAATTTATTATTTACAATGAGATAAATTTACGTTACGTGTCTCAAAATGAGTTCAAAATAACAAAGAGAATACACTCACTCGCTCACTCAAAAGCTAAACTAAACTCTTAAGCCTAGGAAAAACGAAAAGAAATATTGGTCAGAAAAGGGGGGCTAGGCGGGATGAACTGTGCGTCGTTACATAGGAAGGACGCTGCCACCACACTGAACCTCTATGCCAGATCACGTTGAGTAGAGATTTCAGGAACTCGCTGAAGAACGACCTGCTCTCACGGTGCACAAAGTCTGACTGACTTCAAATTGTGAGGGAGAGGTGAGGGCTGGCCGCGCTTGCTAACTGCCGGTGGAAATAATGTGAGTGATACACACAGATTAAATCACTCAGCGAAGGTGCTAATGTCGCGCACAAGGATGATCACTTATGAAACAGTGAAAAATGTTCTAAAAACCGTCCCAATCGAATGAATGCGTGGGCGGTTGACTGAGTGATACTTATGGGAATTCCACTAGAATTCGCGGTTTCCCACCAAAGTTCAATGTCACGAGTTTGTTTAGATACAGAATCGCGAGAACTCGTGACAGTGAGTATATTATTTTGTTCTTCAATCTCAGATTAAAAAGATTATTTGTCATAGAGTTTTGAAGGGGCACCTGAAAAAAAAAAAATAATAAAGTAGGCAAAACAACTGTGGGGTCAACAGAAACAGCATGTTACATCTGCAAGGTTGTGCATTCTTTTGAAGTTTAAGTAAGAGTGACAGCTATATCTAGTCATGCATAACTACTGCCCAAGAAAATTAACAATAAATTCGGACCCTGGTACATTCGACCAGGTAAGTGCGGCCCATTGCTAGTTCATCCGACCTTATCAAGGTAAGTTCAGACTATATACTGCAACATAATTATTTTTGACAGTGTCATACACACGGACAAAAAAAAAACAGTCTGACTGATTATGATTATGTTCAGGGTTCAACGTTTGCACTCGCGATATCCTGGAGAACCACAAATTCCTTTTCTCAGTCAGCAGTTTCTCGTGTGCCTCTCCTTGGTTTTTCATGATCTTCAGTATGAAAAAAAAAAAAAAAAAAAAAAAAAGACCAGGGAACTTGTCGGTGTTACTACATCGTATTACACATCAGAAGCGTGGCATTCTTAACTTTTCCCTTAAAATAGGGCAAAACTCATCCAAATGTTGAACAAAACGACCAAAATTGCTGGAGTTCCCACAGTTCTCCCGTTTGTAAACAGTCGGCTGCACAACCAACGTGGCCGCGGAGGACAGAATGACGTCAGAGTGACGTAATGAGAAACTCCCCTATTATGCCTGACTTCCAGTCCTCCGGGACCCTACGTTCCCCCCAGGACAATCTATACATCTTCTTTATCCATTCTACTACTATCTCTCCTCCGTGCATCAATATTTCACCACACAGTCCATCAGTTTCTGGGGTTTTCACCATTTTGACTTTCTTCAGTGCTTCCGCTACTTCTTCCTACTCATCTCTTCCTTTCTTCTCATCTCCCTCCTTCTGCTAGCCATTCCTCAACCAATTATACTCGCATTACTTTCGTCCTCAGTGTTTAACAAATCCTTAGAATGTTCTCTCCATCTGCTCACATTTTTTCCATTCTCCTCGAGCAGTCGAATATTCTTATCTTTCACTTCCCAGCTACATTTTTCATCAGCTTGTCTTACGAGTTACAGGGTAAATAAAAGTATCAAACGTCTCTGCTGTTAATTAAAAAAAATAATAAAAAAAACTCCTTCAGTACACCATAATCAACAAGTATTTAACATTACACAAAACAAGTGTGTTCAGTAAATCCTGACGCCAATAATGCTCATAACTGCAGAGAGAATTACACAATCAGTTCATATATCTTCATGTAGCTGATGTGAGGAATCCTTATTGCCACTTTAGGCATTGTTGTGCTCCAGATCTAGTACAGTCGGTTTACTCATATGTCGGCTGAAGTTCTGTCTTTATATCTTTAAAAATTAGTTACACTTCTGGGAAAAGTTTATAGACGATATCACAAAAAGAAGAAAACAGGATGTAGTAAGGTAGAATGAATAAAACACACACACTCACACACACACACACACACACACACACACACACACACACACACACACACACACACACACATGTATGTATACAGTATACAGAGACAGACAGACAGACAGACAGAAGCAAAAGATTATTGTTACTGCTGTTATTGTAGCAATATCAGGGTTATCAGGACGAGGATATAAAGTACTGTTAAGTTAGCAGGGAAGCATTCTAGCCTGGCCATTCCCTCCCGGGGGGGGGGGGGGAGCCCGAGGAGGGTGCAAGGCATCGGAGATAAGTACAAAGTTGTACAAAGGACTCCAAACAGCAGCAGAGTTATTGGTCCTATCGAGGTCGTTTATTGTTTGTGTGAGTCGAAGACAAGAAAAGAAATGCATAAAGGCTCCCCCTACTTCCAGTCAAACCCTCCACCCGAAGTCGGATTGAAAAACGTAAGAAGAATCACCATTTAGTGTAGAAATAACTGTCAAGGTTTTCAAAGGAAAAAGTGAATCGTAACCTATAATTTCCGGTCACTTAATCTGAAATGGATAAATGCTATCAACTTCTTAATGCTATTATGCTGTCCCTGTGTTGTCCTTCATCTGGTAAAGAGATAGCACTTTTTAGAAATCTTTCTTACAGTTCAGTTATGAACATGGTTAGCTACGATTAGAAACTAAATACTTATCCAAGCGACTTTCTAATGTTATGACTTATCACAGTCATGTTAGATTGTTAGACACTCTGTTACATTTTTGACAACTCTGTTAAAGAAGAAACTTTGCTTCACCTAACTGGAAGTGTTTGCCAGTAATTTCTATGCCATTGCCTGTAACTTAATTCGAAAAGTCTACTGTGAAATACCTATGGATCATCAAATCATTTTATCTTTTATAATTCTTGTATGACTGAGTCAAATTCCGTCGTAATCTGAAATTTTTCAAGTTAAACAGACTTACCTCTTCTGAACGTTCCTCAGATCTCATTTCCCATTATCTGAGAACAATACTCAAGATATGGATGTACTAATGATTTGTACGAAGTAAGGACGATATATTCTCTTATTTGAATTCGAATGATCTGCCTATGAATCCAACCAATTTGTTACTTTACTGCCTTCATGTGCTGCAGACTTGATTTCAAGAAATTTCTGACAATGTATTTCTAAATCTCTTCGTTGGTTTATCTTCTCGAGTTGCGTATTATTCATATTGTAGCTTTTTTTCTTCTGCCTCAAATATTTAGAATGCTTGCATTTTTTTTTCCTGCATTACAATCCATTTGCCACATTTAAGCATGATTGAACAGTTTATCTAATTATCCCCGAATGTTATCTCTGTTAGAGTGCATCTGTTCCGTTGCCAGGTCTAGTATCATCAGCAGAGTTGGATATTTTACAATACAAACCTTCGGCAGTATCATTACTAAAGTAAAAACAGAATGGTGCCCCAAACAAAACTTTTGACACGTGATTTACAATACTCACCAAGTCCCTCACATTAACTACAGCTTTTTGTTGACGTTCTGAAGCCAGTTTTCTTTCCAGCTTAGTGCAGTGACATCGACCTAAAATTCATAAGAAGTCTGTTACTAGTTCTATCCAGTAGTTCCTGAAATCCTTCATTGAATACGTCGACTGATTTTGCTTTATAGATACAACAGAAGGACTAAGAAGTTGTTAATTCTGGAAGCAACACAAAGCTGCTTGTTTGCTAAGCTATCTACTAAACGACTGGCCTCATATTACTAATATTCATGAACTCTCAGTATGATTTTTTCCCCACTTTTCGTGCATAATCCCATGAACTCCATCACGACGCATTTTATTTTTTCCGGGAATGTCTCATGAAGCAGCCCGTTGCGACAGTCACATCCCAGATGTTTTTCGGACGCACGGCGCATCACTCCCGTAGACTTCAGAGACGTCCATATTACGATCCTGATGGTCCCGCGTCTATCAAGTAAATTTGTATTTGTTGTTTTATTATAGTCTTGCTGCCGCCAGGTGAGCTGTCAGCACTTGGGGTGCAGCTCCAGAACTACTGAATTAACTTTAGTTAGAATGTATTTGAAAAACCAGTTTCGTAATTCTTGCAGTGCTAAATGATTCCGACTGAATAAACATCTTTGGGGAGTGATTTTTATGGCATGGGTGTGAGAAACATTAAGGATTTACAGTGGTTCTTGGCACGCTTTTTATTATTACCTGAAATTATTACCACATACTGCCAGATCTCACAAAACAAACTGTTCTCAAAGGTAATACTGAAGATAAAGCAAGAAATTAACGTTACACAAAAAGCACTCACTGGCCAACATTAACAGAATAAACATACTAAACCCGCTTTACTCACCAGACGGGCGACCATCCGTCATAAAATGCATTGTCTTCCATGCTGGTCTGTCAGCGAACTCTAACTTGAGGAACGCCTCTTTGATGAGCTTGTAGTCACATAACAGAACGATCTCACACGATCCCATGCTTATCCTGAGGTGGTCAGAGAGGGAAAGGAAAAATGTTAGAGGGCATGAGCAAGAAAAATCAGTGAACTCTTGCAGGGAATATTCGAGTGTATTAGCAAGGCATTTAAGAGCACACTAACATAAAATTTGATGATGTACCTGAGAAAAATTTAAGGGAGAACTCGCAAGAAATTTTAGAGGTCAGTAGGAAGAATTTAAATCGGCACTAGCAAGAAAGTTTTGTGAGCAGTAGCCAGAAAATTATGTGGACACTAACACGAAATTCATGAAGCCACTGGCACGAACTCTCAGTGGACCGTGGTAAGAAATTTTACAGGGCCCCTCTAAAGAAATATATCAGAGCACTAATAAGAAATTCATAAAGTCTATCAATCTATCTATCTATCTATAGCCCGACGCCCTAATCCCGCAAAGGGTGGCCGCAGACAAAACGCCTCCAAGTCGCTCTGTCACCCACCATTTGACTACCCTCCCCCCAACTCACACCCCCCTCCCACATATACCTCTCAACTCCATCCCTCCACCTCATTCTCGGTCTACCCCTCCCTCTCCCTCCCTCCACCTCACCTACATACACCCTCTTAGTCAGTCTTTCATTCTCCATTCTCTTCACATGTCCAAACCACCTCAGTGTATTTCTCCTAATCTTCTCAACCACATCCACATCCACCCCACAACGTTCCTTCACTTCTTCATTCGTCAACCTGTCGCTCCACGTCACTCCACATGCTCCTCTCAAATAACTCATTTCCACTGCTCTCACTCTTGACTTGTTCCCCTCTTGCAAGGTCCATGCCTCGCTTCCATACGTCAGGGTAGGGATCACAATACTATCATGCATTGACTTTTTAAATTCCATACTCACCTCCCTATTGCTCATCACTGCTTTCAGTGTACCAACAACCTTCCTTCCCTGCTGTACCCTTTCACGCACTTCATCCCCCAAAGTTCCATCCTTACTCATCACACTACCCAGTACTTGAATGCACTCACATTCTCCATATCCTCACCATCCAACCTCACTGCACACTCTGTGACTTCATTCCTCTCAAACACCATAACTTTACTTTTGTTTCCATTAACTTTCAGATTCCTCCTTCTACACACTGTCCCAAATTCATTCACGAAACCTTGCAACTCCCATTCATCTTCACTCAACAATATTGTATTATCAGCAAACAGCAACACCGGAATCTTCCAAATCTCACCCTCATTCATTAGAGCCACCTCCACATCTACTGCCCTACCTTGCACCTCCTTTACAACCCCATCCATGTATATATTAAACAGCCATGGAGACATCACACAACACTGTTTCAGTCCCACATTGAGATCAAAGAACTCACTCAGCTCACCATCCACTCGCACCGTAGCCCTAGCTCCCTCGTACATACTCTTCACAGCACTCATCAATATCCCCCACCACTCCATATATTCTTAATACCTTCCACACCTTGCCTATCTATTCTGTCATAAGCTTTCTCCAAGTCCATGAAGGCAGCATACACTTTCCTTCCCTTCTCTAGATACTTCTCCACTAAACATCTTAGAACAAATATCTGATCTACACACCCTTTTCCCTTCCTAAATCCCCCTTGTTCTTCTCCAACTAGCTCCTCTTTCACTAGCAAAAAATATAATGGAGGCACTAGGAAGAGTTTTATAAGGGATCTATCAATAAATTCAAGAGGGTACTAGTAAGAAATTTAACAGGGCACTAGCAAAAAGTTCAACAGGGCACAAGCAGGACATTGGTGAATCACTAGCAAGAAAATTAAGAAGACACCAGTTATAAATTATTGAAGGCACTGTCAAGAAATTGCAGAACATCGGTAATTCCCATCCTTCATCTATCAACCTTGTAGTTAATTATATCGTAGTTGTAGCCGAGCTGTAATTAACAATGAGTTGATTTGTAGAGATAGGCTAGTCTTAGTTGTACTTGTTGTCCATGAGAAGGGAAGGATAAAGATTAGTACTGGGGTTGGTTCTAGTTTATTTCTTCAAAGGGGATCTCAAAATTTATACTAAGTATGTCTCACAGGAGCGTATTGAGGTGAGTGCGTTTTATGCTTGCTAACTTCGCGAGCCTGCCCTTTTCCCCACCGTGCTTCTCTATGGAGTCTAGACCCCCTTCTCGCTCTCTCTCCTGGCTCCTTCTGCCCCCTAACTCCTTCTTTCTCATATAGGAGAGATTGTGTCACGTGTAGTGCATGGTTGAGTAAAATCTTCTCCATTCTGGAGACTTCCTTATCTGGCGTCATGAGGTGCTGTCTGGCATTCCTTCTCAGAGAATGTGTGAACGTCACTTCCTCTAGCCCTAGCTATGACTTTTACTTAACCTCTAGATTACATATGTACGCTACCACCTATTATGTATCGTCTGATGTTACTTTAGAGTCCTGACATCGCTCGGTCACGCCCTACTGTCGAACCTCCGACAGCAAGTAGCAACTTTACATTCTGATCTATTAATACTTAGTACTGATTATAATATTGTAGAGACATAATAATATTGTAGAAACATAACACACTCTAGTAATATATTGTATGTATAATGGAGTAAATACAGAGTAGTAAAATTAAATGTAGGATACTGCATAACATATTGTAGTAATATAGTGGTACAAATGTGTATGTGCAACAGACATACGCATAATATGTTTATGCAATGGTAATACTCCTAGGTCATACACCGTATGAACATATGTACGTTACTAACTGTTATGTAGTAAAACTGAACATAGAATATTGTCTTATGTTATTTTAGAGTCCTGACACATCCTATGCATCACCAGAAGCATAAGGGTCCATTGTCATGTAGCATTTAGTTCAGACATATAAGGTGAGAATGGCTACTTGCACAACCTCAAGTGATATTCTGTGTGGAGTAAACCCCAGTCCTTCGTCGGACTACATCTGTTTCGAGCATTTTTTTATGCAAGGATGAATGAACCAAGGACTAAGCCCGCAAGATTGTTCCCTTCAAGATAGCAGAGAGCCAGATTCAAGATCCATTCATTTTGAGATGTCTGGACACACTGCGTTTGAAAGACTGATCATAGTCAATAGGAAATACAAACAGAGGAAGACATTTCTAGAGTTGACCTGTTGCATAAATGAAGGGCTGAGAGTTACGGTTAACTCATGCATTAGAGAGTGGGACAGAAATGGGACAAGAGTTAGCTGCTAGACGGGTGCTAGACACCCGCTGTAGTAGTGGAGGAATGCAAGCAGATGGTTCAGAGGAACAGTGACCATTGCAGTAACGAAAAAAAAGGATAACGATGCAGCAATGAGGTTGAAGGGAGCCGGCAAGAGGAGGAGAGTTAATGAGACGAGAAGCCTTTGATTCCACCTTGTTGAGAAAAGATGTATATGGGGAGCCTCCCCACACATGAAAGTTGTACTCTACACAAGGGTGAATAAAACCCCCGTACAAAATCAACAACTATACAGGGGTAAAGGAGTCACAGAGTTGGCTTAGCACACTTAATGGGAAATTTTACAAGAGAGGTAATATGATATTTCCAAGCTAAACTCCGAGAAGATGAAACCCCAAGTATCTTCAAAGATGATGCAGGACTGAGATGGATGCTGTTAAAAATTAGGGGATATTCCTGTGGTAGATTGTAATGGGTCAAAAGATGTAAGAACTGAGTTTTAGATGCATCAAAAACAACAAAAATATTTTTATCCCAATCAGATATAATGGCCGAATTGGAACTTAACAAATTAATCACAATGTCCTGGCAGGGATTCAATCTCAGGCCCACGCGCTTCATACATGCGCATGTTACCACAGAGCCAAAGAGATCCCCGCTTTGCCTCTAAGCAACACGGGCTTTAATAGACCCCATTACATCACTTTTTTCTCTCCTTGGTAATTAATTTGATCAGCTTAGTACACACGGTAGCGTAGCATCGGAGGCCATCACTGGAGACGCTGCGGACCACACTGAACAGTTCATCCTCAGGACGTAAGGAGTTGGATGCTGCCAGCTAAACAACACCATTGCCCTCCCAGCCTCAACTCGCATCCCACGCCGTTGCCAACCAATGTCATGACCGAAAAGAAACTTAATAAATTAATCACTGGTCTGGCCGATATTCGATCTCAGGCCCTCTCGCTTCATATGCACGCATGTTACCACTGAGTCAAAGAGAGGATCCCTCCTTTGCCTCTAAGCAACGTGGGCTTTTATAGACCCCATTACACAGACATATGAGCTAAATTAGACATTAAGTGTTAGATAGCCTTATCCCTTGTTTGTCGAAGTAACTGCTGAGATGGACACTTCAGGAAGTGGATGGTAAGGTGAAGTGCGGGCATTTCGGTACATGAGTGGACAAGGTTAGATGTACAGCTTAGGTCATTGATGAAGAGAAGGAAGAGAGTTGGTAATAGAGAGGACAAAACCACGAGGGACACCGCTACTAATAGTCCTAAGAAAAGAACAGTGGCCATTTACAATAGCAGCTATAGAATGACCAAAACTGAATCTTACAATGAAGGCACAGGTAGGATAGAAACCATTGAAGGGAATGAAAAGCCGTTTGGAAATTAAAGATTTATGCCAAACTCGACTGAGAGCCTTTTAAATATCAAGTGCTATGGCAAGGCTTTTCGCCAAAGCCTTGAAAGGAAGATGACCAGGAGTCTGAAAGGAAGATGAGAAGATCGTCGGTGTAGCGTCCCTGGAGGAATCCATTCTGACGATTGGAAAGAATTTTATGATCGGAAAGGTGCCTTAAATTTGTCTTATTATGAATAGATTTAAAAACTTTAGAAATACAGGATGTTAAAGCAGTTGGGTGATAGGCTGTGGGCTGGCAATGGTCAACCTTCTTTGCGACAGGCAGAGTGAGAGCAAACTTTCAGCAAGAAAGAAAGGTACAAGTTGACAGGCAAAGGTAAAAGAGTTTACCTGGACAGGGAGCAAGCACAAAGGAACAGTTCTTGACGACACCAGGAGGGACCCAATTAGGCTCATATGCCTTGTCAGTAATGAGGCCAGTGATGATACAAAATACATGAATTTATGAAATTTAAATGTCAGCCATGAGGGAGTCAGAGGAAGGAAGTAATGCAGGAAGTGTACTGGAATCATCTAAGGTGGAATTCGAGGAGAAAGTCTGAGTAAAGAGTTCTTCTTTATCAGTAGAAGAAAAGCTACAGAGCCATCGGAGTGGAAAAGAGGAGGGAAAGATGATGAAGTAAAGTTGTCAGAAAGGTTTTTGGCATGGTACTGCAAGGAGCAGGAGGAAATGAGTCAGAAAGTTGAAAACATTGAGTACAAATTAAATTATTTTTAGCAAAGTGTATAACAGACTTAGCACTGTTCGGAGCAGGGTCATAAAAGAGATGAGATTCAGTGATGTGTTGGTTCCACTACCTTTTGTAGGCCTTCTCCTTGTTGTGGACAGCATTAGAACATGCGTGATTAAACCAAGGTTTCTATGCATTAGCCACAGGATAAGAGAAAGAAATGTATGCTTCCATGCCCGAGAGAAGAACCTCCGTAATGCGTGAGGCACACTCAGATGGCTCTCGGCCATGGAGATAATAGTAATTCCAGGGAAAATCAAAGGTGTAGCCAGAGGACCTCCCAATCAGCAGCTCCAAAATGCTGCAGCCGCCGCTTCTTGGGAGTGTCCGCAGACTGTACTTGAGCAACAGGACGAGTTAAGGTGATAAGGTTAAATTGGAGGACACCAATGGAGAGAAAACAAAAGCATAAGCAGAAGGATTAGTTGTAAGGAATATGTCAGATATGTCAGAACTCTCTCCAAGGCGGTCAGGGATACGGGTGATATGCTGTCCAAGCTGCTCTAGGTCATTAAGGATAGAAAAGATGTACAGTAGGTTTGTTCACCAGGTGCATTAGTGAAAGGAGAGGAGAGCCATAGGTGGTGGTGAAGATCGAAATCACCTAAAATAGAGATTTCCGAGAAAGGAGAGATTGATACGATGTGTTCCATCTTAGAAGTATAATTGTCAAGGTTAGTTCAAGTTTTCCCCCACTAGATTGCGAGACGCTCAACAATTGATTATTTAGTTATCACTTGGCATAGTAAATGGTTTTCTGAAGTACAAGAAACCATGTGGCTTGTCACTCAGTGGTGAGACATTAATAGGTGGTACCGTAGCGAGTTAATGGATAGGGGGCGCCCGATCGCCGGTATTCGGCTACTTTGCTAAAAAAATACAGAAACCACAATTAGACAATAAAATTATGTCAGATGCGCCCATCCCTGGTCGTTGATAGACAAAAGAGGAGGGATGTAATAATTATATAACCTTAAACAAGCTCGAAAAAAGAGTCTCACAAGCATCTTCTGTGATTAATAGCTTGTGATTTCCGAAGCTGTTTCATATATTTTCATCTGAATATTTGTATGATTACAATACTGAGTCACAGGCAGATGATATAATACAACCTCAAGAAAGCATGTTTACCATCTTGCATTAAGGTCATTGAATATCTTGCATTTGTGATCGTCTATGGTGTCAGATTATCTCGGGCGAAATGTGCACCCAAATTTTACTTGATTTTTATTTTGAATACACAACCACAGTAGGTCTTTGATCATAACTACAGTAGGTGACCATGAATTCATATGGAAGGAAATATTTAGCCTCTAGCTGAAGAATTTCGGGAAAAGTACAGTAAACAAAAGCAAAATAAAAACTGAAAAATTTAATGGGTTAAGAAGAAGAAAAAAAAAAATACACAGAATACTTGAACTAGCCGAAGGGTAGCTTCAGTACGTCAAAAGTAACTTCGGAATTTTATGAGTGATAAAAATTTAAAGGGTAACTTCATAAATTGAGAAGTGACTTAAGAATTTTAATAGTAAATTCTAAGTTTGAGAACTTCATAATCTGGGGTATAACTTCAGAATATGAGGAATAGCTGAGGAATTTAATTAGTATTTTTAAAAAGTGAGGACTATATTAAGTGTTTAAAGGATAAGTTCAGAATTTAAAGAGCACCTTCACTATTTGAAGGGTAAGCAGGATTAAATAGGTAATTTCAGAATTTGATAGGTAACATCAGGATATCATCAATGACTTCGAAATTTAAGGGATAGGTAAAGAATTAACACGATATCTTTGGAATAGGGAGTGGCAGCAATTTTAATTGTAAATTCAGAGTTTCAGAGCAAGTAAACAATTTAAAATGAAGTTCGATAATATGAGGGTACCTTCATTTTTTTTTTTTTTTTTGGTTACTCCATAGTTTCTGTGAGACCTGCTGAAGTTATACAAGAGCTTCAGAGTTTTAGAGTAAACTTTAGTACTACCCTGATATTCTGTATTAATGTCCAAATTCTGGAATCAGTCTTCCAATTCTGTGTTAACCTTTTGAAGTGTGTGTGTGTGTGTGTGTGTGTGTGTGTGTGTGTGTGTGTGTGTGCTTGACATTGACAGTCTTTTCCCAGAGGCCCAGCAGTACAGTACAGCTGATCAATAAAGTACAGAGCGGGAAAAATCTGATCTATCTGTTTATCTATTGCCAGACGCCATAATCCCGTCAGGGGTGCCCATTTGACTTTTTTTTTTTTTTTTTATAATGTGACCGACTCTGGGCTTAGGCTTCACAGCCTGCTTTCAAGGCCCAGTAGTCCTCCTACATACCATACACCTCTACATGTCAACACTTCGGCTATTTGTTTTATGGGGAGGGGCACAAACCCTCCACCAACCCACTTGTTGACACGTAGGGAACATGATACCCTAAATTACACTATGTAATTAAAAAATAACGAAATTCTGTTCCTGTGTAATAAGTACTATTTCCATATTTGTTTTGCTCCAAAACTATAGGGAACATGTATCATCATCCCAAAACTTCGCTTTTGTAAACAGGACAATTGTTTTTCATATTTATTAATTTTCTGTAGAAGGAATGAGTGGGTTTGTCTTTTCCTTCGTGATGAGCCAGAAGGAAACATATAAATATGAAAAGTCACATGTAACAATATTGAATAAATAATGACTTAAAATGTTGTGCTAGGTGTTTTAGGGTCGGCTTCCCATCCCTTGAAGGCCTAGGCTGGGTTGCCTTTCTAGACCGGAGCTTAGACAAATTAGAGAGAGGCAAGACACAAAAACTCAAGGCAACAACCTTACACGTGTATTGACTAATATGTGGTCAGGTGTAACAGCAAGCAGGAATCCCGCCACTGCAACCAAAAATATGTTTCGGCTGTATGAATTCCTCAACTAGACACTAATATATCAGCTTGAAACCCCACAGCTGATCACCAATTTATATATATCAGCTGAGTCGTGACCTCAGTTCCAAGCAAGGTTAACGTTGCTCCTGGTCGAAGTCACTTCCAGCTGACACACTCCACCAAAACGTCTTCTCACACACTGGAGATGGTGGGAATCGGTGTAGGATCCTGTTGAAGGAATTTAGAGGTAGCGTGTGCAGGTGAACTGAAACTGAGCAGATTAAATCTCTGTTTATTGGGCACAGCAAGATACAACTGCGACACAGAGAGCTCAGAGTTATACGTCCTTCTCGTTCTAATGATACGTGCGTTCTGCCCTAGCTGGCCGGCGTCCCCTCTGGGTATGGCGCCGAGTCAGCTAAATCAGAGGTGCTAAACCTCCACACACAGACTTTGATGCACGGTCGTGGAGAGTAAAGACGTGTTTTCTGTGCTCTCCTCTAGCTATAGGGCTGCCTCACCGGCATTAGTTTTCCTTTGTTTTCGCCACTAGGGCGTACTTTCAGTTAGGCTAGCTAGTATTCATTTTCCTCCCCTCCCTGTTAGAGATACAATAGGAGTTTGTATCTTTTCCTGAGTTTACCTTTGCTTATCGCCCACGGAGGGTCCCCCCCACTGATCGCTCTGGGACGTGAACGGACACGGTCGGGCCTCCCTGGAGTGGTTTGAGAGGGCAACCTCAGATATAGATGTTTTGCCCCTGGTTGTTTGTCCCTTGATTGTCTTTTCTCCTTCTTCCCACTTCCCCCATTAGTGGGGGGGGGGTTACTATGGAGGACGCCCCTGCTGAGGTAGTCCTGACGACAATAGGCATGACCAGACTGACCACCCCCAGACGGACGAACGCCAGACTCGTGCCCCACTTGATGTCCCAGTAGCCAATGCCACCTTTGTCACACTCCATGTGCTAGGTTCTACTCCTCTGTCCAGTCTCAATCCCTTCCTTGTCAAGAAGGTGATTGAACACTGTGTGGGAGAGGTTGAACAGGTAAAAAAACTTGCAAACGGAGATCTCCTGATTAAAACTTTTAATTCATCACAAGTGAAAGATTTGCTGAAACTGCGTAAATTCCAATGTTACGATGTCGAAGCCAAAATCCCAGTCTCCATGAATTCTTGCAAGGGTGTTGTCACTTGCAGAGATCTCATGGTGATGAGTGAGGACGAAATCGTAAGTGAATTGGTGCACCAAGACGTAATTGAGGCTAGATTTATTACTCGCTACTCAGAAGGCATAAGGACGAAGACGGCAACTATTGTCTTGACGTTTGCCAAAGTGTCTCTTCCAAGTTCTATCAAAGTTGGATACGAAATTGTTCATGTTCGGCCTTACATCCCTAACCCTTTGCGTTGCCTGAAATGCCAGCTGTATGGGCATGGTGCAAAGACTTGTTGGGCTTCCCAGCCAGTGTGCGGCAAGTGTGGAAGCCAGGGTCATGATGCGGACCATTGTACATCTGCGACAGTATGTTGCTTTCACTGCAAGGGCACTCACTCCACTTCCCCTAGGGACTGTCCCAAGTGGAAGGAGGAGAAGGAGGTCTGCGCGGTAAAGGCAACTGAGGGCATTTCCTATTACGAAGCTAGGAAAAGGTGAAGGAGTTGCATGCTACTCCCACGCCGAATATGTCCTATGCTTCGGCAGTAATGTCCCGTCCTGTGATGTGCTCTGTCGAGACGCAGACTGACCCTGTCTTTCTCCCTCCTGCCGCTCACAGTACATCTCCATCTCGACCTCCTGTCCTTTCCAACTCTCTCACTGACATCCCTAAGGCATCAACTTACTCTCAGGCTGCTGCTGCCTCTCCATCAGTACGGCCTAAAGCGAAGCCTGACAAGCCTACTAAAAATAACATGACCACCCTCACGAAACAGTCACGTCCTCATGTCCTTCCGGTTCCTACTCCAGCGAGGGAGAGAAAGGTTAGCTCCTCCTCGGGGGAGTCAGGGAACCTCGTAATTGATGATAATATGGAGGTTTCCGTGAACAAGCACCGGGATAGGTCCCCCGGTAGTCGCTTGCCTGCCGGCGGGCGACAAAAAAAGACAAACACACTGGCCCCCAACAAAAATCTTAAACCGTTGCTTTCACTGTATTACAGTGGAATTGTAGAGGTATTGGGAATAAGTTACAAGATATAGCAATCTTGCTTTCTATACACAGGCCAGACGTTATTTGTTTACAGGAGACGCGCCTGGAGGATCATCCTGATCCTCCACAGTTCAAACACTACCACTCGTACAGAAGATATGAAGGTCACGGAGTTGCCATTTACACACAAATCACTCCCACAAACGGAAGTGATTCTAAATTCTACTCTGGAAGCTGTCGCGTGCAGAGTAAAATTTAATAACATGTATCTGTCTATTTGCTCTCTGTACTGTCCTCCACATGGCCCCATTGATAGTGATGCTTTAAATTCACTAGTGGAACATCTGCCTGGAAATAAGTTAGTGTTGGGCGATTTTAACGCCCATCACTATCAATGGGGTAGCTTGAGGATTGATGGTCGTGGGGAGCAAGTAGCCGACCTAATACTACAGTCCAACCTCTGTCTTCTGAACGATGGTAGAGCGACTCGTGTAGATGATCGTACTGGTAACTTTTCGGCCATTGACTTATCTTTGGCCTCCCCTGGTATACATCAAGATCTCTCATGGGACCCTTATGACAACTCCTTGGGAAGTGATCATTTACCCATCTGTCTTTCTTATACACGCGACATCATTTCGGACCCTCCACCTCCAAAAGTTAACTATAAGAAAGCAGATTGGGGATCCTTCTCAAGGATCGCCAATTTAGATATATCTGGGGAGACCATAGATGTTAAGGTCGAAAATATAACTACTTCCATATTACACGCAGCTGAGGCTGCTATTCCCAAGACTTCTACAGCTCATGCGAAGCATAGAGCACATTGGTGGACGCCGGATTGCCGACAAGCATTAAGAAAACGCAATAGGAGATACAGGATTTTTGATAGTCAGCCCACTGAGGAAAATTTTATTGCATACAAACAGGCACGGGCTGAGGCAAGGAGAATAATAAGAAGGGCTAAACGTGACTCCTGGCGGTCCTTTGTGTCCACAGTGACTCGTACACCACCATTACGTAAAGTCTGGTCCACTATAAGATTATTAAATAATAAACGCCCATACTTCCCTGTCACCACCTTGCAGGTGAATAACACCACCTATGATGAGCCCGTGGACGTTGCTAACATCCTCGCCAGGAGTTTTTCTCATGTAAGTAGCTCAGCCAATTATGACCCGCGTTTCCAACATCATAAATGCACGGCTGAGCTACAGATATTAGACTTTGCCACAGAAGACGTAGACTCACCGTACAACCAAGAGTTTACGCTAGATGAACTGCTCCTTGCCCTTAAATCCTGTAAAGACACCAGCCCTGGACCAGACACCATCACGTACGGTATGATCCAGCATCTTAATCAGGACAACCTGATTAAGATGTTAGCATTGTACAATGAGATTTGGGCGTCTCGAACGTTCCCAAACTCATGGCACTTTGCGCACGTCATACCGATACCCAAAGAGGCTGGTCGTCTTATGAATCCCACTTCATTTCGTCCTATTGTGTTGACTTCTTGTCTATGTAAGGTCATGGAACGTATGGTTAACAATAGGCTTCTTTTTGTTTTAGAGTCGAAGAATTTGTTAAATGATCAACAATATGGCTTCTGTAAATACAGAAGTTCACTAGATCATTTAATGAATTTGGAGCATTGTATTGCAGAGGCATTTGCCAATAAAGAATTCATGATAGGGGTGTTCTTGGACATCCATAAAGCCTATAACATGACCTGGCGACACGGTATACTAATGAAACTCTATGCTTATGGTTTAAGAGGAAATTTGCCTGTTTTTATTTCAAATTTCTTAAGGGACAGAACTTTCTCTGTCAAATTGCCCCGTAACGTAACATCGGATATATTTATCCAGGAAAACGGGGTGCCACAGGGAAGTGTGCTTAGTCCTACTTTATTTAGTATTATGATCAATGATATTCTGTCATCAGCTCCCATCCCGAGGAATCTTAAATACTCGCTCTACGCTGACGATTGTGCAATATGGCACTCTTCCCGTAATGCACAATTTTCGGCTGGGCGGATTCAAGCAGCCCTTGACTCCATCCACCAATGGGCCTTGCAGTGGGGATTTAAGTTTTCCGTCCATAAGTGTGCCGCTATAGTCTTCACTAATCGTAACGTACCTAATTTGTGCTTAACTTTGGATAATCAGGCGGTACCTTTTCAAAATTCTGTAAAATTTTTAGGAATACGTTTTGATCGTAGAATGAATTTTAAACTTCACGTTAACACTTTGCTTGCTCATTGTGATAAACCGTTAAATGTCCTCAAGTACCTAGCGGGTACTACCTGGGGTGCCGACAGAAAATCTTTATTAATGGTGTATAAGTCCCTTATTCGATCGAAGCTAGACTATGGCGCACAGGTGTATGGCTCGGCATCCGATGCCACTCTGAAAGGATTGGATGTGTTACAGAATAAATGTTTGCGAATGTGTCTTGGAGCCATCCGGTGTACCCGTGTGGCTCGTATGGAAGTGGAGGCGAATGTGCCTCCCCTCCGTATTTGCCGTGACCACCTGGCCTTGTCCTACGGCATAAGGACGTTAAGGAAAAGTAATATCGGCGATGTGGCCTGTACCCCCCTGCGTCAATACCACCACCTTCTACGGGGGGTGCGTCGGCCACTTGCCGCTCGCCTCCACTTACTGACTCAGGAGCTTGGTGTGGACCCCAGTGACTGTGACAAGTTGGTGCTAAAAAATATAGCGCCTTGGGAGCTGCCCAGCTTTACAGTGAACGTATCATGGCTCCCAGCACCAGAGGCCAAGGCGCCGGAGGTGGAGGTCCACCACTTGTTTCGTAACATCATTGTTCGTCACTTGGGGTCCCATCAATTGTACACCGACGGCTCCAAGTCGAGTTAATGTGTGGGTGCAAGTGTGTGGTCGACTGAATGTGCCCTCAGGTATCGGTTGCCGACTCATACATCTGTGTTTACTTCAGAACTTTTTGCTATTGACAAAGCCATAGACTATGCTCTTAATTCTAGGGATGACTCATTTGTCATATTTTCAGATTCAAAATCAGCCCTTCAGGCAATTGCATCTTGCACTACGGACTCTCACGAGATCCAGGGCCACATCGTTAATAAGTTGCATTCATGCAACAAGTCATTCACGCTGATCTGGGTGCCTGGTCATTGTCGTATCTACGGCAATGAGCAGGCTGACTTACTTGCAAAGTCGGCTGTAGAGCTCAAGGAGACTTGGGACGTTCCTCGTGATCTACGGTCGAGTCTCTCTCTCGGAAAGAAATCAATAAATCTTCTGTGGCAAGGTCAGTGGACCAGACTAAATATTCCAACTTGTAAGCTGTACCTGGGCGACTGGGACACTGCCAACCGTCCCAGTCGCCTAGAAGAAAAAGTGTTGGCACGGTTACGGCTGAATGCCACCATTTTAACCCACATTAAACCATATATGGAAAGACGCTTCCCACCGCACTGTGACATCTGTAATGCGGTGTTATCTATCAGTCATATCATCCTGCGCTGTCGGCGATATATTAGTGAAAGTGCTTCACTTATAAATTACTGCGGCGCAGTAGACGTCCCCTTCACCCTTTCCACCATCCTGGGTGATGGGGACATTGTTATGACTGATAAATTGATGGCTTTCTTGAGAGAGACCGGACTGATCAGAGTGATGTGACTTTTTTACTGTGTGGTTATGGTTTTTATGAACAGTAAATATGTATATATTGTAATATTAATTAGGGTTGACAGTTGACATATTTTAAATAGTTCCTCCTCCCACCGATCTATTTCTAATATAGATGTCCCCTACATTAAGCAAAGTTCCTCGCCTGACAGTCACCAGCTGATGAGTGCAAGTGTGCAATATGGGAAGGTATTGGGCACTTGCAGTCGATGGTCGTCTGCTGGGCGAGGTTCTTCACTTTTTGTACAAATTATGTAAATACATTATACTATTTCGCTTAAGTTATTCTAATTAGGGACGACAGCTGACGTATATGGAAATGTTCCTGACTCGTCTGGTTCCCTTTCATATATTGATGGCCCCTATATTACGTTGTGCCTCGACTGACAGTCATCAGGTGATGAGTGCAGGTATGTAATGTAGAAAGGCATTACATATCTGCAGTCGATGGTGTTCTCTTGGTCGAGGCTTTTTGAATATTAGTGTAGGCCTAGTTATTTGTCTCTTAGGATTTAGTATAGGTTAGCGATTTGTCTGTTAGGTGGTTAGTTTTAGGGTCTTTAAATTAGGTATTTTTGTTTATAAGTAATATAAGGTTAAAAATATAAAAAAATAAATAAAAATTATAAAAATAAAACTACAAAAAATAATAAAATAAAAATTATTATATATATATGTACGTGTGCATGAAAGTGTGTATGTTCATATGCATGGATGTGTGTATGTATGTATGTATGTATATATATATGTTTGTATATATATGTATATATGTGTCAATATATATACATATATATATTTGCCTTAATGACCAGAGGCTCCGACCTCAATGGTCGATAGGCAAAAAAAAAAAAATAAATAAATAAAAAAAAATAAATCCACACACAACTGGGATTTATACATGAATAGAGGCATCGTAACTGTACCATGTACATAATACACCTCAATAAAGTAGTACTGATTTCATTAAAGTATACCAACAAGGTAAATATTTCCCCCAAGACTTAAACATATATACAATTTATATTTCTCTATCGCCTTTCCTTTACTCTAGTGTTTGATTGCGCATCCTATCCCAAGCCACACTTTACAGGGAAATGTTGTTTGTTTGTTTATCATTCACACTTTGTTGCACATTGTTATTAATGAATAAACAACTTTATATGTAATATGCAACAATAGTGTGAAATTACAACTCGTCATGGGAAAATGATGTTGGCATATTGCTCGGCCACACCTTTCGACGTCCCTGTCGACATTGTTGTCCTAACTACTGTATAGCCTAAACAGTGTGTAGGGTAGCTGACTATTTAGCCATGTCCACTTGCAATCTGCGAGTATGGATCCGTGGTTTTAGTGGGTTTCTCATTCGGCCTGGTAAATAGTAGCCCCAAACCTAAACACAAGACAAGACCACAACAAGTAGAACACCAATGCCAGGACTAAAATAGGAAGGAGAAAGGTATGAAGGGAGATAGGACAATACATATGGTTCTAAGTCAGTCTCGTACAGGTGAGTGAGGAACTGTATCTCCTTGACCACATGAGACAGCCTATTCACATTCAAGGTAGAAACATTGAATAAAGGTAAAAATGGTCGTAACTGGGACGAAAAGTTCACCGACAAGGCTAGATGGTGCTTGTTAGGTAGAACTGCTATCTCTTTACTGTGTAACTCACAATAATCGGGTGCAACATAATAACCCTTTACCGTAAGGAACTGGTTTTGTGAGGCACATGTGAGTGTTACGTATTGCTTCGCATGTACATGAGCATGGAAAACTGACTTCAGTTGAATGGGTTAGAAAGTGCAGTGTTGTAGTGCAGAGGAAATGTTTGTGTCCAACAAGGTCATCTTACATTTCTCTACCGCTTGACGGAATGAAGACAAAATGGAAAGCAGGACATACATGGAGATCAAGAAATGAGGTTTTACACTTCTCAGATTCATCCACAGTCGTTTCAGCTATATACCCTTTGTCATCCGACATAACTTGCACCTCTGGTCCTCATTCAGAATAACAAGTGTGTTGTTAGTAGTAGCAAAAGGGAAAGGAATGAACCGCCACGCATGGTATGTTACAGCATTCCTCATAGGTACCAATATCAGGATGCCACCATGGGTCAACTGGGCCTCTAACAATGGGTAATAATATTCCAGTTGACTCATACCAAAAAGTGGCATAAATCCATGCTTCACCATAGCTACATCGAGAGCATTGATCAAAATGTGAGTAAGAAGCAATAAAACATTAACCCTATTCAAACTTGCATCGATTATGCCGTCCACCATATTGGCTGAATGCGACTCCAAAGCAGTGGTTGACTCGTCGGGAGCATGTAAGTACTCAGCGATTAACACTAAGTTAGCCAGGGTTGGTAAGGTGGTTTGGATGTTGTTCACAACTCCTACGAGATGGTTGGTAGTCTTAATTATCTCGTTAGCTATGTTAGTGAACTCACCTAACTGTTCATACATGTGGACAATTAGCCTGTTAATCGCCTTTGCCGCCAATGCCAAATCATGCATCTGTCTACCCAATTGCACTAAGTCCTTGTCTAGCGCTGTACCAAAAAGCTTTTGAGACAGGATACTTAGGAGATCCACAAGTCCTTTCTTAGTACGTGCATGGACATGCTTGGAAAGATCAGAATTTGCATTAGGTAAAGCAACATGCAATTTAGTGAGTCTGTCTGTGAGCCTAATTATATGTCCAGTGTGAAGCTCAGCTATACCATGTAAGGTTTGTACCAAAGCCTCATTATCTGAGGTCGTCAACTGCGGGTTCTGGTTGAATAATTTACCGACTTCCGACAGTTGTTGTCTGGGGTGAAACAATCCCTTAGAGACCTCTTTAACAATATCTGGAGTTTGGAGATATCCTTCCATATGGGCTCTTCAGTACTCCTGGCATCAATTCAGTCGTGTCCGTGTCCGACGTTGTTCCATAGGTCCACTCCAAGCAATGCGAGAGGAGTACAAGTCACATGTTTGTAAGAGAAGATACTCCCTTAATCGCTCTTACTGTGGGATTGTAGCTTGCTGCGATACTCTTGGTTAGGGACAGGTATGGACGATGACATAGACTGCGACGAAGAATGAGGGGACAACACATCAGACGATTGGTTAGTTAGGCTTAGCTCTTGACTTACTGGTTTGATCCTGTCAGCATGTACTGCCTCCAGAGTTCCATCAGGATAATTCCTTAATTGATAAGTATGTCCACGCACGTGTTCCACAATGGTATATGGTCTGCGGAACTTAGGTTTGAACTTGGAAGTTCTCTCAGGGTTGTTGATCATAAACCTTCTGGCCTATCTCCAACGTCTTTTCTTGACTACCTTTGTGTTGTTTCACCATCATCTCTGCTCTTGAGGCTTTTAATATTTTTCGTACTTCACTATGTAAGCATTGAAACTTTGCAAGCTGTACTTTGGCATAATTCTCTTGATTTTACACTGGGGTAGGAGGTCCAGCTAGCAAATCGTAGGGCAACACATCCTCCTCTCCATAAAGGATATAATGAGGAGATTTCCCCATTGACGAATTTGCTGAGGAGTTGATGACCGCCGCTACATGTGGCAGCCAATCTTGCCACTCTGTCTGCATGGTAATAGCTGGTCTCAAGACTTCCAGTATCTTCATGTTTGTCCTCTCCACCAGGCCATTGCTCTTGGGACTGTAAGGCGTAATAAAGACTTGCCTTGCCCCATACATACAACAGATTTCCTCTAACACTTGGTTACGAAATTCACTGCCATTATCGCTGAGCAACACCTTAGGTGTTGAGTATGGACAAATCACTGAGGTTACAAAAGCATGCACCACCTCCTCTGCAGTTTTCGTCTGTAAAGGTGCTAAAACAGTGAATCGTGAAAAATGGTCCACTGCCACCAATACAGAGCTTGAGCCTTGATGACTCCTCGGCAATGCTAAGAAATTAATGAAGACTATCCCACGGTTTTTCCGGTAGGGGATACTCCAAAATGGGAGTCGGAGGTCCCATCGTTCCTCGCATTTCCGCCACTTGACACATTGTCTAACGTGGGCTTCTATGTCCTTCCCTCATGGTCGGCCAATATTTCTTTCTTGCCTCACATATGCATCTGTCGCGTCCAGGATGACCCGCTTGAGGTACGTCATGAACCAACTGTAACACGGCTTGCTGTAGTGTAGCAGGAACAACCAAATGATACACAGTGTCCTTCCCAGGGGGCTGTTTATATAAAAGGCCCTGTTGAAGATGGAAGTGAGTCATCGGTACCGGAAGTTCAGGTAGACATGACTCATCGCCGGACTCCAAGGCATAGATGACTCGAGACCACATTGTATCCTTATGTTGTTCTGCCTTTACTGTGTCCGGGGAATACCCAAAAAGAGGGATATCCTCAGATATGGTAACAGCAATATTTCTACTCAGTGCGTCAGCAATGACATTTGTTGGTCTGGTAAATATCTGACCTCTGGATCAAACTCCATTACCTTGATGAACCAGTGCGCAACCTTCCCGTGCAAGTTCTTCTCCTTAAACAAGTTGTGTATGGGTGCATGATCCATTAAAACAATTATCCGGTACCCGAAGGTGATATCCCGGGAATGTCCTAATGCCCACACGACTGCTAATGTCTCAATATGCATTACCACGTAATGCTTGTCTGGGGGTCTTAGTGCCCTACTGGCATACACAATGGTGTGCGTTTTGCCTTCCTCATCCTTTTGCTGTAACACCGCTCCCAGTCCCAAACCTGAGGCGTCCTTGCACAGGTAAAGGTTGAGTATAATTAGGAAACACTAACACGGGAGTCTCTGTCATGGCTTTCTTGAGTTTGTTGAAGCTTTTCTTTGCTGATGGTTCCCATTGCCATGCAGCGTCCTTCTTAAGTAGCATCATCAATGGTGATGCGATAGCAGCATAATTGTGGACAAAGATCCTGTAAAAACCAGTGAGCCCTAGGAATGAGTGAACATCGTCCTTGGACTTGGATGTAGGGAAATTTACCATGGCTGTAACCTTATCCGGCAGAGTCTTGATGCCATCGCCATCAACTAAGTGCCCTAGAAATCTAACACTTGCTTTTAGAAAACTTGATTTTCAGACCTGCGGATCTTAACCCGCCCCATCCTGACGTTTTTGGACCTTTTTTTTTTTTTGGCTCAAACATCCGCTTTTGGTGAGAAACATCGAAAATTCATAGAGAAATCGCTCACCTGAGGTTTAAAATACCCGATTTAGGTACGAGTACTTCCTTACCTGACTGGGTTTTCTAACAGGCTGGCACCAAAGAAAACGAGTTCTATGGGAGGGTAACTATTTTATCCACTCATAAACAGTATTTATTTATTTACTTGGTACGAATTTATATGTAGTACAAGACTATATTGGTTTTCAAACAGTAATATAGGCCTTATAAGCATCGTTTCACTCACCAACTCATCACCATTCATGACCTTTTTTTTCCCACATTACCTGATCATCATTTCTGACTCTTTCTTTCTCTAATGCTATGTAAACTTTGTCCTCCACATTGTCATCGATTGGGGAATCACTCTGGCCCTGAATGTCTTTATTGGCCAGGTCACTGGTAACAGGTGAATTGCCGAGACAATGGCGTGCGGGGGGGGGGGGAGAGGTTATGCAGTGTAAAACATTGTTCCTGCTTGGCATCTTGTAGAAAAATAGAGGAAGGTGTCCCGTGTATACGTGCCAAAAATCACTCGCGAAATCACTCGCGAAAATTGAAAATTGTGCAAATTAGGGAACTTGCAATGTTGCTACGTTAATTCACGTTGCCGGGACGGCGCGGGTTAAGGTTTCCATCACTCGTTTTAACTTACAAAAATGAGTGTGGATATCCTTGCTCACAATTATTAAGTCATCTGGATAAGCTGGGGCATCCTGCCCAATCATGTCACCAAACAACTGATTTATCATCCTCTGAAATGTCAAAGGAGCATTACTCAGTCCAAAAGGCATCCGGAGAAATTCAAAGAGCTCACAGTGAATGCTAAAGGCAGTGATGGGATGTGACTCTTCGGTCAGCTCCACCTGCCAATACCCTGACGCTAGATAGAGGCAGGTGAACACGGTATTTCCTTTACCCAAGGACTACAGTAAGTCTCTGAGGATGTAGAATCGGGTAACGATCCGGTATGGTTACCTTGTTCACTTGCCGAAAATCTACAACAGGTCTCACACCACCGTCCTTTTTAAACACTAGAAAGAGTGGTGCATTCCAAGGTGAGGAAGAAGGCTGAATGACTTCATCATGAAGCATCTTTTCAACTTCCTCTTCCACTGCTTTCCTTTGGCTGTGTGGTAGGCGGTATGTAGGCACATATATCGGATTTGTACCAGGGCACAACCCAATATGATGCTTCACCTTGTCCGTCCTACCCACCGGTTCTCCTGGAAGTGCCACTACATCAGAGAATTCTTTAAGAAATGCTAGTAACAGCATTGTATGGGCAATGTTATCTGTTACCTTCACATATTGTTCTAGCAGCTTTTCTTTTCTAAGACATGTAGGTTCCGACTGAGTCGTTTGTGATGTGACTACACGAGAGATCACTGGTACGTCGTTGACTTCCTTTACAGGGGCACCATCGGACATCAGGTCGCCTATATAATATCCATCTCTAAGCTTAACTGCGCCACCACTCATATTTGCAATGAAGAGGGGCGTCTTCTGATCTGGTCTGACAATACTCAGGGTGGACTCTAGCGACAATGCCTTATGCTTTATGGTCTCTGTTAAACATACCACATCAGTTCCCTCCGACACATCAGGTACTCGGACAGCGATTTTGCAGACAGTTCGACTGGGTAAGTGGTGATTCCCACTCACTATAGCCCTGACCTGATTCCAATCCATACCATCTATTTCGTGTGCATACGGGGACTCCCTTGACGCTTCACTTGTCGGGGTCACAACTGTTTGAACGGCTCCTGATTAGATGCCAGTTCCAGCTTGTGTTGCTGAGGGACTAAGGCCTACAAACTCCTTTCCATTAAAGGAAATAGAATGTCTCTGAGGGTGTATAATCTCATCATACTCCTCCATGGATTCAAAGCCCAATAACCCATCAGCTGGCAGAGGGAAATCCTCAACCACATAAAACGTAGCACGTAACACAGGAGATCGTTACCTGCCCTCAGTGTCAACGGTACCTGGCTTAAGATCTTCATTTTACTCCCTGTCACACCTGTCAGAATCACATCAGGTGCTGACAATGTCCAATTAGCTCGAGGCATTTCATATTTCAGCCTCTCTAGCGCTTTACTAGAAATAATATTTCCACATGCTCCAGTGTCCACTATCAAAGACACCTGGCCTTTCCCTATGATCCAAGGTATCGAAAGCAAATCCACCTTTTAATAGCTGCCATACACGCATCGGTGGACTGTACGATTTTATTTCTGCATGTCGTCCTGAATTTTTCCCGAATTAACCTGGTTGCCCAGTTTTTCCCAATTTGCAAGAACAATCGGGCAATAGTCCGTAGAATAAGGACACCGCCCATGGATGACACATCATCTTTGCACTTTTGGCTTTACTGCCTTGGTCTTTTTCTGTGGAGAACTAGTAGCTGTATCTCCCCAGCCTGAAGTTTGCAAGGTTTTGCTAGCTTCTGCATAGCATAGGGCCTATGCCTGCCTTCGCCAAAGCCCGACTTTCAGTACAGTTAGGATGCTGCTGTGCTATATCTATGAACCTAGACATCCAAGCATCCAACATGTAGCAGTTGCTTGCAAAAGTGTTAATTAGGGTTTCCTTAAGCTTCTCATATTCATGAGCAGTAGGCCTGGTTTGGAAGTTGTAGTCATCTTTACCAGTAAACTGTAAACTCGGTTGGGCTGTAGATAGCACCTTAATACAATCTAGGTTCGAAGGTACCCGAACAAACTGTCCTTGGGACTGTCTAACTGGCGCTACAGGAGGTAAAGTTGAAGGAATGCTAGCAGTAACCAGATTAGTGGTCGCCATGTTAGGTAATTGCCATAAGGGAGGAAGATTCACCTGAGTTTGCATGCCAATACTGTTAATATTCATGCCCCATGGATTAGCACAAAGGTCCTGGGTTTGCACGCCAGTACTTTTAGTATTCATGCCCCATGTATTAGCAGAAAGATCCTGGGTTTGCATGCCAGTACTGTTAGTATTCATGCTCCATGGATTAGCATAAGAAACATTAGCAAATAAATGGTTTTGTCCTTGCTGTCCAAAGGTTAATGGTGAACTGAACATGCCTGAGGTGTAAGTGGGTATGTGAGTCGTTGCATTAATATCAGAGATTATTGGACTTTGAGTATCTGGTTGAGAGGCCAAGGGTGCTGTTGTAGCCTGTTTAACATCCACAGTCTCTTCGCTAAGAGTACTCTTACTATAGTCGTTCTATTTTATGAAGGCAGTTTGGGTGGGACGCTCTGAGACCTCACACTGTTAGCTCTGTTGTCACATCGCCGCCGACACACGTGTAATTATTTGTGTTCACCTCTCTCTCTCTGTCTCTCACTCTCCTATTTTAAGTTAGTAACTACTTATAAAATGAATTTTAAACACTCTGTATGGATGTAATTCAATAAAAAAGCTGTAGTATAGTATACATCTCATAAGACTTGTCAGGGTTGCCTTTGAGACGTTGTCAGGTGGTGACACGAGGGACAGCCCTCCGTGAGTGGGTCATACTCGGTCAGTCTCCCGCCATGGAAGCTATTAAAAAAAAAAAAAAAAAAAAACGCACCTATAGACTTTTACCTCAGGGGTGGTGTGGAAAAAAAGTAGAAGAGAAAAAATTAAGAAAATACAATTAGTAGTAGTTAATATATAATATGAGAGAGAGAGAGAGAGAGAGAGAGAGAGAGAGAGAGAGAGAGCACGTGTGTGGCGACGATGTGGCAACAGAGCTAACAGAGTGAGGTCCCAGAGAGCCCGACCCAAACTGCCTTGATAAAATAGAACGACTGTAGCAAGACTAGTGGCCATTTTGGACCTAACTGAACTTTCAGGAACTGTTGAATAAGAATGACCAGAAGTGTTTAAGTCCCCACTATCCAGTTCCTCGGAAGTGTCCTGACTATCTTCAACCCCAAGATGTCCTTCACTGTAGAGTTTGAATACTCGTAACCAAAGTCTCAGTCCAAAGTCTCAATCCACTCACAAAATTCTGAGTCTAATTCACTAGACTCTTCTTCCGTCATGGTTGGTTTGTCTGAATATCCCCTTAATTCGTCCCCATTTCTTCACTGTATCCATCTAACCTTGTCAGAATTTATTCCCTCCCCAGTCACAGGAAAAATTAAACCGACACAAATAGATTAGTTATGGCTTTTAGCAACAGAGAATGGGACACAGACAAACCGTACAGAAAATGTATTTATTGAGGGGAAACTGAGAAACCTTTATTTTTACACACATTATATAACTAACATGTGCTGCTTAAAAAGTGTGTCTGAAAGGTTCACTGTGCATGTACATTACCTAGGGGTTCCAGGTAGATTCGTACTGAAAGTCTTCACACTTCGCCAGGTTTCTCCTCCAACCACACGACGATCCACTCCGCACGCTGGTCCTAGAGTGACTGTCAGTCTTGTGAGGTGGAGACATTCTGAAAGCTCAAAAATCCTCGCAAATCCACCATCTTTGGGCGTAAGAGCAACTTTTCACTTAAGTGCATATTCTGGAGCCCTAGAAAACGAGCGCAAACCCTATGCGGCGTTGTCAATTCTCCTCGTAGAGTTGCGCCATGTGAGGGGCAGCCCTAAGTACATCGTAAGCCTTATAACCCTCCTATTTTTACAAATGTTGTAGCTCAAACATCCCCCAAATCCTGAGAATTAAATCATGCATCAATTAATCCTTAAGTGTATACAACTGTTGCGATTTTTCAAAAAATAATAAGTACAAGTGGCACAGACCGTCGTAGACGATGCCAGAATACCATAACGGAGCAAGTACTACTTCGACATATGTGGTAAAACTAGCATTGTCGGCCAATATTGCCTTTACTACAAACAAATTATAGCCTATTGATACAATGTTCACAAGAATTCGATTAAACAAGCCAGTGTTAAGAAGAAACTCATCTAAAGTATGGTGATAGCCTACATGACAAAATGTCGAAAAAATAATGAATCAGCGCACTTATTTCTTCCTCAGAGAAGTTCACTGCCCTTCTGTACATAATATTTTGGTGGTCTTCCACTGCTTCAATACTGTCTTGGAAATTATGATTAGCGATGTGGAAACATCGTCTGCTACCACTACGACGTCATACTCCGGTGTACTGTGATTGGTTACTCAGGTTTAAATAGAGAAACCTTCCGCTCTTTGATTGGCCAACACTTGCCCTGGCGCCACCTGGTGTTGGTCTTAAGATTGTCGTACAACACTCTTCAGAATACCACTTATCAAAACCTCGTATGCACATCGCAAAAGTTCTCACAGATTTTCTCGTAACCCAGACGCCTTTCAGAATCCGCCCCAGGTTCCCGGATTGTTGCCAGGTTCCCCACAAAACTCGGCTCAAAAACCACCAAAATCCCCCCAAAATTTCCAGACAAATACCCCTAGAAACCGCCAAAAATCGCAACCAAAACCAGTTTTTGTATTTATAACACCGAAATTCAAAATCAGTCTCAATTTCCTAGCAAATGGAATAAACTGTCTAACTCTCTGATGCAAGAATCAACCGTTATTCTCAGTCTTTCATGTACACCGTAAGTCATCTCGGGAACTCTCTTCCTGTATCTGTTCTTCTTTCTGTTTATGACCTCCAGTCTTTTAAATGCAATGTGTTCAGGTATCTTGAATTAGACGAATCTTAGAATTTGAATCTCCTTTTTCTCTGTATTTTTCCTTGGAAGAAACAATTTTGCATGCTTTCATTCTTTTGGTTCCTCCCTTACTGCAAAAAAAAAAAAAAAAAAAACTACTCATCCAATCCAATTAATAACTGATACAAATATATGAAATGAGCAGGCATACCGATTATATTCAGGGTGAGCAGTAAGCGCGTTCAGTACATGAATATACAGTAAGTGCGAACATTCAGACTACAGATATATATCAGATGTAAACTTCTCCAACATCTGGTCATCGGGGTTGAAGCATCCACAACAATCACACAGACCAGAATAATTCAAACGTGACCACGGATTATGAACACGAAAGTAAGCTGTGGATGAGGAAACAGTAGCTTGTTGCAGTTGCCATTTTGCCAATTTTAGTATTAATGATGCCCGTTGGCAGTTTGAGGTTTTTCAATTTTTTCACTGAAAACAGTTTTCCATCATTTTCAGCACATATAAACCCACCAAATTTCCCGCCAAACCGCCATATACGAATTATCCCCGCTGAATAGAGAAAAAAACAAGCCAAATTTAGCGGGAAAACCGACAATCTGGTAACCCTGTACCGTGGATGCACCGCACCGAGTACAGCCACACACCACACGCTCACCCTGCCTCCACGTCCAGAGTTGCCAGATGTATAGATGATCCCACCCTTCACCGCACTGGCCCCGGTACGAAAGCAAGATAATTGCCAGTTCGCGCTTGATGGTAGATATCTCACCAGAGCAGAGATGGAGAGAGAACAAGATTATTTTGATATCTGCTCACTTACTGCGCTCCGCAATGATAGTCCCTTTGCAATAGGAGAGTAAGATTTTTTCTGTTCACCTTCAGGATCACGAGCCGGTTGCAAGGGCTTACTAATCCCTTTAGCACCTTCTCGTATCCTAGCTGAACACCAGTGTTACATGTGTCGTTCCACCACTGGCACCAAAAATATGTAACAGCAAGGCAGGAATCCCGCCACTGCAACCAAAAATATGTTTCGGCTGTATGGATTCCTCAACTAGTCACTAATATATCGGCTTGGAACCCCACAGCTGATCACCAATTTATATATATCAGCTGAGTCGTGACTTCACAGTTCCAAGAAAAGGTTAATGTTGCTCCTGGTCGAAGTCACTTCCTGCTGAACCACACTCCACCAAAACGTCTTCCCAGACACTGGAGATGGTGGGAATTTCCGGTGTAGAATCCTGTTGAAGGAATTTAGAGGTAGCGTGTGCAGGTGAACTGAAACTGAGCAGATTAAATCTCCGTTTATTTGCCACAGAAAGATACTGCTGTAACTGTGACACAGAGAGCTCAGGAGTTATACGTCCCTCTCGTTCTAATGGTACGTGCGTTCTGCTCCTAGCTGGCCAGGCGTCCCCTCTGGGTGTGGCGCCGACTCAGCTAAATCAGAGGTGCTAAACCTCCACACACAACTTCAGGATTTAATACATGAATAGAAGCATCGTAATAACTGTACCATGTACATAATACACCTCAATAAAGTAGTAGTGATTACATTAAAGTATACCAACAAGGTAAATATTTCCCCCAAGACTTAAACATATATACAATTTATATTTTCTCTCATCGCCTTTCCTTTACTCTAGTGTTTGATTAAAAGATGTCTGATTGTGCATCCTGTCCCAAGCCACACTTTACAGTGAAATGGTGTTTGTTTGTTTATCATTAACTTAATTGCATACTGTTAATTATGAATAAACAACTTTATATGTAATATGCAACAATAGTGTGAAATTACAACTCGTCATGGGGAAAATGATGTTGGCACCAGACCACAGGTAGATGTCTCAACAACAGGAATCTGGGCAATTATAAGTCATATGCAAGGATCATGGGCAGTAGTATCCACGCATGATGCTATTTGGACAATAATTCAGGGCAATAGGTGAACAGCACAACGAACAGCATTTAAGGTCATTTGGGTGGAGGAATAAGTCACGGGTCACTTTTGAGGAAATATACACTGTGCTTAGGATGGGCAACTTATTCACAGGTCTTGTAGTGCAGTGGAATCCACACTATGAGGAAGGCCAAGTCTAATGTTTACTGAAATCACTGCACTGCACTCTTGTTGGGTCTTCTTTCTTTCACTATTTCACTGTCTATCCAAACCGTGACTGCCACATGTTCATATGTCTTGGACTTAGATTCCTTGGATGATACACTGCCCGATATTCAGAGTCACTGTTACACACTGTCACTGCACTTTCACTGCCGCTCACCGTCGGTGGGGTGGCAAGCGAGGTTGAGGTTGACAGGAAATTCACAGCTCCAACTCCTGAAAGGGGGCTGAGTCCCACCTGTGGCCTCTGTATCCAGCTGCCACGGGATTACTCGTAGGGGCGTCCTCTCTCGTCCTGGGGGCGGATTCTGAAAGCTCATGAAATCCTCGCAAATCCACCATCTTTGGGCGTAAGAGCAACTTTTCACTTAAGTGCATATTCTGGAGCCCTAGAAAACGAAGCATAAACCTATCTATGCGGCGTTGTCAATTCTCCTCGTAGAGGAGTTGCGCCATGTGAGGGGCAGCCCTAAGTATCATCGTAAGCCTTATAACTCTCCTATTTTTACAAATGTTGTAGCTCAAACATCCCCCAAATCCTGAGAATTAAATCATGCGTCAAATTATGCCTTAAGGTGCATACAACTGTTGCGATTTTTCAAAAAATAATAAGTACAAGTGGCACAGACCGTCGTAGACGATGTAAGAATACCATAACGGAGCAAGTACTACCATTGACATGCGAGGTAAAACTAGCATTGTTGGCCAATATTGCCTTTACTACAAAACAGATTATAGCCTATTGATATAATGTACACAAAAATGGTCGATTAAACAAGCCAGTGTTAAGAAGAAACTCATCTAAAATATGGTGATAGCCTACATGACACAATGTCAGAAAAAATATTAAATCCAAGCGCACTTATTTCTTCCTCTGAGAAGTTCACTGCCCTTCCTGTACATAATATTTTGGTGGTCCTCCACTAGCTTCAATACTGTCTTGGAAATTATGACTGGCGGTGTGTGGAAATAATAAATCGTCTGCTACCACTGTGACCGTCATACTCCGATTGTACTGTGATTGGTTACTCAGGTTTAATCATAATGAAACCTTCCACTCCTTGATTGGCCAACACTTGCGCTTTACGCGCAACCTGGTGTTGGTATTAAGATTGTACGTACAACACTCTCCAGAATACCACTTATCAAAACCTCGTATGCACACTCGCAAAAGTTCTTGCAGATTTTCATGCGTAACCCAGACACCTTTCAGAATCCACGCTACCTGGGCTGTGGGCAGCGAAGGGCCATGCACTGTCGGGGCTGGGAGCTGGAGTGCGGCCCTCAGGGCTGGAGCTGAAAAACCTCCTGAAGCGCTCACTTAGGCACCTGACGGAGGACAAGGGTCGTCGGCATCGGGGTGGAGAAAGGCCTCACCCAAGGGTCCTGGGGGCGGCCTCGGGGGCCCTGGCTGCTGCAGTCTCCTGCCATAGGGGACACCAGCAGGGGTGAGCTGCAGCATCAGCCTTCGTTTGGAGTCCATCAGGTAGGGTCCTTCTGGAGCCAGCCAGGTGGAGAGCAACCCTGGGGATAGCACAGTGCTTCTCCACAGGTCCTCGGGAGCTGAGACCTTCCTCCTGAAGGTCGTCTCGTTGTGGGGGGGTGGCAGCACCTGACGAAAGGAGCAGCTGCTGGCCGTCTCCTGCAGTAGGGCCCAGCTACTGACTGTGGCCTTTTAGGGGCCCGACTACTGGCCGATGGCCTTTTGGGAACACGGCTACTGCCCCATCACTGAAGCCCGGCTACTGGCCATGGCCCATGCAGGAGAGCGGCTACCGGCCATCTCCTGAAGGAGAAGTGAGCAGCTACTGGCCATCTTAAGGGCATCTTCTGAGCAGCTACCGGCCGTCTCCTGAAGGAGGAGTGAACGGCTACCGGCCGTCTGCAAGGTCACCTTCCAAACGGCTACCAGCCATGTTCTGAAGGAGGTTTGAGTGGCTACAGGCCATCTCAAGGGCACCTTCCGAGCAGCTACCGGCCATCTTCTGATGAAGGCGGGATTGGTTACCCGGCAGTCTTCTGGCCGAAGGCAGGGCCGGCTACCAGCCATCTCCTGATTGCCTCTCAAGTGGCTGCAGGCCATCTCCTGAAGGAGGTTTGAGCGGCTACCAGCCGTCTCTTGGGCACCTCTGAAGCGGCTACCAGCCATCTCCTGAAGGAGGTTGGAGTGGCTGTAGGCCATCTCACTGAGCGTGGCTACCCCAGCATAGGGGTGCTGCCAGAGCTACCTCGCCCGTGAGGTAGTCTCCTTTTCCTGCTATGGTGGCGGCGGGCGAGTTCCACGTCAAAGAGGCGAATGGCCCTGGCAGACTTATATCCCTGTCGCCCGGAGTCCAGGTGGGTACTGTCTGCCCCTCCGTAGGCTCCTCCCGGGGTGTTGTGCTGGCCTCAGTCACTATTTCTGGCATTTTAGAAATCCTTAGAAGTCTAGAATCGAACATTTTTTTCGCGATTTCAGATTGTATAGTAGATCACTGTCACAGATCAGCCCCCAGATGTGGTATCATCATGCTCACGTTATACTGTACTTGGTATCTCCTCTCAAAGTCCATTATATCTTGACAGAAGCGTTCTCCTTATACTTCAGAATATGCGCCCATGTTGTCCTTGAATTCATCAAAATGGAAATGAGGCATATGAATCTTGAGTGACATTCTACAGCCCATGGCGCTGTAGTTATTTATGACGTTGTCAGTCAGCTCCACATGGTCCTCATCCTTGTGATTTCCAAGAAAACCGCGGACCATTGCTTCAGGCTGTCCCAAGTCACTGTTTCCACTTTCGAAAGCTTCGGGGAGAAAATCGCTGCACTCCAGGATCTTCTCAACCTGTGGACCGACGAAAATATCGGCTTTGATTTTCGCCTCCGATAACAGGGAGAAGAAGTCTCGTAGGTACTGAAATGTTGCCGACAGCTTGTCCAGAGCCATGACAAATTGTTTCATGCGGCCCAGTTTGATGTGTAAAGGGTGGCATTAGTACTTTTCGAGGGTCCACAAGTGGCTCCCATTTGACGTTGTTAAAATATGCCTTATAAGCTTCACACATCTTGACAGAAGCTTCAACAGACTAATTCTTCTATCTCGTTTTAATAAATTGACCACAAATACAGCAAAACGTATCAGCGGAATGCTTACAACCTCTAGATGACATCTCTGAAAAAATAGATATGTTCATGTTTACAATGAACGAAAAAACAAAAACAATGGTATATAATTTAGGGTACAACAAAATAAGCACCATTACCATAAAAATCCTCAATTCATCCGTAATTCGATAAAGAATCGATTTATAATATAAATTTACAAGCCTTTCAACTAAGCTCCGCTCCAGACTGACTTAATTTCAACTGACAGTGCCCACCCACCGGAAGATGCGGCCCGGGTCCAGAAACGGTTCGTGTTCGAATAATTAATGTGCTTCTGCCAGTCACTGAGCTCAGCAAAATGACGTCCAATGCTGACATTGGCACATGCAGACACATGTAAAATCATTTATGAAATGAAGCTTTCCATTCACCCAAGAACTCACCTAACTCTGCCTAGGTAGCCATTTTTCATGTGTTTGAAGGCATAATAATCACTCTCCTAGTCACAAAATCGAAGTCTAACGAGAGTAATAGCCATTTTTCATGGTTCTAAGACCGAAACTATCAGAAAATAACACCCACTACCCAGGAACAAAAATCGTGTTACACAGTGTTGTCAGTGTAGGTGATTGTGTTTAATCATGATTAATCTGTTACCATCCATTTATATATACTCGTATCATTACAGTACTGACTGAGAAAGACCAAGCGGGTGATATAGCATATCATCCTTATTTAGTAAAATTATTTAATGTTGGGTGGAATTATCTTGGGTTTTTGCAACAGCCATCGCATGTTGTGTCACATTATCCCAGGCTGGTGTGAACCGCTTTTTAAAATCGACTTTGCAGTAGCCACCACTAATAAGTACTTCATGGGATGTTGTGCTGGGGGTCTCGTGTGTTTCCTGTGCATTTGTTTATGTCTCCTGTCTACAGTGGTACTTCTTCAGGGTTGTTCCCACACAGAGTAGACTCAGGCATAAACAATTTCAGAAATGTCACTGAGCCCCTTGTACAACTTAAAAGTGTGGGCGAATGTACATGCCTTCACATATCACTCCTAGCCTCACTCATTGCCACTGACCTGATGACCTCGCCGTATTCTCTGCGCAATTTCCTGGCATCCTCAGCCATTTCCACATACTTGCTGCCGATGATGGGGAAGATGGTGGGGCCTGATAGAGAGTAAGAGAAGGCTTAGATTGATGGCATTCACTGCATTAAGGTTACTAAAACAGCCCCTCATTTCTTACCTAGTAACAGAACAACACACAAACCGAATTTACAGTCCACGTCCCTACAGTAATTCTTTTGCAGGAACGGACAGGTTTGCGTGGCGAGAGAGAGAATGGAGTCAAGTGAGTAGATCTGGGGATCTGGGGTCAGAGCGAGAGGGGGGAAACAAAAGGGGGATATTAGAGGAGGGGGCTGGAAGGGAGCAGACAAGGGTTAGAGGAGGAGAAGGGAGGAGGGAGTGATGGGGAGTTAGATGGAGTAGATGGGAAGCAGCGAATGAAACATGGAGATAGAGGTGAATGAGGAGGGGGGAAAGGCAGAGCAGAGGAACAGAGGCAGAAGAGAGAGAGAGAGAGAGAGAGAGAGAGAGAGAGAGAGAGAGGGGGGAAGGGTGAGTTTTGTAGGAGCAGCAGAAGAACATGAGAAACAGGAGGTGAACCCCTTCAGTCCCGTGACGTCCCCATTATTGTATTCTCTCTGCCGTCAGATTTTTTCTCCATCTTAAAAAACGAGTAGGCTATAGACATGAAATAAATTCACCATCATTATCCCATTTGCGCCTCTGGAATGAAGGTTTCAAGCAGGGAGTAACGTGGAAATCAGCTCTTCCTTGTCATTCCCGATATCCTTCTTCCTTCCGTCTCTACTCTACAAATAAAGATAATCCAGGATATCTTGACTGTAATTTACCTTCCTATTTCATCGTTCTTTTCTCCTTCCTAGATTCCCAGAGTTTCCATATATCTGGAGCTCAATAAAGTACGGCCATATTTTTTTATATGCAATCTGTCCCAACCTTGCACCTTCCTATGAGCTCTTGTGTGTCTATTATCTAGAACCAAATCAGCTAAGACCATCAGTTGTACTTTCATCCCTTCCTTCATACGTCCTCCACAGCGGTTGGATATCTTTTAGTTAAATGAGTCACCAATATACATGGCATTAATTCCATATTCTTTTCATTCCCCCGACCCCCGTCTCTCACCAGCAGTGTATCCACGTATGGTAAACTAAACCAGGTTTGAAGTATGACTTTCCTTTGTATTGCTTTGCAGAGATAAACCGGTGACGGAGAGGGGCTAGTAGGCCTCCTAACCTCACCAGAGGGGCTAGTGAGCCTCCTAACCTCACTGTAGATGTTCGCGAGCTTCTCCAACGCATCCTTAGGTGCTAGCGAGCCTCCTGACCACACCCGAGATGCTCATAAGTCTCCTAACCTCATTGGTACTAGTGAGCCTCCTAACCTCACCAGATGTATTAGTGAGCCTCCTAATTTCACCAGAAGTACTAACGACCCTCATTCACCAAAGGAGCTAGTGAGCCTCCTAATCCCACTAAAGGTGCTAGCGAGCCTTCTAATCCCACCAGAGGTATTAGTGAGCCCCCTAACATCACCCGAGGAGCTAGTGAGCCTCCTGACTCCACCAGAGATGCTAGTGAGCCTCCTAATTTCACCGGAGGTACTAGTGAGTCTCTTAACTTCACCAGACATGCCAGTGAGCCTCATAACCCCTACCAGACCGCACTGACTTAACTCACATACTTGCATCTTTCCTAATGTTTCATTCCAGCTAATACTGGACAATTATATTCACCAGGGAAATTCATAGTGAGTAAAGGAACACGAAAATGTTAACAGTACTAACCCGGAGGCTTCTTTTTCCTGGCGTATCACTGTTCCACCACGAACGTAGCAGCAGCAGCAGCAGTATCAGTAAGCACAGCCTCAATCAGCATTTCTGTAACAGGAAGAGCCCGAATACACGTTTGTTAGCAA